>NC_086445.1:168527685-168895734 GCF_028390025.1 Pseudophryne corroboree
AATCTCTTCTGTTCTTCAAATACACTGTCTACCTTATCCTCCAGTCTGCTGTAACAGACACAGAGCTCTTCACACTGCTTCAAGCCAGGCCAATCTGCAAAATGGTAAAAACCATGAATTAAGAATAAAAATATAAATTACCCATCAGTCTGTAATCTTACCATGCCGACCTCTAGTTCATCAATAGTTATACCATTTTGTTAAGACTGTAGGAATGTAATGCAATTCAAATCTCCTGTCTTGCAATTGGTTTGGACTTTAATGAAAATCATTGCTTTATGTCATGCACCAAAATCTATAATTCTGCCCAATCAGAACCCATTACATTCCTCCTCTGTGTTCTGCAGACCACCGGACTTCCCAGTATAGTTTCCTTGTAAGGGAACAAAGAGGCAAAGAAAGTAAAACCTCCGAGTGGGGGCACTCTTTGAAATATGGGTTTAATTAAAACTTTTCTTTTAATTCTTAATGAAAGTAATCAACAGAATTTTTCTATTTTTTACAGAGAGAAAAAAAAACAATCTTTCAGTTCAATGAGTATAATTCTCAAGATTGTGGCTATGCCATAAAGTGACACGCAATCGTAGTTAAATAAAATTTCTCAACTATTAGAATAGTTGGCTGGTTGGTACCATATGGGTGAAAATATATAAGTAGTATTAAGTTCTCTTGAGGATAATCATATTATACATAGATTCAACATTAAACTTTAGTCCAAAGAGAGAATAAGGTGCTTCCAATAATATAAGGTAATATATTTTTGTGAGAGATATCATGGTAATAATAGTTTATGATGCCCTGAAATCCCCAAAAGGAAACTATGAGTACAATGCAATAGTATGTACAGTGTAGTATGTATGTTTTTCTCCAAAGAATAAAGTACTTTCTCATATGTCCTAGAGGATGCTGGGGATGCATCAAGGACTATGGGGTATAGACGGGATCCGCAGGAGACAAGGGCACTTTAAGACTTTAAAAGGGGTATGAACTGGCTCCTCCCTCTATGCCCCTCCTCCAGACTCCAGTTAGATTCTGTGCCCAGGGAGACTGGCAACACACAGGGGAGCTCTACTGCTAGCAACAGGCTCCCTGCTTCGAGGGACTGAGGGGAGAGAAGCAGACCTACTTCTGTGAGTTCAAAGGCTCTGCTTCTTAGGCTACTGGACACCATTAGCTCCAGAGGGTTCGATCACTTGGTGCGCCTAGCTGCTCGTTCCTGGAGCCGCGCCGTAACCCCCCCCTGGCAGAGCCAGAAAAAAGAAGCCGGGTGAGTAAAAGAAGAAACGAAGACTTCAGTGACGGCAGAAGACTTCAGGTCTAGAGGTACCGCGCAGCGGTCGTGCTGCACGCCATGCTCCCAAACACACAGCGGCACTGACAGGGTGCACGGTGCAGGGGGGGCGCCCTGCGCAGCATGTGGACCTGAAAGTAACTGGCAAAAGTTATATGAAAAGTGCCTAGGCACTCAATATAGACCCCCGCCAGCATAAAAATTTTAAAATGAGCAGGACTGTAGCACCCCAGTGAGGGGGCGTGGCTTACCCCTCACAGCTCTGACCAGCGCTGGCCCTGACCTCCACACTGCTGTACAAGTAACAGGGTGCAAAACGGGGGGGGGGGGGGGCACAGTGGATTTGGTGCTATTATCTTTATTATAAAAGCGCTAACAGGTCTGAGGCATTGTATATAAAGTTTCAGTACCGGGACAGGCGCTGGGTTGTGAGCTGGCAAACTCCCTCTGGGTCTCTCTAACAGGCTTTGCTGTGGGTCTGTCCCCTATAGCCCAGTGTGATTGTGGGTGTCGGTACGTGTGTGTCGACATGTCTGAGGCGGAGTGCTCTTCCCAGGAGGAAGCCGGAGTGGGGACAGAAAAAGCGGTGGGAGTGACCCTGTCGGCACCGCCGACTGCTAAGTGGCTAAATATGTTGAGTGTTTTGAATGCAAATGTGGCTCGGTTGACTAAGAGATTAGATAAATCTGAGTCCAAGAACCAGACATGGAGGAAATCCATGGAGGATGCATTGTCACAAGCTCAGACCCCTTCGGGGTCACAGAAACGTGCATTTACCCAGATAGCAGATACAGATACCGACACGGACTCTGATTCCAGTGTCGACTATAGTGATGCCAGATTGAATCCTAAACTGGCTAAGAGCATTCAGTACATGATTGTGGCAATAAAAAACTTATTACATATTACTGAGGACCCTGCTGTTCCTGATACAAGGGTCTGTATGTTTAAAGGAAAGAAACCTGAGGTAACGTTTCCTTCCTCTCATGAACTGAACGCTCTTTTTGAAAAGGCTTGGGAAAATCCTGAAAAGAAGGTACAGGTTCCCAAAAGAATTCCAGTGGCATATCCGTTCCCCTCTGGGGACAGGGAAAAGTGTGAGTCAACCCCCACAGTGGACAAAGCTCTGTCGCGTCTGTCCAAAAAGGTGGCGCTTCCGTCTCCTGACACGGCAGCCCTAAAGGATCCGGCGGATCGTAAGCAGGAAAATACACTAAAATCCATTTATGTCACGTTGCTTCGGCATGGGTGAGTAGCGCTATTGAAAAATGGGCAGATAACTTGTCATCTGAGATAGATACCCTGGACAGGGATAACGTACTTTTGAATCTGGGTCATATCAGGTACGCTGCAGCATATTTAAAAGAAGCTGCAAGGGATATTGGCCTTTTAGGATCAAGGGCCAATGCCAAGGCAGTCTCGGCCAGGAGTGTCACGATCCGGGTATCTGGACGCCATTTCTTACCCATCAGATGCCTCCTATGGCTGGCTCAGCGCTCCAGGACCGGATCCCATCTGTTATCCTGATGTGTACATTCCTGTATCCTCTCCTGTCACTCTGGGACGCTGTCACAGTAAACGCCATATTACACCTGGCATGGCGTCTCCCGCGGCCTCCGCCGCCGTCCCTGAACTTCTGCATGCAGAGTGTCTGAGTGGCGATTACGTCAGCCGCGGCCTCCGCTGTGTCCGCGTGGTTGGATGTGCATCTGTCAGCCTGGCGCCTCCTGTCTCCGGTGGCCGGCGCCGCCATTACTGTTTTCATTACCACATGGATTACAAACCAAACTTCCCTCCAAGTGTCTGCATGGGCGCAGCCATCTTGGATTCTGTCAGCTGATCATTTCCACCAATCTGTTCTCAGTATTGATAATCTGCATAATTGCCTAGCCAATCCCTTCCTTGCTGCAGGTATAAATACACTGTGCCTGAGCAAGGAAGGCGTCAGTGCTTTGGTTGTCAAACCTAGTTCCTGTTTGTCTCTCTCCTGTGATTGTCTTCCAGGTTCCAGCTCCTGTCTCAAGACTTCCACCATAGAGACCCGCACCAGCATTCCACCTGCGGTGTAGCCTGACTCTCCAATCCATTGTGGATTCATCTGTTTCCAGCTACAACATTACCTGCTTCCAGCTCAGCTTCCAGCAGAGTACAGCTTCCCTTAAAGGGCCGGTGTCCTTTCTACACTTTACCACTCTCCACCGGTATTATTATTTCTCCGCTCTCAAGTTCTACATTTCAGTTCATATTTCATCGCTCCCAAGTTCATTTATTATTTAACTGGTTCCAGCCAGTATCCACTCCGTGCTAACAACAGTCTGGTTCCAGCCAGTATCCACAGCAGCTGTTTTATCTTCAGCAACCCAGCTTTTCCTGGAACACCAGCTGGCACAATCCTGGGTTATCTCCATTGCTACAGTCGGGCCTGGTAAGGACTTTCCATCTAGAAGATCATAAGAACTATCTCACACTACCAGTGCCCTGTGGCTCCTGCCATCCTGTAGTACCCAGGAACTGTATTTATTCTTTGCTGACTTTTACGTTTTCTTTTACTGCTGCTGTGTTGCGGAGTTGTCATAATAAACATCATTGACTTTTATCCAAGTTGTCGTGGTCACGCCTTCGGGCAGTTATTATTCATGTTACTTACATGTCCAGGGGTCTGATACAACCTCCCAGGTTCCGGTACATCTCAGCCCCTACAACTGAGGCTGCCTCCCGTCAGCTCAGGCCCTCAGTTGTGACAGTAAGCACTGACCTAATGAATCCAGCCGGAGACCAGGATCAAGCGGCCAGGCCGATGCAAGAACTGGCAGCCCGACTAGAACATCAGGAGGCTGCACAGGGCCACATCATCCGCTGTCTCCAGGATCTCTCTACTCGGCTGGATGGGATTCAGACAACTCTCCGTGGATCAGGCGCGTCTGGTGCGTCAACCACAGTGACTTCAGCTATAACCCCACCCACCTTACCCATTTCTGCTCCACGTCTTCATCTTCCAACGCCAGCAAAATTTGACGGATCTCCAAGATTCTGCAGGGGATTTCTCAACCAGTGTGAGATTCAGTTTGAGCTACAACCTGGCAATTTTCCCAGTGACCGTACAAAAATTGCCTACATTATTTCTCTTCTCAGTGGCTCAGCCCTTGATTGGGCATCACCGTTATGGGAGAGGTCCGACACCCTGCTATCTTCCTACACTGCCTTCGTGTCAACATTCAGGCGCATCTTCGACGAGCCAGGCCGTGTAACCTCAGCTTCATCCGAGATTCTCCGTTTACGCCAGGGGTCACGTACTGTAGGACAATATCTGATACAGTTCCAGATCCTGGCATCCGAACTGGCATGGAACGACGAGGCCCTGTATGCTGCATTCTGGCATGGCTTATCTGAGCGTATTAAAGATGAGTTAGCTACCAGAGACTTACCTTCTAAGTTAGATGAGCTAATCTCACTCTGCACGAAAGTTGATTTACGTTTCAGAGAGAGAGCAACTGAGCGTGGAAGATCATCTGCTCCAAAATCTTCTGCTCCTCCTCCTCGTCAACTGTCACCATCTAAAGATGAGCCCATGCAACTTGGCCGTTCCCGTTTAACTCCTGCTGAGCGCCGAAGACGTCTGTCCGAGTTTCTCTGTCTCTATTGTGCAGCTCCGTCTCACACCTTTAATGCCTGTCCCAAACGTCCGGGAAACTCCAAATCCTAGCTCGCCAAGGAGAGGGCCGGCTAGGAGTAATGATTTCCTCTCCATCTCCTCAAGATTGTAATCTCCCAGTCTCGCTTCAAGTTGCTCAACGTTATCGGAACGTCATTGCCCTCCTTGATTCCGGAGCAGCTGGGAACTTTATTACCGAAGCCTATGTTAAACGGTGGTCCCTACCCACCGAGAGACTTCCTTCGTCCATTTCTTTAACTGCCGTGGATGGCAGCAAAATTTTTGATGCAGTTATTTCTTTAAGGACTCTACCAGTTCGTCTGAGAGTGGGAGTTCTTCATTATGAACTTATTTCTTTTTTAGTGATTCCAAGAGCCACACATCCTGTGGTCCTGGGCCTTCCATGGCTCCGTCTTCACAATCCTACAATTGATTGGACGACTACGCAAATCCTGGCATGGGGTTCCTCCTGTGCTGAGACATGTTTGTTTAAAGTATTGCCTGTCTGTTCTTCCTCCCCCAGGTCGTCTGATGTTCCACCTCCTCCATATCAAGATTTCACGGATGTGTTCAGTAAAGCTTCTGCTGATATCCTTCCTCCTCATAGAGAATGGGACTGTCCGATTGATCTCGTTCCAGGGAAGGTTCCACCTCGAGGCCGAACTTATCCGTTGTCTCTGCCTGAGACGCATTCTATGGAGGAATATATTAAAGAGAACCTAGCAAAGGGGTTCATTCGACCTTCTTCTTCTCCAGCCGGCGCAGGCTTCTTTTTTGTAAAAAAGAAAGATGGTGGTCTGCGGCCGTGCATCGACTACAGAGGTTTGAACGACATTACCATCAAGAACCGTTATCCTTTACCCCTGATTACTGAGCTCTTTGACAGAGTTAGCGGAGCTACCATCTTTACAAAGCTGGACTTGCGAGGTGCATACAATCTCATCCGGATCCGTGAGGGTGACGAGTGGAAGACCGCCTTTAACACCCGTGACGGACATTATGAGTACCTCGTCATGCCCTTCGGATTGAGCAATGCTCCAGCTGTCTTCCAGCATTTTGTCAATGAGATCTTCAGAGACATTCTATACCGTCATGTCGTGGTCTATCTAGACGATATCCTCATTTTTGCCAACGATTTAGAGGAACATCGTTTTTGGGTTAAAGAGGTTCTGTCCCGTCTCCGTGTCAATCATCTCTATTGCAAATTAGAAAAATGCGTCTTTGAAGTCAAGTCCATTCCGTTTCTAGGGTACATTGTGTCCGGTTCCGGACTAGAGATGGATCCTGAGAAACTACAAGCAATCCAAAATTGGCCGGTACCCTTAACCCTCAAAGGGGTCCAGAGGTTCTTAGGGTTCGCCAACTATTACCGAAAGTTTATACGAGACTTTCTCTAACGTCCTAGTGGATGCTGGGACTCCGTCAGGACCATGGGGAATAGCGGGCTCCGCAGGAGACAGGGCACATCTAAAAAAGCTTTTAGGTCACATGGTGCGTACTGGCTCCTCCCCCTATGACCCTCCTCCAAGCCTCAGTTAGGTTTTTGTGCCCGTCCGAGAGGGTGCAATCTAGGTGGCTCTCCTAAAGAGCTGTTTAGAAAAGTTTTTTTTTTAGGTTTCAATCTCAGTGATTCCTGCTGGCAACAGGATCACTGCATCGAGGGACTTAGGGGAGAGATTTCCAACTCACCTGCGTGCAGGATGGATTGGAGTCTTAGGCTACTGGACACTTAGCTCCAGAGGGAGTCGGAACACAGGACAGCCTGGGGTTTGTCCCGGAGCCGCGCCGCCGATCCCCCTTACAGACGCTGAAGAGACGGCAGAACGGAGGTCCGGAAAGCAGGCGGCAGAAGACTCCTCAGTCTTCTTGAAGGTAGCGCACAGCACGGCAGCTGTGCGCCATTGTTGTCACACGGCTCACTGACTCAGTCACGGAGGGTGCAGGGCGCTGCTGGGGGCGCCCTGGGCAGCAATATAATTACCTTTAGTGGCAAAATAAATACATCACATATAGCCATTAAGGCTATATGTATGTATTTTAACCCAGGCCAGTTTCTTAAAAACCGGGGAAAAGCCCGCCGAAAAAGGGGCGGAGCTTATTCTCCTCAGCACTCAGCGCCATTTTCCTGCTCAGCTCCGCTGGTGAGGAAGGCTCCCAGGTCTCTCCCCTGCACTGCACTACAGAAACAGGGTAACAAAGAGAAGGGGGGCATAAATTGGCGATATTTATATATTAAGAGCGCATATATAGTAAACAACACCTTCTAGGGTTGTTTATATACATTTATAGCGCTTTTGGTGTGTGCTGGCAAACTCTCCCTCTGTCTCCCCAAAGGGCTAGGGGGTCCTGTCTTCGATTAGAGCATTCCCTGTGTGGCTGCTGTGTGTCGGTACGTGTGTGTCGACATGTATGAGGACGATGTTGGTGTGGAGGCAGAGCAATTGCCGATGATGGTAATGTCACCCCCTAGGGAGTCGACACCGGAATGGATGGCTTTAGTTATGGAATTACGTGATAATGTCAGCACATTACAAAAGTCAGTTGACGAAATAAGACGCCCGGCAAACCAGTTAGTACCGGTTCAGGCGTCTCAGACACCGTCAGGGGCTGTAAAACGTCCTTTACCTCAGTCAGTCGACACGGGTACCGACACAGATGAATCTAGTGTCGACGGTGAAGAAACAAACGTATTTTCCAATAGGGCCACATGTTATATGATCACGGCAATGAAGGAGGCTTTGCAGATCTCTGATACTGCTGGTACCTCAAAAAGGGGTATTATGTGGGGGGTGAAAAAACTACCTGTATTTTTTCCAGAATCAGAGGAATTGAATGACGTGTGTGATGAAGCGTGGGTTAACCCCGATAGAAAACTGCTAATTTCCAAGAAGTTATTGGCATTATACCCTTTCCCACCAGAGGTTAGGGCGCGCTGGGAAACACCCCCTAGGGTGGATAAGGCGCTCACACGTTTATCAAAGCAAGTGGCGTTGCCGTCTCCTGATACGGCCGCCCTCAAGGATCCAGCAGATAGGAGGCTGGAAACTACACTGAAGAGTATATACACACATACTGGTGTTATACTGCGACCGGCAATAGCCTCAGCCTGGATGTGCAGTGCTGGGGTAGTGTGGTTGGATTCTCTGACTGAAAATATTGATACCCTGGATAGGGACAGTATTTTATTGACTCTAGAGCAATTAAAGGATGCTTTCCTTTATATGCGAGATGCTCAGAGGGATGTTTGTACTCTAGCATCAAGAGTAAGCGCGATGTCCATATCTGCCAGAAGAAGTTTATGGACGCGACAGTGGTCAGGTGATGCGGATTCCAAGAGGCATATGGAAGTATTGCCATATAAAGGAGAGGAATTGTTTGGGGTCGGTCTTTCGGACCTGGTGGCCACGGCAACTGCCGGCAAATCCACTTTTTTACCTCAGACCCCCTCCCAACAGAAAAAGACACCGTCTTTTCAGCCGCAGTCCTTTCGCTCCTATAAAAAGCGACCAAAAGGACAGTCTTATCTGCCGCGAGGCAGAGGAAAGGGTAAGAAAGGGCAGCAAGCAGCCCCTGCCCAGGAACAGAAGCCCGCCCCGGCTTCTACAAAGCCATCAGCATGACGCTGGGGCTTTACAAGCGGACTCAGGAACGGTGGGGGGTCGACTCAAGATTTTCAGCAATCAATGGGTTCACTCACAAGTGGACCCGTGGGTCCTGCAGATAGTATCTCAGGGTTACATGCTGGAGTTCGAAAGGTCTCCCCCTCGCCGGTTCCTAAAGTCTGCTTTACCAACGTGTCCCTCAGAAAGGACGTCGGTTTTGGAAGCCATTCACAAGCTGTATTCTCAGCAGGTGATAGTCAAGGTACCCCTCCTACAACAGGGAAAGGGGTATTATTCCACACTATTTGTGGTACCGAAACCGGACGGTTCGGTAAGGCCTATTCTAAATCTGAAATCCTTGAACCTGTACATAAAGAAATTCAAGTTCAAGATGGAGTCACTCAGAGCAGTGATAGCGAATCTGGAAGAAGGAGACTTCATGGTGTCCTTGGACATAAAAGATGCTTATCTACATGTCCCGATTTACCCCTCACACCAAGGGTATCTCAGGTTCGTGATACAAGACTGTCATTATCAGTTTCAAACGCTGCCGTTTGGGTTGTCCACGGCCCCTCGGGTCTTTACCAAGGTAATGACCGAAATGATGGTTCTTCTACGAAGAAAAGGCGTATTAATTATCCCTTACTTGGACGATCTCCTGATAAGGGTAAAGTCCAGAGAACAGCTGGAAGTCGGTGTAGCGCTAACACAAGTAGTGCTTCAGCAACACGGGTGGATTCTAAATCTTCCAAAATCTCAATTGACCCCGACAACACATCTGCTGTTCCTGGGCATGATTCTGGACACGGTTCAGAAAAAGGTATTTCTCCCGGAAGAGAAAGCAAGGGAGTTATCCGAACTTGTCAAGAACCTCCTAAAACCAGGAACTGTGTCAGTACATCAATGCACAAGAGTCCTGGGAAAGATGGTGGCTTCGTACGAAGCGATTCCATTCGGCAGATTCCATGCACGAACATTTCAGTGGGATCTGCTGGACAAATGGTCCGGATCGCATCTGCACATGCATCAGCGGATAACACTGTCACCGAGAACAAGGTTGTCTCTCCTGTGGTGGTTGCAGACTGCCCATCTGTTAGTGGGCCGCAGATTCGGCATACAGGACTGGGTCCTGGTGACTACGGATGCCAGCCTACGAGGTTGGGGAGCAGTCACAAAGGGAAGAAACTTCCAGGGCGTGTGGTCAAACCTGGAGACGTCTCTTCACATAAATATACTGGAGCTAAGAGCGATCTACAATGCTCTAAGCCTGGCAAAATCGCTGCTTCAGGGTCAGCCGGTGTTGATCCAGTCCGACAACATCACGGCAGTCGCCCACGTAAACCGACAAGGCGGCACGAGAAGCAGGAGTGCAATGGCAGAAGCTGCAAGGATTCTGCGCTGGGCGGAGAATCATGTCGTAGCACTGTCAGCAGTGTTCATCCCGGGAGTGGACAACTGGGAAGCAGATTTCCTCAGCAAACACGACCTTCACCCGGGAGAGTGGGGACTTCATCCAGAAGTTTTCCACATGATTGTGAACCGTTGGGAAAAACCAAAGGTGGACATGATGGCGTCTCGCCTCAACAAAAAATTGGACAGGTATTGCGCCAGGTCAAGAGACCCTCAGGCAATAGCTGTGGACGCTCTGGTAACACCGTGGGTGTACCAGTCAGTGTATGTGTTCCCTCCTCTGCCTCTCATACCAAAGGTACTGAGAATTATACGGAAAAGAGGAGTAAGAACAATACTGGTAGCTCCAGACTGGCCAAGAAGAACTTGGTATCCGGAACTTCAAGAGATGCTCACGGAGGATCCGTGGCCTCTACCTCTAAGAAGGGATCTGCTTCAGCAGGGACCTTGTATGTTCCAAGACTTACCGCGGCTGCGTTTGACGGCATGGCGGTTGAACGCCGGATTCTAAAAGAGAAGGGCATTCCTGAGGAAGTTATTCCTACTTTAATTAAAGCCAGGAAAGAAGTGACCGCACAACATTATCACCGCATTTGGAGAAAATATGTTGCGTGGTGTGAGGCCAAGAAGGCTCCAACGGAAGAATTTCAATTGGGTCGATTCTTACATTTCCTGCAAGCAGGATTGTCTATGGGCCTCAAATTGGGGTCCATTAAAGTTCAAATTTCGGCCTTATCAATTTTCTTCCAGAAGGAATTGGCGTCAGTGCCTGAAGTACAAACTTTTGTCAAAGGTGTACTACATATACAACCCCCAATAGTGCCTCCAGTGGCACCGTGGGATTTGAACGTGGTTCTAAATTTTCTCAAATCTCATTGGTTTGAGCCTTTAAAATCGGTAGATTTAAAATACCTTACATGGAAGGTAACCATGCTGTTGGCCCTGGCTTCAGCCAGGAGAGTTTCGGAGTTGGCAGCTTTGTCATACAAAAGCCCATATCTGATATTCCATTCGGACAGGGCAGAATTGAGGACACGTCCACAATTTCTCCCTAAGGTGGTTTCGGCATTTCACTTGAACCAGCCTATTGTGGTGCCTGCGGCTACTAGCGACTTGGAGGACTCCAAGTTACTGGACGTTGTCTGAGCATTAAAAATATATATTTCAAGGACAGCTGGAGTCAGAAAATCTGACTCGTTGTTTACATTGTATGCACCCAACAAGTTGGGTGCTCCTGCGTCTAAACAGACGATTGCACGTTGGATATGTAGTACAATCCAACTTGCACATTCTGTGGCAGGCCTGCCACAGCCTAAATCTGTAAAGGCCCATTCCACAAGGAAAGTGGGCTCATCCTGGGCGGCTGCCCGAGGAGTCTCGGCATTACAACTTTGCCGAGCAGCTACGTGGTCAGGGGAGAACACGTTTGTAAAATTTTACAAATTTGATACTCTGGCTAAAGAGGACCTGGAGTTCTCTCATTCGGTGCTGCAGAGTCATCCGCACTCTCCCGCCCGTTTGGGAGCTTTGGTATAATCCCCATGGTCCTGACGGAGTCCCAGCATCCACTAGGACGTTAGAGAAAATAAGAATTTACTTACCGATAATTCTATTTCTCATAGTCCGTAGTGGATGCTGGGCGCCCATCCCAAGTGCGGATTGTCTGCAATGCTTGTACATAGTTATTGTTACAAAAATCGGGTTATTACTGTTGTTGTGAGCCATCTGTTCAGAGGCTACTTCGTTTGTGTTATCATACTGTTAACTGGGTTCAGATCACAAGTTGTACGGTGTGATTGGTGTGGCTGGTATGAGTCTTACCCGGGATTCAAGATCCTTCCTTATTGTGTACGCTCGTCCGGGCACAGTACCTAACTGAGGCTTGGAGGAGGGTCATAGGGGGAGGAGCCAGTACGCACCATGGCCCTCATTCCGAGTTGATCGGTCGCAAGGCGAATTTAGCAGAGTTACACACGCTAAGCCGCCGCCTACTGGGAGTGAATCTTAGCTTCTTAAAATTGCGACCGATGTATTCGCAATATTGCGATTACTAACTACTTAGCAGTTTCTGAGTAGCTCCAGACTTACTCTGCCTGTGCGATCAGTTCAGTGCTTGTCGTTCCTGGTTGACGTCACAAACACACCCAGCGTTCGCCCAGGCACTCCCACCGTTTCCCCGGCCACTCCTGCGTTTTTTCCGGAAACGGTAGCGTTTTCAGCCACACGCCCCTGAAACGCCGTGTTTCCGCCCAGTAACACCCATTTCCTGTCAATCACATTACGATCGCCGGAGCGAAGAAAAAGCCGTGAGTAAAATTACTTTCTTCATAGTAAAGTTACTTGGCGCAGTCGCAGTGCGAACATTGCGCATGCGTACTAAGCGGATTTTCACTGCGATGCGATGAAAAATACCGAGCGAACAACTCGGAATGAGGGCCCATGTGACCTAAAAGCTTTTTTAGATGTGCCCTGTCTCCTGCGGAGCCCGCTATTCCCCATGGTCCTGACGGAGTCCCAGCATCCACTACGGACTATGAGAAATAGAATTATCGGTAAGTAAATTCTTATTTTTCCACCATTGTGGCGCCTATTACTGCTTTCACTAAGAAGGGTGCTAACCCGTCCAAGTGGTCTGAAGAAGCCATGCAAGCATTTCATCTTTTAAAACAAAGGTTCATCTCTGCGCCTGTTCTGAAACAGCCTGACATCGACTCTCCTTTCATCTTAGAGGTGGATGCCTCCTCCGTTGGAGTAGGAGCGGTGTTATCTCAGAGGGCTAAAGATGGCCATTTACACCCTTGCAGTTTCTTCTCCCGGAAGTTCTCCCCAGCTGAGCGCAACTATGCCATTGGCGACCAGGAGTTGCTAGCCATCAAGCTCGCTCTAGAAGAGTGGAGGTATCTGTTGGAGGGAGCTTCTCATTCAATCACCATACTTACAGACCACAAGAACCTTTTATACCTGAAGGGCGCACAATGTCTCAACCCTCGTCAGGCCAGATGGGCACTTTTCTTTTCCAGGTTCGACTTTAAACTCCAGTTCTGTCCGGGCTCTCAGAATCGCAAGGCCGATGCCCTTTCCCGCTCATGGGAGCAAGAAAATGAGTCAGAGTCTTCAGACAAGCATCCTATTATAAATCCGTTGGCATTCTCCACGGTAGGGATGGACTCTACGCCCCCATCAGGGAAAAGTTTTGTGAAGCCGATGCTAAGGAAGAAGCTCATGCATTGGGCCCATGCTTCCCGTTTTGCCGGACATACAGGTATCCAAAAAACCCTGGAGTTTATCTCTAGGTCCTATTGGTGGCCAACTCTGAAAAAGGACGTCTTGGAGTTTATTGCATCTTGCCCAAAGTGTGCCCAACATAAAGTATCCCGCCAGTCGCCTGCGGGGCAACTGGTTCCACTATCCGTTCCCCGTCGACCATGGACCCACTTGTCGATGGATTTCATTACAGACTTACCCATGTGCAACAAGTTCAATACCATCTGGGTGGTAGTTGACCGGTTCACCAAGATGGCACACTTCATTCCTCTCACCGGTCTTCCGTCAGCTTCCAAGTTGGCTCAAGTATTCATACAAGAGATCTTCCGACTCCACGGTCTTCCTGAAGAAATTATCTCAGATCGAGGAGTTCAATTCACAGCCAAATTCTGGCGAAGTTTATGTCAAGTCCTCCAAGTCAAGCTAAAGTTTTCCACGGCTTACCATCCTCAGACCAATGGTCAAACAGAGAGGGTGAATCAGGACTTGGAGGCCTTCCTCCACATCTATGTGTCCTCCTCTCAAGATGACTGGGTTCAATTACTTCCCTGGGCCGAGTTCTGTCATAACAACCAGTATCATTCTTCATCTGCTTCAACACCATTCTTCACTAACTTTGGATTCCACCCTAAAGTCCCTGAGTTCCAACCGCTTCCAGCAACTTCTGTTCCCGCAGTGGATATCACCTTGCATCAGTTTGCCAATATCTGGAAGAGCGTACGATCAGCTCTGCTCAAGGCATCGTTCAGGTACAAGAAGTTTGCGGATAAGAAGCGTCGAGCAGTTCCTGCTCTCAAGGTGGGTGATCGGGTATGGTTATCCACGAAGAATTTGAGGTTAAGAGTTCCCAGTATGAAGTTTGCACCTCGCTATATCGGTCCTTTCAAGATTGAACAAGTCATCAATCCTGTTGCTTACAGACTCCAGTTGCCTCCCTTCTTAAAAATACCCAGGACATTCCATGTTTCCCTGTTGAAACCGCTGATCTTGAATCGGTTTCATTCCTCACTTCCTCCAACTCCGAAAGTCCAAACTCAACGAGGCGTTGAGTATGAAGTGGCCAAGATCCTGGACTCACGTCACCGTTACGGTCAACTACAATATCTTATTGACTGGAAGGGTTATGGTCCTGAGGAACGTTCATGGACCAATGCTTCTGATGTCCATGCTCCTGCCTTGGCCCGGAGATTCCATTCCAAGTTTCCTCAAAAGCCAAAGAAGTGTCCTGGGGCCACTCCTAAAGGGGGGGGTGCTGTCACGATCTGGGTATCTGGACGCCATTTCTTACCCATCAGATGCCTCCTAAGGCTGGCTCAGCGCTCCAGGACCGGATCCCATCTGTTATCCTGATGTGTACATTCCTGTATCCTCTCCTGTCACTCTGGGACGCTGTCACAGTAAACGCCATATTACACCTGGCATGGCGTCTCCCGCGGCCTCCGCCGACGTCCCTGAACTTCTGCATGCAGAGTGTCTGAGTGGCGATTACGTCAGCCGCGGCCTCCGCTGTGTCCGCGTGGTTGGATGTGCATCTGTCAGCCTGGCGCCTCCTGTCTCCGGTGGCCGGCGCCGCCATTACTGTTTTCATTACCACATGGATTACAAACCAAACTTCCCTCCAAGTGTCTGCATGGGCGCAGCCATCTTGGATTCTGTCAGCTGATCATTTCCACCAATCTGTTCTCAGTATTGATAATCTGCATAATTGCCTAGCCAATCCCTTCCTTGCTGCAGGTATAAATACACTGTGCCTGAGCAAGGAAGGCGTCAGTGCTTTGGTTGTCAAACCTAGTTCCTGTTTGTCTCTCTCCTGTGATTGTCTTCCAGGTTCCAGCTCCTGTCTCAAGACTTCCACCATAGAGACCCGCACCAGCATTCCACCTGCGGTGTAGCCTGACTCTCCAATCCATTGTGGATTCATCTGTTTCCAGCTACAACATTACCTGCTTCCAGCTCAGCTTCCAGCAGAGTACAGCTTCCCTTAAAGGGCCGGTGTCCTTTCTACACTTTACCACTCTCCACCGGTATTATTATTTCTCCGCTCTCAAGTTCTACATTTCAGTTCATATTTCATCGCTCCCAAGTTCATTTATTATTTAACTGGTTCCAGCCAGTATCCACTCCGTGCTAACAACAGTCTGGTTCCAGCCAGTATCCACAGCAGCTGTTTTATCTTCAGCAACCCAGCTTTTCCTGGAACACCAGCTGGCACAATCCTGGGTTATCTCCATTGCTACAGTCGGGCCTGGTAAGGACTTTCCATCTAGAAGATCATAAGAACTATCTCACACTACCAGTGCCCTGTGGCTCCTGCCATCCTGTAGTACCCAGGAACTGTATTTATTCTTTGCTGACTTTTACGTTTTCTTTTACTGCTGCTGTGTTGCGGAGTTGTCATAATAAACATCATTGACTTTTATCCAAGTTGTCGTGGTCACGCCTTCGGGCAGTTATTATTCATGTTACTTACATGTCCAGGGGTCTGATACAACCTCCCAGGTTCCGGTACATCTCAGCCCCTACAACTGAGGCTGCCTCCCGTCAGCTCAGGCCCTCAGTTGTGACAAGGAGGGCATTGTGGATTCATCAATGGAATGCTGATGCTGACTCTAAGAAGGCTATGGAGTCTCTACCGTTTAACGGTAGTGTCTTGTTTGGTGACGGCCTCACTGACCTGGTATCTACGGCTACCGCAGGTAAGTCGTCATTTTTACCTTATGTTCCTGCGCAACAAAAGAAAACGCCCCACTATCAGATGCAGTCCTTTCGGGCCAATAAATACAAAAAAGGACGAGGATCCTCCTTCTTTGCTGCGAGAGGAAGGGGAAAAAGGTCACAGGCTGTGGCAAGTTCCCAAGAACAGAAGTCCTCTCCGGCTTCTACCAAATCCACCGCATGACACTGGGGCTCCTCTGCAGGAGTCCGCACCAGTGGGGGGCACGTCTCAAACTCTTCAGTCAGGTCTGGGTTCGCTCGGACCTGGATCCTTGGATATTAGAAATAGTAGACCAAGGGTACAAATTAGAGTTTGAAGATGTGCCCCCTCACCAATTTTTCAAATCGGCCTTGCTAGCTTCTCTTCCAGAAAGGGAGGTTGTATGCACTGTGATACTAAAGCTGTGTAAAAATCAAGTAATTGTCACGGTACCCCAGTCACAACAGGGGGAGGGGTCTTATTCGAGTCTGTTCGTGGTACCGAAGCCGGATGGCTCGGTCAGACCGATTCTGAACCTAAAATCCCTCAATTTCTTTCTAAAAAAAAATTTCAAATTCAAGATGGAATCTCTACGAGCAGTGATCTCCAGTCTGGAGGAGGGGGATTTTATGGTGTCAGTCGACATAAAGGATGCCTACTTTCACGTCCCCATATATCCTTCGCATCAGGCTTACCTGAGGTTTGCTGTTCAGGATTGTCATTACCAGTTTCAGACGTTGCCGTTTGGTCTGTCCACGGCTCCGAGGATTTTCACAAATGTAATGGCGGAAATGATGGTTCTCCTGCGCAAACAGGGAGTCACAATTATCCCGTACTTGGACGATCTCCTCATAAAGGCGAGATCCAAGGAACAATTGCTGAAAAACGTTGCACTCTCTCTGACGATTCTGCAACAACATGGTTGGCTCCTAAACTTGCCAAAATCACAGTTGGTTCCGACGACACGGCTGTCGTTCCTGGGTATGACTCTGGATACAAAATTACAGAGAGTTTTTCTTCCAGTGGAAAAAGCGCTGGAAATACAGAACATGGTAAAACAGATTCTGAAACCGGCAAGAGTGTCGATTCTTCAATGCACTCGGTTGCTGGGGAAGATTGTGGCGGCCTACGAGGCCATTCAGTATGGCAGGTTCCATGCCAGGGTGTTTCAGTGGGACCTGCTGGACAAGTGGTCCGGGTCTCACCTGGACATGCACCGGAAAATATTCCTATCTTCCAGGACCAGGATCTCCCTTCTGTGGTGGCTGCACAGTTCTCACCTTTTGGAGGGATGCAGGTTCGGGATTCAGGATTGGATCCTGGTGACCACAGATGCAAGTCTCCGAGGCTGGGGAGCAGTCACACAGGGGAGAAATTTTCAGGGAAAATGGTCAAGCCAGGAAGCTTGTCTGCACATAAATATTCTGGAATTAAGGGCCATTTACAATGGCATTCTGCAAGCGGAACATCTTCTTCACGGTCTGCCCGTCTTGATTCAGTCAGACAACATAACAGCAGTGGCGTACATAAACCGCCAGGGCGAAACAAAGAGCAGAGCAGCAATGGCCGAGGACACAAAAGTTCTTCGCTGGGCGGAGAGACATGCAAGCGCTCTGTCAGCGGTCTTCATTCCAGGTGTGGACAACTGGGAAGCAGACTTCCTCAGCAAACACGATCTCCATCCAGGAGAGTGGGGTCTTCATCAAGAGGTCTTTGCAGAAGTGGCAAGTCGTTGGGGAATTCCTCAAATAGACATGATGGCGTCCCGCCTCAACAAGAAACTTCAGAGATATTGTTCCAGGTCAAGGGACCCTTAAGCGATAGCGGTGGACGCCCTAGTGACACCGTGGGTGTTTCTGTCGGTATATGTATTCCCTCCACTTCCACTCATTCCAAAGGTGATAAAGATGATAAGAAGAACAAGGGTTCAGGCGATACTCATTGTTCCAGATAGGCCAAGGAGGGCCTGGTATCCAGATCTTCAGGAAATGCTCATAGAAGATCCCTGGCCTCTTCCTCTGCGGGAGGACCTGTTACAACAAGGACCGTGCGTGTATCAAGACTTACCGCGGCTGCGTTTGACGGCATGGCGGTTGAACTCCAAATCCTAGCCCGGAAGGGTATTCCCAGTGAAGTCATTCCCACACTTCTTCAGGCTAGAAAAGAAGTAACGGCAAAGCATTACCACCGTATTTGGAGGAAATATGTGTCTTGGTGTGAATCCAAGCAGGCTCCTACGGAGGAATTTCAGCTGGGGTGTTTGATCCATTTTTTGTAAGCAGGTGTGGATGCGGGCCTAAAGTTGGGCTCAATTAAAGTACAAATTTCGGCCTTATCGATTTTCTTTCAGAAAGAATTGGCCTCCCTTCCAGAAGTTCAGACCTTCATGAAAGGCGTACTACACATCCAACCCCCCTTTGTGCCCCCAGTGGCACCATGGGATTTGAATGTGGTGTTGAGTTAAAATTCCTTACTTGGAAAGTAGTCATGTTGTTGGCCTTGGCATCAACAAGGCGGGTTTCGGAGTTGGCGGCTTTGTCTCACAAAAGCCTCTATTTAATCTTCCATGCTGATAGAGAGGAGTTGAAAACTCGTCAGCAATTTCTGCCAAAAGTGGTTTCATCGTTTCACGTAAACCAGCCTATTGTGGTGCCAGTGGCTATTGACGCCTTGGCGGAATCGAAGTCTCTCGATGTAGTCAGAGTTTTGAAAATCTATGTCGCCAGAACGGCGCAGATTAGGAAAACAGAGGCTCTGTTTGTCCTGTGGGCTCCCAACAAGATTGGGGCTCCTGCTTCCAAACAGACTATTGCACGCTGGATCTGTAATACGATTCAGCAGGCTCATTCTACGTCAGGATTGCCGTTACCGAAATCGGTGAAAGCCCATCCTGGGCAGCTGCCCGAGGGGTCTCAGCATTACAGCTTTGCCGAGCTGCTACTTGGTCGGGATCAAACACTTTTGCTAAGTTTTACAAGTTTGATACCCTGGCTGAGGAGGACCTCTTGTTTGGTCAATCGGTGCTGCAGAGTCATCCGCACTCTCCCGCCCGTTCTAGAGCTTTGGTATAAACCCCATGGTTCTTGAAGCATCCCCAGCATCCTCTAGGATGTATGAGAAAATAGGATTTTTATATCTACCAGTAAATCCTTTTTTCTTAGTCCGTAGAGGATGCTGGGCGCCCGTCCCGGTGCGGGCTGTATCTGCAGTTTTTTGTAAGGGTTACACACATGTTGTGTTGAGTTCAGTCAGTCTGTGGCTGATGTTAGTCATGCCATTGCATGCGTTGTTGTTGAATGCCATGTTGTACGGCGTGTTTGAGGTGTGAGCTGGTATGTATCTCACCTTAGTTTAAAAATTAAATAAATCATAACACATACACAAATACAGACATAGATAGAGAATTTATACAGGAGGGGGATCTCATTACATTTCTACATCTGCATGATCAGGAGGTGTCCGAGGAGTTGAGGGGAAACCCCTTACTGTGGAACGTAAAAAAACTGTGGAAGGAAATGCGACATAAACTAAATCTAAATGCCCACAAATCATTACACCTTCCGTTCGTGGTTAATCCTGACTTCCAAGAGGGTCAGGCACATTACCCGTTTACTATATGGAGGCTGGGGGGGGTGTCCAGGATCGGTGATTTAGTAGACATGCGGGGCTCGAGGCCGCTCACGTTCCAGGAGGCCACTACTAAATACCCAACTCTGAGGGCCTTTCCTGTAGCCTTTCTTCTGGCTCAACACTATATTTCATCCACTATCAGATGTTTTTCACCTGGGGATTGGGATAATCCGATGGATAGAATGTTGAAACAAACCCCTAGGGTTAAGAAAGCAATCTCGAATGCGTATGGGTACTTTCGGAACGTCCTGGACTACTCGAGGGGTCCGGGAGGGGTTATGTCTTGGAGAGAAAGTCTTCCGAACGTTGAAATCACTGACCTACTGGCGGCACATGTTAAAACCTGCAAATTCTTTCCCTCTTCTAGATATAAAGAAATGTCTCTCAATATTTTGCATAGGACTTATCTATCGCCCCATAGACGACACTTGATAGGACTTGCTGACACACATACTTGTTGGAAATGTGGCACTCCTCAGGCAGATATGTTTCACTGTCTGTGGACATGTCCCTTAATCAGACAATTTTGGATTCAGATACGAAATTACTTGACGGCCAATCTGGTAAATTATTGGAGGTTGTCTCCGGAGTGGGCGCTCTTTGGTATTATACCACCGAATCAGCGCCTCTCGTTGAGCAGTAAAAAACTGTTGCTGGCAGTTAGTTTGGCGGCTAGAAAAGCCATCCTGCAGGTGTGGATAGCGAAGGATCCACCAACTCTATCATTATTTAAAGCCAAATTATTCTACCTCTTTAGGATGGAGTGGATAAGTGTCCTGCTAGAAAAAGACGCCAAGATACACAATTTCTTTGAGGTTTGGGAGAGTTATATAACGACCCTGTCAACAGCGGTTAGGAAACAGCTCCACGACTCGTTGTCCAACACAGAATGGTTTCTCACTAGAATGGCTGCGGGGGATCCGCCGATTGTACTTTAAAAGTTAATTGACGAACAGGGCACTGTGGGCGGGTTGGGGGGGAAATTGGGTACGGCACGGGTATTGCACATACGTGTATATACATGTGTGTGTATATTTGCTTTTATTTTATTTTTATTTATTTATTTATTTTATTTTTTTTTCTTATTGTAATTTCCTTCTTTTATTATATTCGAAAGTACAAATATGGGTCAGCCGACTGAGTTGGATTTCAGATCAGTAGGACAGATGATCTTCAGAGGTCCTGTTACATACCATTGTGATGCTGTTGATTGCTTATAACAGATTTATCTCTTGACTAAGGACTCAAATGTATTCTTTTTGTTCTGTTTTCTTATAATACCCTTATATCAAAGATTTAAAACATACTGAACATCTATGTATGTATAACATGTATTGCTTCAATAAAAAATTTATGTTAAAATAAATAAATAAATAAATAAATCCTTTTCCTCGAAATGTCCATCTCCCTGGGCACAGTTCCTATAACTGGAGTCTGGAGGAGGGGTATAGAGGGAGGAGCCAGTTCACACCCCTTTTAAAGTGCCCATATCTCCTACGGATCCCATCTATACCCCATGGTTCTTGAAGCATCCCCAGCATCCTCTACGGACTAAGAGAAAAGGATTTACCGGTAGGTATTAAAATCCTATTTTCTTGTTTTGTAGTGAGTGTCTACAGAGATAGATTATCAGATATGAAATAATACAGTTATGGTACACTTACCATTATTAACTCTTTCTGCGATGTACATTGGTTCCACAGGAAAACATCAGGGATATAGAGGCTAACGCTTTAGACTGTCCCAAGATGCATTCGGGCCTCCCCTATAAACCCCGCCTCCAGGCACTGGGAGTTCAGTTTTGTTAACCAGTCCAATGCAGGAGCAGATAAGAGAGAAGGTAGATGTTAGTCACATAGAACCACATTTTCAAGACAGGAGAAGGTACCAGCGGCTAATGCCATACAAACCCAAAGAAGCTAAGTGCGTCAGGGTGGGCTCCCTGTGGAACCAATGTACCTCGCAGAAAGAGAGTTAACAATGGTAAGTCTACATAACTCTATTTTCTGCAGCAGGATACATTGGTTTCCACAGGAAAACATCGGGGATGTCCTAAAGCAGCTCCTCAAGGGAGGGGACACGTCTTATCGAGTATGAGAACCCAGCGTCTAAAGAAAGCATCCTGGGAGGTGGAAGTATCAAACGAATAGAACCTAATGAACGTGATCACTGAAGACCACGTAGCTGCTGCCTTGCACAACTGTTCTGCGGACGCGCCACGTCGGACCACCCAAAAGGTCCAACAGACCGAGTAGAATGGGCTTTAATAGCAGCAGGAGCTGGGAGTCCAGCCTGCGCATAAGCTTGTGCAATCACCATTCTAATCCATCTGGCCATGGTTTGCTTATTCGCAGGCCAGCCACGTTTGTGGAAACCAAAAAGTACAAAAAGGGAATCTGACCTTCTGATAGAGGCAGTTCTCTCCTTATAAATACGGAGAGCCCTTACCACATCCAAAGTACGCTCTTTGGAAGACAAGTCTGAAGAGATAAAGGCCGGAACCACAATCTCTTGGCTGAGGTGAAAAGATGACACCACCTTAGGCAAATAACCCGGTCAAGTTCGTAGAACTGCCCGGTCTCTGTGAAAAATCAAAAAGGGTGGACGACAGGACAAATCGTCTAAGTCCGACACCCATCTTGCCGAGGCAATAGCCAGCAAGAACGCTTGATTGTGAGCCATTTAAGGTCCGCTGACTCAAGAGGTTCAAATGGAGACTCTTGCAGGGCTTTCAGTACCACAGTTATATCCCATGGAGCCACAGAAGGGACATAGGGAGGCTGAATCCTAAGTACTCCCTGAGTTGAAAGTATGAACGTCAGGTATATACGCAATATTTCTCTAAAACCATACCGACAAGGCAGATATGTGAACCTTGAGGGAGGCCAGACAGAGACCTAAGTCATGGCCTCGTTGCAGAAAAGCCAGAATTCTGGACATTCTGAATGTAGAGACATCATATTTCTTATCAGCACACCATCTGAAGTAAGAATTCCAAACCCTGTAATAAATCTGGGCCGAGGCCGGTTTGCGGGCTTTCAGCATAGTCTGAATAACCGCCTCAGAAAACACTCTGACCCTCAGGAGTGAAGCTTCAAGAGCCATGCCGTCAAAGCCAGTCTAGCCAGGTCTGGGTAGAGACAAGGGACCTGCATGAAAAGGTCCGGGCGTTGTCGACAGACCCTGCAGGTCTGAAAACCAATGCCTTTGAGGCCACACTGGGACAACTAAAAGTAGTATTCCTCCTTCCTGTTTGATCTTTTGTAGTACCCTGGGCAGGAGTGACACTAGAGGGAACACGTAAGGCAACCTAAAGCTCCATGGAACCGCCAGTGCATCCACGAATGCTGCTTGAGGATCCCTTGTCCTTGATCTGAAGACCAGAACCTTGTGATTGTGTCGAGACACCATCAGGTCTACGTCTGGTAGGCCCCATCTGTACACTAGGAGTTGAAAGACTTCCGGATGAAGACTCCACTCTCTGGCGTGCATGTCCTGGCGACTGAGGAAGTCTGCTTCCCAGTTCAGGACACCTGGAATGAACACTGCCGATGGTGTTGCGCCCAACAAAGGATTTTTGACACTTCCATCATTGTCAAGCGGCTCCGAGTGCTGCCTTGATGGTTTATGTATTCCACTGTGGTGGCGTTGTCTGACCGTACTTGAATAGGCCTGTTCTGTACCAGAGGCAGGGCGAGTGGTAACAGTCTGAACACTGCCCTCAGCTCCAGAATGTTTATTGGGAGGAGTGAGTCCTCCTTGGTCCAGCGACCATGAAACAAGTGTTACTCCAACACCGCACCCCATCCCCTCAGACTGGCATCCGTTGTCAGCGTGACCCAGTCGGGGATCCAGAAGCGACGGCCCTCGCTTAATCGCTGGTCTTGTAACAACCAGGTCAGCGACAGACGAACCTCCTGAGTTAAAGTGATCCACTGAGATCTGATCCGATGAGGTTGGCCGTCCCATTTGGAAAGGTTTAACCTCTGTGATGGGCGGGAATGAAATTGAGCGTACTGTACCATGTCGAATGCCAACACCATCAGGCCAAGTACTTGCACTCTGTGGTGATAAAGGAAGCATCTTCTCCTGTCCTGAAGTTTCAGAACCTTTTCTGGAGAATGAAACAGCCTTTGACTGTGTGTATCCAGAAGTGCCCCGAGATGCACCATGCTCTGAACTGGGACCAGCAAGGACTTCTTCCAATTGATAAGCCACCCGTGAGCTTGCAGGAAGTTTACCGTCAGTTGCAGATGACTGAGGAGGACATCGTGGGAATTTGCCAGAATCAGTAGGTCATCTAGATATGGCAGGATTCTGATCCCCTGGCGACGGAGATGTGCCTTCATCACAGCCATGACCTTGGTGAAGATCCGAGGAGCCGTAGCCAGTCCAAATGGTAGAGCCTGGATTTGAAAGTGTAGGTTGCCAATAGCAAACCGCAAAAACTGCTGGTGTGACATGGCAATAGTTATATGCAGGTATGCATCCTGTATATCCAGGGATACCATATAGTCTCCGGGTTCCATAGCCAATACAATGGAACGCAGTGTTTCCATACGAAACCTGGACACCCTCACAAACTTGTTCAGGGATTTGAGGTTGAGTATAGGCCAGAATGACCCATTTGGTTTCGGGACTAGAAACAGGGTCGAGTAATAAGCTCTGCCTCTCTGGGACTGAGGTACAACCACTCCTGTACTCAGGAGGGAACGGACACTCGTTTGCAAAGCTTATCCGAATGTAGAACCGTGCTGCAAAACTGGCGATGGGGACGTCTCTTGAAGGGAGAGAGAGAAACCAGCCGGGAGGTGAAATACAGAACGACCTGAACGCAATACAGGTTAAAGGATGCATGTCAGTTAAAGTCCATTTTAACCAGTAGTGTGATATGAAAAGTTATAGACTGTTCTTCATAAACGTCATATTGTAGCATAAATTGCTTGAATGCTGACAAAATAACTATTTGCATAGACTGCTACATAATAACACCACACTGAATGCATGATTAATTTGGATACTAACAAAAGTTGTGGAAGAAGTTTATTGCAACATAGCTTTGGCTTTGTTACTAACTTTGTTTCTGGACAC
Organism: Pseudophryne corroboree; assembly: GCF_028390025.1. NCBI lineage: Eukaryota > Metazoa > Chordata > Amphibia > Anura > Myobatrachidae > Pseudophryne > Pseudophryne corroboree. The sequence continues at coordinate 168,552,321 of NC_086445.1, forward strand.
GTGGTTAATCTAAGGACGTTTTGCATGATTTGTCCGACTACTAACAAAAAATTTAGGAAAATATATACTGCATAGACAGTGTGAGATTATCTTGCTAAAAGGAGCCTTTTATTGTATGTATTTTTTAATGTGATTTTTTTATATGTGATGCTGGCCGGTATTATGAATGTATATGTTTAACAATTAACTTTATTTATAGAATAAATCTACACCAGATTGAATAAGCGCATTTTCGTTGTTTCTATTCCGTCTCTTGAGCGTACTCGTGAGAGACAACTTCAAGCACCTATACGTCTGAAGTGTTCTTTAAGCAAACCTGGGTGAACTGCAGAAGTCTGCCTCCCACCCTGGGGTCCAGGGGTAGGCCTGTCCCGTCATTCAGCAGGCTTGTCTCTAGAAGCAGGCTGATAGGATGCCCAGGATTGTTTGGCTTTGTGGTTTTGGTAGCACAAGACTGTCTCAGGTATGTCTGACCTTTTGCTTTAACTTGAGGCTGAAAGGAATGAAAGGTGGAACCTTTTGCCTTCTGTGCAGAAGGATAAGTATTTGGAAGGAAAGCAGTCTTAGCAGCTGCTAATTCAGATACAATTTTATTCAGGTCTTCACCAAACAAAATGTCCCCATTGAAGGGGAGAACCTTCAAGGTCTTTTTGGAGTCTAGGTCCACCTTCCATGACCTCAACCACAGAATACAGCAGGCCAGGATAGACGTAGATGACGCCTTGGCCACCAGCACACCTGCCTCAGAGGATACCTCCTGAATGTAATAGGCAGCGGTGGTAATGTGAGACAGGTATTGTCTGGCACTGTCAGATACAGTATATCTTCGGGCATCTCTTCCTCTAATGCCTGAACCCACACTTCAATACCTTTTGCAGCCCAGGAGGCAGCAATAGTGGGTCTATGCACAGCTACTGTAAGGGTGTAAACAGATTTCAGGCAACCCTCCACACACTTATCTGTCAATTCTATCAGTGAGGTGACAATGGTGACAGCTAGAGTTGATGACACCACAAGTCGGGTGATGTAAGAATTCACCGGTGGTGAATTTTCCCACTTGCTACATAACTGCAGGGAGAGGATAGCGAGCCAAGGCCCATTTATGCAGAGGGAATTTCTTCCCTGGAGTAGACCAGGGTTCCGATCTGATGTATACTAAGTGGTCAGAATGGAGTAACATAGTTTTAACCACTTTCTGCGGTTTAAACATATTAGTTTTCTTTGCCACAGTAGTAGAATCCTCATCATCAGAGATTTGTAGGATTTGTTTAATAGCCACCACTAAGGCAGGGACATCAATCTGCAAGGGAGAATCCTCATCAGTAGCACTAGATTTAGTGTCTGACAGGACCATATGCTCCCCCTCCTCTTCAGATGAAACATCAAAGAGGTATGTGGACTATGAGGAGGAATTAGCTCGCTTAAATGACCCAGAGACACGAGAGTGACCTGGAGTAGATTTCTTTCTAACCAAAGACTGATTTAATTGCTGCAGCTGGTTAGATAAATTTTTCGCCCAAGGCGGATTAACCATAGGGACATGCTGTAGTGGCACAGGTGGTCCCATAGGGGGCGGAAGGCGTTCTACCAGAGTACCCAGTAGCTTTGTGAACGCAGCCCAGGGTGACTCCTGAGTAGACCCAGGAGCTGCGGACTGGCAAGGAGGTGTATGACATATAGGGGGTCATTCCGAGTTGATCGCTTGCTAGCTAGTTTTAGCAGTCGTGCAAATGCTATGCCCACTGGGGAGTGTATTTTAGCTTAGCAAAAGTGCGAACGCATGTGCAACCGAGCTCTGCAAAAACAGTTTATGCAGTTTCAGAGTAGCTCTGAACCTACTCCGCGCTTGCGATGACTTCAACCTATTCGTGTCCAGCTTTGACGTCCAGCCACACCTGCGTTTTTTCAAACACGCCTGCGTTTTTTCAGACACACCTGCGTTTTTGCAAACATTCCCTGAAAACGGTCAGTTGACACCCATCCTGTCAATCTTCTTGCGGCTGCCAGTGCGAAGGAAAACTTCACTAGAACCTGAGCACAACCACAAACAGCTTTGTACCCGTACATCACGCGTGCGCATTGCGGGCCATACACATGCGCAGAAATGCCATTTTTTCACCTGATCGCTGCGCTGTGAAAATCGGCCGCAAGCGATCAACTCGGAATGACCCCCATAGTACACAGACCATTATACAACACCTCCCCCTCTGGTAAATCCTTGGAGCATGCTCTGCATGATGCAGGAGCTTCCATTGATTTACTGCCCTTTCCGTTAGACATTATGGTACAAATGCAACAACAGAGCGATAGATAAAGCCAAAGTACAATACCTACAAATAAATCCGGTATAATGGGACTGAGTACACAGTATAATATATGTATACGGATAAATACTGTGTTGCACTATATATATAACCCAGACACACCTAGTCCCTCAGGGTACAGAATAACGAGGTTTATGGCAAGAACTTACCTTTGTTAAATCTCTTTTCGCGAGGTACACTGGGCTCCACAGGGAATGACATAGGGGGTGTAGAGTAGGATCTTGATCCGAGGCACCAACAGGCTAAAAGCTTTGACTGCTCCCAGAATGCATAGCGCCGCCTCCTCTATAACTCCACCTCCATGCACCGGAGCTCAGGTTTTGTTAACCAGTCCAATGCAGTAGCAGTTAAAAGAGACGACAACCGTTAGTAGCCAAATACACCACATTCTCACGACAGTAGAAAGTGTCAGCGGCTAATGCCATGCCAACCCAAAGAAGCTAAGTGCGTCAGGGTGGGCGCCCTGTGGAGCCCAGTGTAACTCGCAGAAAGAGATTTAACAACGGTAAGTTCTTACCATAAATCTCGTTTTCTGCTGCAGGGTACACTGGGCTCCACAGGGAATGACATTGGGGATGTCCTAAAGCAGTTCCTCATGAGAGGGGACGCACTGTAGCGGGCACAAGAACCTGGCGTCCAAAGGAAGCATCCTGGGAGGTGGAAGTATCGAAGGCATAGAACTTTATGAATGTGTTCACTGAGAACCACGTAGCCGCCTTGCACAATTGTTCAAGGGTCGCACCACGGCGGGCCGCACAAGGAGGTCCAATAGATCGAGTGGAATGGGCCTTGATGGTAGCAGGAGCTGGAAGGCCAGCCTATACATAAGCATGTGCAATCACCATTCTAATCCATATGGCCAGGGTCTGCTTGTGAGCAGGCCAGCCACGTTTGTGAAAACCAAACAGTACAAAGAGAGAATCAGACTTCCGAAGGGATGTAGTTCTCTTCACATAGATACAGAGAATCCGTACCACGTCCAAGGACCGCCGTTTGGAAGACAAGTCAGGAGAGGCAAAGGCCGGAACCACGATCTCCTGATTAAGGTGGAAAGAAGACACCACCTTAGGTAAGTATCCGGGACGTGTTCTAAGAACCGCCCGGTCATGGTGAAAAATCAGATATGGGGACCTACAAGACAAGGCACCCAGATCCGCCACCCGTCTAGCGGAGGCAATAGCCAGTAGAAACAACACCTTAAGAGAAAGCCACTTAAGGTCTGAAGATTCAAGAGGCTCAAACGCAGACTCTTGCAATGCCTCCAGAACCACCGACAAGTTCCAAGGAGCCACAGGTGAACATAAGGGGGTTGAATCCCCAATACACCCTGAGTGAACGTATGAACATCAGGTAAAGTTGCAATTTTTCTCTGGAACCAAACCGACAAGGCAGAAATATGAACCTTGATGGAGGCCAGACAAAGGCCCAAGTCCAGGCCTTGTTGTAGAAAGGCCAAAAATGTAGCCGTACTAAGCGTCATAATTGCTAGTGGCGCACCAAGCAAAGTAAGAATTCCAGACCCTATGATAAATCCGAGCAGAAGCCGGTTTACGGGCCTTCAAAATAGTTTGAATGACCGCCTCAGAAAACCCTTTGGCCCTCAAGACAGATGCTTCAAGAGCCACGCCGTCAAAGCCATCCGGGCCAGATCCTGGTAGACACAAGGGCCCTGAACGAGGAGGTCTGGTCATTGTGGAAGCAGAAGAGGACATTCTAACGATAGACCCTGAAGGTCTGAGAACCAGTGCCGTCTGGGCCATGCTGGAGCGATCAGAAGCAGGATTCCTCCTTCTTGCTTGAATTTCCTTAATACTCTGGGCAGGAGTGACACCAGAGGGAATACGTAGGATAGCCGAAAGTTCCATGGAATTGCCAGTGCGTCCACGAACGCTGCTTGATGATCCCTTGTCCTTGCTCCGAAGACCAGAACCTTGTGATTGTGTCGAGATGCCATCAGGTCCACATCTGGGAGACCCCACTTGTCCACTAGGAGTTGAAATACTTCTGGATGGAGGCTCTACACTCCGGCGTGTACGTCCTGATGACTGAGGAAGTCCGCTGCACAGTTTAGGACCCCCGGAATGAACACTGACGATATGGCTGTCAGATGGCGTTCTGCCCACTGAAAAATTCTTGAAACCTCCCTCATTGCCATGCGGCTTCGAGTGCCGCCTTGATGACTTATGTATGCCACCGTGGTGGCGTTGTCCAATTGTACTTGAACAGGTCTGTTCTGTATTAAATGCTGGGCCAAGTTCAGAGCATTAAACACCGCCCGCAGTTCCAGAATGGTTATCGGGAGGAGAGACTCCTCCTTGGTCCACCGACCCTGAAGGGAGTGTTGCTCCAACACCGCACCCCAACCTCTCAAATTGGGATCTGTCATCAGAAGGACCCAGTTGGAGATCCAGAAGGGACGACCCCTGCTCAATCGATGGTCCTGAAGCCACCAGCTCATTGATAGACGGACCTACGGAGACAAGGAGATCACGCGAGACCTGACCCGGGTTGGCAGGCCGTCCCACTTGGCAAGAATCAATTTCTATAGAGGGCGGGAATGAAATTGAGCGTTCTCTACCATGAAACCTAGCACTTGCATCGCCGAATGTATCGACACTTGCGGACGAGATAGGAAGCATCGAATCCTGTCCTGAAGTTTCAGGACTTTCTCCTGAGACAAGAACAACCGCTGGTTGTGAGTGTCTAACAACGCCCCCAGGTGCACTATGATCTGAACAGGGACCAGGGAAGATTTCTTCCAGTTGATGAGCCACCCGTAGGTTTGCAGAAACTGGAGCGTCAGATCCAGATGGCATAGGAGAATTTCTGGGGAATTCGCCAGGATCAACAAGTCGTCCAGATACGGCAGGATCCTGACCCCTTGACGGCAGAGTACAGCCGTCATTACTTCCATGACCTTGGTGAAGACTCGCGGAGCTGTGGTCAAACCAAAAGGTAACGCCCGAAATTGGTAATGGAGGTTGCCAACTGCAAACCTCAGGTACTGCTGATGCGACATTGCAATGGGAATATGCAGGTAAGCATCCTGTATGTCCAGGGAGACCATATAATCCCCAGGTTCCAAGGCCAGAACAATAGAGCGAACAGTTTCCATACGAAACTTGGAGACCCTCACAAATTTGTTCAAGGACTTGAGGTTGAGAATGAGCCGTGGGGACCCATTCGGTTTCGGGACTAGGAACAGCAGTGAATAGTACCCCTTGCCTCTCTGAGCCAGAGGTACCTGTACTACCACTCCTGTGTCCAGGAGGGACTGTACCACCGAATGAAGAGTTTTTGCCTTCACTTGATCCGAAGGGACGTCTGTCAAGCAAAATTGATGAGGGGGACGATTCTTGAAGGATACGGCGTAACCTCGAGTGACGACTTCCTGTACCCAGGCATCGGAAGTAGTCTTCAACCATTTCTAGGTAAACCCTAGAAGTCGGCCCCCCACCCTGGGATCCTCCACAGGGAGGCCCGCCCCATCATGCAGCAGGCTTGTCAGTTTTGGAAGCAGGCTGACAGGCAGCCCAGGCCCATTTAGGTTTGGGCTTATTTGGTTTGGAAGTGCGAGCCTGTTTTGGGTACGCCTGACCCTTTACTTTCCCTGAAGGACAAAAGGAGTGAAAGGAAGTACTCTTAGCCTTCGGTACCAAAGGAGCAGTACTAGGTAGAAAAGCTGTTTTAGTAGAAGCTAAGTCAGCCACTATCTTATTAAAGTCTTCTCCGAAAAGAATGTCTCCCTTAAAAGGGAGTACCTCCAAGGTTTTCTTAGAGTCCAGAGCTACAGAACAGGACCGCAACCAGAGAATCCGGCGAGCCAAAATGGATGTAGTAGAAGCCTTGGCCGCCAGAATACCGGCATCAGAAGCTGCCTCCTTAATGTAACGAGAAGCTGTGACAATATACGATAGACATTGTCTAGCATGATCAGAAACATAGGAAGGCAGCTCAGCTTCCAACTCCTGAGACAACGCTTCAATAGCCTCTGCAGCCCAAGTCGCTGCAATGGTGGGCCGATGCACAGCACCTACTAGGGTGTAAATCGCCTTTAAACAACCCTCCACACGCTTATCCGTCGGTTCTTTCAGAGACGTGACGGCAGTAACAGACAGAGCTGAGGATACAACCAGCCGTGCCACTTGCGAATCCACTGGCGGGGGTGTGTCCCAATTTTTACTTAGCTCCGCCGTGAGGGGATAGCGAGCCAGAATGTTCTTGTGAGGCGTGAATTTCTTTTCCCAGGATTCCTGACGTATGTCAACTAAATGGTCAGAGTGAGGTAAAACTTGTTTAACCACTTTCTGGTGTTTAAATCTGTCCGGTTTCTTAGGGACAGTATCAGGCTCTGGGTCATTAGTAATTTGAAGAATTATCCTGATAGCATCCAACTAGTCAGGAACATCCACCTGTGAAACAGATTCCCCATCAGAATTATCAATATCAGCTCCTGTGGGGTCAGTATATACGCCATCCTCATCAGACGAGGTGTCTGGGATGTTGGTGGATTGTGAGGAAGTAATAGCCCGCTTAGAGGACCCCTTGTTCTTAGGCGGGCGAGGGTGAGATTTCTGTTTAGTCAGTGATTGGTTCAATTGCTGTTACTGAGTGGACAGTTGATCTGCCCATGGCGGATTAACCGCAGGGACCATAAGCGGTTGCACCGGCACAGGAGGTCCCATAGGGGGCGTAAGTCTAGTTACCAGCATATTCAATAACATGGAAAAAGTAGCCCAAGGTGGCTCATTATGCACCCCCGTTGCTATGGTCCCACTGGGGGGTAGGGAACCCCCAGAACCTGAACCCTCTGCTGCTATGTTTTCCTCTAATGTGTCTGCAGCGTCACCACCAAGCAATGTGGGATCAGACCCAGCTACGTCGCATCTTGTAGCTGACATGTCTGAAAGCTCAATTCAAGGCAACCCAGTACAATATCAGCAGCACAACACCTGACAAGAACCCCCTGTGTAGTACAAACAGAGAGTTCTAGAGGTATATGGTGACAAAAAATCACAGAGAAAAATACACAATAAGTACAGTATATCTTGTGAAATACCTATATTACGTAATAATCCTGACGCACTTAGCCCCCTCAGGTTACAGAATATAGGGATAGCAATCTGAGTGAGATACAAGAAATGGAGGTCACACAGCAGCTATATGCACACACACATAGTCACATTGTACAATGCAGAAATTATGACATGCAATAAAACTGCACTGGACTAGCAATACAGAGTAAAGGGGGGTACACAGCACACGGAGAGATCCGTGCTTAAAATCTAAGCAATCTTGCTAGATTGCTTAGATTTTAAGCATGGATCTGCCGTGTGTATGCCCTCCAGCGATAGCGATGCGCGGCCCCGCGCATCGCAATCGCAGATGCTAGATTGAGCCTGCATGCAGGCTCAATCTAGCGGGTCGCTCACTTCACCGTTGTGTGAAGTGAGCGGCCCCCCTTCGGCTTTCCCCCTCGCTCAGCACATCGCGCTGTGCTGAGCGGGGTGAGAGATGTGTGCTGAGCGGTCTGTGTTAAGATCGCTCAGCACACATCTCTCCCGTGAGTACCCCCCTCAATACTAAGTATAGCTATACACTCAATAGATATAACAATTCACAGTAAATACTGGATGTATATCACAGGGTACTTGTACTATATAACCATGACTAAGTGCACTTTTTCTTAACTAACACTGTCAACAGACATGTAGAATACTTAAGTGTCCTGTTAAATGCACAGCGCTGACATGCAGGCGGCTTTACAGAGGAGGATTTGCCCAAACAGTCCCAGTATCAGCTCAGCTTGTCCTAATGGTGCCCAAATGCTGACAGGGAGTGAGGGAGATGCAGCTCCAAAGCGGGAACATTTACTCTAAATGGCGCCCAGGGGCTGGGGGAGGGGCTACAGGTCAGAGCCTTATCCCCTTGCTGGACTTCACCACCGGGTACTGTGGGCCTTAGCAAATGGATTTTTGAAAGAATCCGACCTGTGCCCTTGCCCTGGTGGTCTAGTGGGGTCCCTGTACTGCCACAGTGTCCACGTAAGCGCGCAGATCGGTCCTGCCTGGGGGACCCACTTACCTCCTCCCTGAATGTGGCCACGCGATCCTGGAGAGCTGCGGTGGTGTGTGTCTGACAGAAGAAAACCGGAGCCTCAGCTGTAAGTACCCAGCAACAAGGGTGCAGGAGTATACAGCGCCACTGGGGGAGGTGATGGGAGCTGCAGCAGATGTCTGACTGACATCTAACACTCACAGTGTCTCTGCTGCAGCCCTTGAAGTCTTCATTTTTCACTTAAAAAAGCTCTTCTGAGGGCTGCTGGAGCAGCCCACCTGTTGTATGCCTGCACTGCATGGCACCAACTACATAACTGAGCTCCTATGCATGGAGGCGGGATTATAGAGGAGGCGGTGCTATGCATTCTGGGAAAAGTCAAAGCTTTTAGCCTGTTGGTGCCTCGGATCAAGATCCTACTCTACACCCCCAATGTCATTCCCTGTAGAGCCCAGTGTACCCCGCAGCAGAAATAGTGATAGATATATCTGGGAAACACTAAAAGTGAAACCACACAACTGATACAGGCACACACAGTCACAGGCAATGCAGAAACGATTACAACAATAAGGCTGCACTGGATTAGAATATATATATATATATATATATATATGTGCATATATATATATATATATATATATATATACATACATTTATATATATAATATATATATATATATACACATACACTGCTCAAAAAAATAAAAGGAACACTAAAAATAACAAATCCTAGATCTGAATGAATGAAATATTCTTATTAAATATTTAGTTCTTTACATAGTTGAATGTGCTGACAAAAAAAAATAACACAAAAATTATCAATGGAAATCAAATTTATTAACCCATGGAGGTCTGGATTTGGAGTCACACTCAAAATTAAAGTGGAAAACACACTACAGGCTGATCCAACTTTGATATACTGTCCTTAAAACAAGTCAAAATGAGGCTCAGTAGTGTGTGTGGCCTCCACGTGCCTGTATGACCTCCCTACAATGCCTGGGCATGCTCCTGATGAGGTGGCAGATGGTCTCCCAGACCTGGACTAAAGCATCTGTCAACTCCTGGATAGTCTGTGGTGCAACGTGGTGTTGGTGGATGGAGCGAGACATGATGTCCCAGATGTGCTCAATTGGATTCAGGTCTGGGGAACGGGCGGGCCAGTCCATAGCATCAATGCCTTAGTCTTGCAGGAACTGCTGACACACTCCAGCCACATGAGGTCTAGCATTGTCTTGCATTGGGAGGAACCCAGGGCCAACCGCACCAGCATATGGTCTCACAAGGGGTCTGAGGATCTCATCTCGGTACCTAATGGCAGTCAGGCTACCTCTGGCGAGCACATGGAGGGCTGTGCGGCCCCCCAAAGAAATGCCACCCCACACCATTACTGACCCACTGCCAAACCGGTCATACTGGAGGATGTTGCAGGCAGCAGAACGTTCTCCTTGGCGTCTCCAGACTCTGTCACATGTGCTCAGTGAGAACCTGCTTTCATCTGTGAAGAGCACAGGGCGCCAGTGGAGAATTTACCAATCTTGGGTGTTCTCTGGCAAATGCCAAACGTCCTGCACGTTGTTGGTCTGTAAGCACAACCCCCACCTGTGGACGTCGGGCCCTCATACCACCCTCATGGAGTCTGTTTCTGATCGTTTGAGTAGACACATGCACATTTTTTCCTCCTTGCACAAAGGTGGAGGTAGCGGTCCTGCTGCTGGGTTGTTGCCCTCTTTCGGCCTCCTCCACGTCTCCTGATGTACTGGCCTGTCTCCTGGTAGCGCCTCCATGCGCTGGACACTACGCTGACAGACACAGCAAACCTTCTTGCCACAGCTTACATTGATGTGCCATCCTGGATGAGCTGCACTACCTGAGCCACTTGTGTGGGTTGTAGACTCCGTCTCATGCTACCACTAGAGTGAAAGCACCGTCAGCTTTCAAAAGTGACCAAAACATCAGCCAGAAAGCATAGGAGCTGAGAAGTGGTCAGTGGTCACCACCTGCAGAGCTACTCCTTTATTGGGGGTGTCTTGCTAATTGCCTATAATTTCCACCTGTTGTCTATTCCATTTGCTCAACAGCATGTGAAATTGATTGTCTATCAGTGTTGCTTCCTAAGTGGACAGTTTGATTTCACAGAAGTGTGATTGACTTGGAGTTACATTGTGTTGTTTAAGTGTTCCCTTTACTTTTTTGAGCAGTTTATATCACAGCATGGTCCTAGACTGGAGGTATATATTAGAACACACATACAATATATTCTATAACAGGTACACTTTTCTTAACGCTGTCTGTATAGAGACATGTAGAATACTCAAGTGTTTGTAAAGTCACAGCGCTGTATACAGGCGGCTTTACAAGGGAGACCTTGCCCTGCAGTTCTGGAGACCGGCCGCAGCTATGCTCAGAAGATGGCGCCCAGCGTCTCAGTCAGGGAGTGAGAGATAGTGTGAGGCAGCACCAGGGTGGGATAATCTACTCAGAGATGGCGCCCTGGGCCGGTGGGAGGGGCTCCAGGTCAAGCGCCACCTCCCCTGTGCTGGACTTCCACCCCAGGTACTGTGAGTCTTATTAAATGGGGTGTTAGTACACCGAACCTGTACTTGGACACCCCGGTGGTGTAGTGGGATCCCTGCTCAGAGACAGTGTCTATGCCAGCGCCATGACCCGTCTCCCTAGGTCGCGAACGGAATGCAATTTAATGGCGGTTCCTCCTGGGGACCCTCTTACCCGTAGCAGCCACGCGAACCAGGAGAGCGTCTGTGACCATGTGCCTAAGCTAGAGTGTCTACGCCGCAAGTACCCGGGAACAGAGCCGTGGGAGTATGCGACGCCGCTTGGGAGGTGATGGAGCTGCAGCGCTAAAGTGTCACTCTAACATACAGCGCTGACAGCCGGCGAAGAAGTCTTCTTAGCAATCTTTTTTTCAGGGCTGCCAGTGCAGCCCTCCTGTTAGGTGACCTGCTTCCTTTGGACGCTGGGTTCTCATACACGCTAAGGCACGTCCCCTCCATTGAGGAACTGCTTTAGGACATCCCCGATGTTTTCCTGTGGAAACCAATGTATCCTGCTGCAGAAAATAGAGTTATGTAGACTTACCATTGTTAACTCTCTTTCTGCGAGGTACATTGGTTCCACAGGGCGCCCACCCTGACGCACCTAGCTTCTTTGGGTTTGTATGGCATTAGCCACTGGCACCGTCTCCTGTCGTGAGAATGTGGTTCTATGTGACTAACATCTACCTTCTCTCTTGCCTGCTCCTGCATTGGACTGGTTAACAAAACTGAACTCCCAGTGCCTTGAGGAGGGATTTATAGGGGAGACCCTAATGTATCCTGGGACAGTCTAAAGCTTTAGCCTGTTGGTGCCTCTGGATCAAGATCCACTCTACACCACCGATGTTTTCCTGTGGAAACCAATGTATCCTGCTGCAGAAATAAGACTGCAATTTTTATTTTAGGTTTAAGGACAGACCTTTACCAGTACAGGGTATAAAACATGAGCTTGAGATAGTTTTTTATGCATAGACACAGAGTGTTACAGTATTTCAATTTAGGAATGGAGAGAGATTGCGCTCACTGAGGGAGGGTAAGTATGAGTGCTGCTTGACCTGGAGGTGTCCTACCTCCTGATACAGATAAATTGGAAGAAGTAGGTCAGCGCGCTCTGGGGGTATAGGGGTTGAGGAAAGGGAAGGGGGGAAAGAGGGGGGGAAATGGGTTTATGCTCGTATGAGGGTACCAATAATATATTCAGGCGGGACGCCGCAAACTGTCATACTCATATAACTGCAATAAACAGTAAAATAACCAGAAGCTCATAGGCCCACCACACCTATGGTAAAGGTGACCCGTAAACAGGGTACACCCGACATTAACTCCAGCTGGGGTCCTTCTGAGAGGGTATACCATCAGGAGGGTATACACATAAAGGGTCGTCTGCAAGACACACCTGATAGTGGTAATTGAACACATTGACTATAAGGGCCCCAACACAGGTGTACCACCTAGGAGGGTACACCCAAAAAGGGTAGTCTGCATGACATACCTGAAGAGGTGGTTCATCCACATATCAAACTTTATTAATAAATATACACAACCCTATTTCTGCCTCACGAGGTATCATTGCACTTACAAGAAAGATATATATTATTGGTACCCTCATACAAGCATAAACCCATTTCCCCCACAGTATTTCAATACCTTAATGGATACCTTATTGTTACAGACAATGGGGGTCATTCCGACCTCTTCACATGCATTGGTTTGTTGCTGCGGTGCGAACGGGTCCGGAATGCGCATGCGCGGCAGCCGCACTGCGCACGCGCATCGTTGTCCAGTGACAGAGGTCGCCGGGTTACCTCACGTACAACGAAGAAAGCGGTCGCAGAGACGACTGCAAAAAGATTGACAGAAAGAAGGCGTTCCTGGGCGTCCCCGGACTGTTGCCTGCCGTTTTCGGGGAGTGGTCAAGAAAACGCAGGCATGTCCAGGAGAACGGAGGGCGGATGTCTGACGTCAAAGCCGCCCCCAGCATTGCAGGAATCGTCGCACAGGGTACGTATGTCCAGGGCTAGTCTTGTTCTGCTTTAATTTTTTTTTTAGCTTAGCAGGGCTGCACAAGCGATCGCAGCCCTGCTAAGCTAAAATACACTCCCCCATAGGCGTGGATTAGTTGATCGCAGCAGCAGCAAAAAGTTGCTGGCTGCGATCAACTTGAAATGACCACCTATACCTTATTTGTCTGTAACAAATTCTCTGTTCCCAATAGAACACTTACTTAAATATAGCAGTTAAATAACTGGATACAAGTTGTAACGTGTTGGTATGCCACAAGTTATAACATGTTCTCTGTTATAACTTGTGGTAACTGGTAATAAAGCATCGGAAAGCATTTATTTATTTAAGTTTATACGTGGTTTCACTGCTGTAAATCAGACAGTAACTGCAAACATCAGAATCAGTCTATACAATATTGTCATGACTTTTATCACAGTGGTATTACCAGGTAAAGTTTTTTCTTAAATAATATTGTGGGTAACTCGGCGGCAATTCCCCACCACTAAGTAAATAAAAGTATGAATGTTAGAAAGCAACCAGTTCGGTTTATTGAAGTGATGAAGCAAGATTGGAAGAAAGACGCTTGCTCAGTGAGCAGGATCGTACCCTTTATGATTCAATGTTAATCCACAGAATAGATTCTCAGTTACTCAGCGACAGTAGCTGAATATAACTACTGAGGATGGTTCGGTACCAAATAGATTAGTCATGTAAAGTGAGTGAAATTCAGGGATCCAGTAGCTTCTACTTCCATGTAGTGTTGATAATTGTCTATAAGCGCCTAGCTCTATTTGTTTTTGTGTTTCCATGCTATTTGCATGCTAGTGCATTGGATAGCTGGTAAGAGTGCATGCTGGCTGGTCTGAGCAGAAGTAAGAAATAGGCATCTCTGCTGTCAGGTGTCCAGATGAGCAATCTCTCTGCTGCACCTCACAACATGTCCCTGACAGACAGTGGTAAGCAGGTCAAGCAATCATTAATACAGTTTCTTTATCTGTAAGTATATTGTAACCTTCCACCTAGAGATTACTATGTGCTTGTGTGTTACAAGGCTAAAAGCCAAACATTGACCTTTAAATAAGGTTCATAGAATTGGTTCATTTAAAAAGTGTAAAATGTGGCAAAGTGTTACACATAATAACAGTGCAGTTTCTTGCGGCGGGCGAGCCGTGCAACCGCACGGGGCGCCCACCGCGGCACTTTGCGGGTCCTTGACTCCTCCTCCCTCTTCCCGAGTACTCCTGCTCGGGGGGCGGAGTTTCGAGGAATGATGCGGTTGCGTCGTGACATCACGAGCAATCGCGTCATTCCACGAAACCTCGCCCCCCGAGCAGGAGTACTAGGGAAGAGGGAGGAGGGGGAGCCAAGCTAGAAGGAGGAGGCGGCCGGCGCGAGGAAGGAGAGGCGGCCCGAAGAGCGGGAAGAACCTCTTCAAATGTAAGTAGTCTCTCTCTCCCCCCCCCCCCCCCTTCCTTCCCCCCCACTTGACACTTGCCTGCTGTACTGTATAAAATTGGGATACTTGCCTGCCGCACTGTGTAAAATGCGGACTCTTGCCTGTACGGAGGTAAACCTGGCCAATAAAAAATGATTCTGATTTTGTTACCACAAAAGGGGAAAAGGGTAATTTACACACATGTCCATCCTATTCTGAGTCCGAAGGAACTTGGGCCCTCATTCCGAGTTGATCGCTCGCAAGCTACTTTTAGCAGCCGTACAAACGCATAGTCGCCGCTCACGGGGGAGTGTATTTTCGCTTTGCAAGTGTGCGAACGCCTGTGCAGCAGAGCACTACAAAAACATTTTGTGCAAAACAAGACTAGTGCTGCAGTTACTTATCCTGTGCGATGAATCCAGTGACAAAGGTCCTGGTATTGACGTCAGACACCCGCCCTACAAACGCCTCCGTTTACCCAAACACTCCGAGAAAACGGTCAGTTGACACCCAAAAACGCCCCCTTTCTGTCAATTGCATTGCTATCAGCTGTACGAATGGATTCTTCGCTAGAACAATTGCACAGCAACGATGCTCTTTGTACCCAAATGACGTGCGTGCGCATTGCGGTGACTACGCATGCACAGTTTTACCTTTTTTTTTATAAACAATTTTTATTGAGACATCATGGATTGTTCATACAATAATAATTAGATAATTTTGACATTTGCAATTGAAGAGACCGTGTTTGAACAATGTATGGTAAATTCTCAAAGTGTCATAATAAAATTACAGTAAGTAATACACAGTATATAACCATTTATTAAAGTCACCCGTGTATTAATGATTAATACAAAAGCCTTCAGGGGAGCCGCCAATAACCTCCAGCCCTCAAACCAAAGATATAGGTGGATCTTGTGCAGCCAACCTAGTTAAGTACCACGTGGTGTTCCTCAGACTATGATAAATTTGTAGTCGTGTGGTAAGGGGGAGACTGGAAATATATGAATACCATAAAGTGAAAAAACTACCCACTTGTGTACCCTTATCCACAATTGCCTCCACCCAGTCCATCCGGAATAGGTGATGTAATTTAGTCAAGAATAGAGGTATCTGTGGAGGCGTGTTATCTATCCAACCTTGAAGTATCGTCTTTTTCCCCGCTGCACTAAGGGCTATCAGCAGTTTTTTACACTCTGATGGCATCCGAAGATTTGGATCGATGATACCTAAAATTGCCCATTCGGGGGTAAATGGCACAAAATTTATTAGTTTGGCTTCGGCATATTGTCTAATGAGATGCCAAAAGTACTGCACAATGGGACATGCCCATAAGCAATGACAGGTATCTGCCTCACTCTGGTGGCATTTTGGGCACGAATGTGTTTCCGATGTTCCCATGTGGAAACGCCACAATGGGGATAGGTAAATATTGTTATATACATTTAGAAACAATTCAGTGTACATACTCGCTTACAGAACCTTTCGGGAGTATAATAGGGCTTTCTCTAATATGGGTATGGTTAGTCTAGGAAAGTGAGTCAACCATTTGGACATGCCGCCTGTTATAGTAGCATGATCCGATATTGTTCTTAGAAACGTGTAATGTATAGATATGGTTTATGATTAGGTATGGGGTATAAGAAAAGGTTGTCCAGTGAATTATTCCAATCTCCTTCCGTAAAATGTGTGAGGACATGTCTGACATAAAATTGTGTTTGCAAGAATGGCAAGGAAAATGGATTAACCATGGCGTATTTTGCAGATACCTCAGAAAAGGTTAGCATGCGGCGGTTGCCTACGGAAACCAATGATCGAATCAAAGTTATTCCTGCCAACCTCCACATAGTGAAGAGGTGAGCAGCCATGCCATCCAAAAAGTCAGGGTAAATGTAAGGAATGATATTGGTTCAGTTTCGCATCGTGGCGCAAAATATGCCATATTCTCCTGGTGGACCACAAGAGCGGATTTAATTTAATATGGTCTGGAATTTCCTGGTCATGTTGGTGGAGGAAACACATTAAGTTTGTGTCCGGTAGGAAATTTTGTTCCAGAGGTGTATTTGTATAAATTGAGCTGTTTTGTAACCAATCCCTTAAATGCCTCAAAAGCGCAGCTTGGTTATAAACTACAATATCGGGGAAATTGATCCATTCATTAGATTTGGGCTGGGCAAGCTTACGCACGCTATACGGGCACGGCCCCCCTTCCAAATAAAATTTCTGAAGTTTATTAATTGATTGTGTGTCTGTTTTTGTCAATAAGACAGGGAGCGTTTGTAGTGGATATAGTAGGCGTGGAATAGCTACCATTTTAAGTAGGTTGGCCCTACCCAAGTAGGACAACGGCAAGCGTTCCCACCCCCTAACATCATTGGTTAGGGTATGTATGGCTTTGCTTACATTAAGTCTATATAAATCCGATATATTTCGTGGCACCATAATTCCTAGGTACGAAATATGTGTTGATACCCAGTGCAGTGGAAAGTGTGTGGTCCAGTGCAGACAGATAGTAGTACCATATAGCAGTAGTGCTTTAGATTTGTCCATGTTAATGCTAAAGTCTGAAATACAGCCAAATAATTGGATCTTTTCTAAAATATAATGAAGGGAGTGTTCAGGGTCGGATATATAAAGAAGGATATCGTCGGCAAAGGCCGATAATTTAATTTCTTGCCTGCCCACTTTTATTCCCCGAAAGGCCGACCAGTCCTGTAATGTCTGAAGCAGTGGATCGAGAGCTAGATTAAATAATAGTAGTGATAGGGGGCATCCCTGACGGTTGCCCCTCTCCAAGTAGAATCGCTGACCTTTGATCCCATTTATTAAAAGAGAGGCAGATGGTTCATGGTATATATAATGTATATAGTTAATGAATTCAGGGTCAAAACCTCTTTTTTCTAACACTGTAAACAAATGTGGCCACAGGACCATGTCAAAAGCCTTATTAGCATCGAGGCTGAGGAGCATGTTTGAATCCGTACATGGAGTTTGGGACGCTGCCACTGCAGCCAACGCCGTGCGAATTGCCTTGACTGCGTGCCTGCCATTCACAAATCTCATTTGTGTCGTGGTGAGGAGATCTGGGAGTATAGATTGAAGCCGCATCTCCATTATTTTGGCTAGTAATTTATAGTCGACATTCAGTAGACTGATAGGTCTATAAGAGGAAAGAAGGTTTGTGTCCCTACCGGGTTTAGGTAAAAGGGTAATAAATGCTTCATTGAAAAAGGGAGATGGACAATTTCTTTCGTGTACAGCCTGAAAAACAACTCTAACAAAGTAGGAACAATATGTGTTTGTAATATGCAATAATAGTCTCCTGAGAGGCCATCAGGACCTGGAGATTTGCCATGAGGTAATTTTGAGATGGTGGAGTTAATTTCCTCCTCAGTGATCTTGCCCACAAGGGCTTCCCCCTGGTCTGGAGTCAATGGGGGTAGCACATTGGGGGTAATTCTGAGTTAATCGCAGCAGGAACTTTGTTAGCAGTTGGGCAAAACCATGTGCACTGCAGGGGAGGCAGATATAACATGTGAAGAGAGAGTTAGACTTGGGTGTGGTGTCAATCTGCAATCTAAATTGCAGTGTAAAAATAAAGCAGCCGGTATTTACCCTGCACAGAAACAAAATAACCCACCCAAATCTAATTCTCTGTGCAAATGTTATATCTGCCTCCCCTGCAGTGCACATGGTTTTGCCCAACTGTTAAAAAAATTCCTGCTGCGATCAACTTGGAATTACCCCCATTGTTCGTGAGCAATTGTGCTTGTATATCGGTATTCACCTGTGAAGAACTGAATAAGGAAGGAAAATAGTTATGAAATTGCGTTGCTATTTCCTGAGATTTGGTAATAATATGACCTGACACAGGGTGTTTTAGTGCAGTAATGGTATGTCTCTTTTTGGGAGGCCGGGAAATAACCACTAGTAACCTACCTGCCTTATTACCCCATCTATAAAATGTATTCTTGGTATAATCCAAGGAGTGTTTCACCTGAGTTGCTAAGTAAGTTTCAAGCAACTGAAACGCTTGTTTATAAGCAGTGAGAGTGACAGCTGTAGGGGTGGAAGTATAGGTTTGGAAAGCTGCTGACATTGCTGTCTTTAATGCAGTATATTCCATTCTAGCTTCCCTTTTTTTCTGAGTAACGTAGCTGATTATTTGACCCCTCATCACTGCCTTAGAGGCATTCCAAAAGATATTGGTTTGATCCCAGTATTCTATATTTTCCTCAACATAATTAGTCCAGTGATATGTAAGATATAACCTAAAGTCCTCTGAGTCAGCCAGATATTGTGGGAAATGCCATATGCGATCCGTTGAGTGCATGTGAGAGTGAGCAAGAGCCAATGAAACTGGGGCATGGTCAGAAATTAATATAACATGTATATCTACTTGGCTAATATTAGATATCAATTCATCGGCAATCAAAAATTTGTCGATACGAGACAGTGTCCCATGGGCAGTGATAAGTGGGTATGTGTTCTGTCACTAGGATGCAGCAGTCTCCATGGATCAGAGAGGTCTAAAGAATCTCGAAAAGCTAGTAAGAATTTACTGTGAAGGTCAGTAGTTCTCGGTGTGATTGGTGACCTATCAACTGTGGGTTCATCCACCATGTTATAATCCCCTCCCACTATCAGGGGAAAATTTGTTCTACTATGAAGAGTGTGACTGAGGTCCTGAATAAACATGTGTATTACTGTTCGGGGCATATAAATTGACTAAAGTAAATCTAGTGTGGAAGAGTTCGACATCTAAGATGATGTACCTGCCTTCGGGATCAACAATCTCTGCTAAGATAGTTACTGGAAGGTTTTTTCGGAAAAGTATGGCTACCCCTCTAGTTTTCCTACGAAAAGGAGCAGATATACAGGAACCAAGCCAAGGAGCCTTTAATATATGTTCCTAGCCCATCATCCAGTGCATTTCCTGTAGGAAAATCACATCTGGATGGAAACGTTTGAGGTGTGTGGCTACACATTGCGGTTTGACTGGGGAGTTTAGACCACCAACATTCCAGGAAATGAGTTGTAGGGGTTTTGGAGGCAAAATATCAGATGAAGAGGGAATTGAGGACGGCATGGCTACTCAATCCCCAAAGGGGTATTGGATTGTGACAGTCAACCAACAATTCTGGACAAAAATCGGCGGCTCCCCTCTAAACCCAAGGCTTCAACACCAAAAAGACATCTAAAAGCGTGAACAATACTGTGACAAAAGATACAAAATATAACAATACTGTTTTAAACATTAGTGAAGATCCAGAATGACTCATAAGTCCATTTTCTAAAATTTTCCTATAAACCATAATCATGGTGAGCACTAACTAGGCTGTCGAAGTCGGAAAATATTATGATACACACATCATGGACAAACTCCACACAGATGGCCTCCGTGTGCATACTTGTTCTGCTGTGTGTACACATACACGCACGCTACGTATGACCTCTCACGCGGTCTTGCGTGTTAGCACGTGGTATGAGTGAATACGGTAGCATACGCATTCACACGGAAAAGCCATCAAAAGCCATATTCAATATTTTACCCTTCTAGTAGCTAGTTACACATAAATTATCCTCCTAGAAACTCTAGCGCAATGTACCAGACTGCCTTGTTTACGCAAAGCTTTGAAATCCTATGAAGAAGGCAAATACCTTTGGTTGCCCCCATTGTTCTAGAGTTGTCCACCATCTGTCGAAGACAATAAATACTGGATTGTCATTGTCTTATCTGAAGACAGGACAAACAAAAAGACAATATCCAGGAACCTAGTTTAACTGGAGAGAAGCAATAGCTGACAAATTACATACCAGACATTTAGATATCTAAGGTAATAACATTCATGGTCTGAACTCTTGGAAATGTGTGTATATTTATATGTATATATATATATATATATATATATATACGGGAGAAGCTAGGTAATACTGACATGTTCTGAAACACTCTCAGATCAGGGTCAGTGGATACCAATGGCCATAATTTTTTGGTGTGCTTAACCAGGCAATCACTACGTACAAAAATCCCATTCGTACAAAGATTTAATTCACGTAGTGATTGCCTGGTTAAGCACACCAAAAAATTATGGCCATTGGTATCCACTGACCCTGATCTGAGAGTGTTTCAGAACATGTCGGTATTACCTAGCTTCTCCCGCAATAAAAATCTGAAGGACTGGCTGGTTAAGAATGATATTACCGGTAGGAAGGTTTCTGCCATGCCAAGTACTTTCTTAAAACGCAAACCTGGGTACTATAAGTGCACTGGATGTACTACGTGTAGTTTTCTAGAGACGGGGGATTCGTTTGCTCATCCCCACACAGGTAAACATATTGCTATACAGCAGGTACTTACCTGTACTACCACCCATGTGGTTTACTTTATACGTTGTCCTTGTGGTCTTTTCTATATAGGAAAGACCACAAAACAATTTAAAGAGCGTATGAACATGCACAGATCCTCCATTAGAAAAGCTGTGGAGGGTACTGTGGTGTCTCAAGAACAATCGGTAGCACATCACTTCAGAGAGTATAATCATGGATTGACTACACTTAGGTACAAAATAATTGAACAAGTTGAGAAAAAGATACGAGGAGGTGATAGGGATAGAATCCTTCTGCAGAAAGAGGCTAGATGGATATATCACCTCAATACGGTTTCTCCTCATGGTCTCAATGAGAATTTGGGGTTGAACAGTTTCCTGTAATATTCACGGCAACCTATATATTGTGGTAATATTAACTGTTCATCATTTCTCTTAAATGTATTATTGATTCTGTTAGTTCCGGGTACGTATACTGCTGTTGTTGTTTTTTTAGATAATTTTGTAATGGATTGATTAGGAACTTTGCCCTATTCTTTTTAAAAGTTTTTTTCTTTATTTGTGATTGTATATACTCTGTCTTCTCCCGTTACCAGGCAACAGGATGCTGTACGGTGATGACGCGTGTGCCGCCGGCGCCCTGTGTGCGGAAGGGCGGGAGAAGACGAGGTTGGCATCTTGGGTGTTGGTGAGCTATATATGTTTGTTTGTCTTATTGCATTTCATATCCTGATGACGATTTGAATAAAATCGAAACGTTGATATAATGATTTATACGCTTTGAAGTCCTTGGAGTGCCGCCCGTTACTTCTGTTATATCGTGGTGTCTCTACATCGGGGCGGGCACCTGGGCCTGTTGTATCTGTACTGTGAGTGCCGGCTGCTTTCCACTGTGTATATATATATATATATATAGAGAGAGAGATAGATATATATATATATATATATATAGAGATATGGATATATGTATATCTTGAGGATGGAAATGGAAGATCATATCATGTGTGGGATCATATTGTTCAGAGTCACATAAACAGTAATCTGGTGGGTATAAGAATATTGTCACATATTGCAACAATAAGTTATTAATAATACCAGATTTATGTATGATTAATGTGATGGGTTTAACTGGTCATGGGGCGGGAACTCAGATGCAAACAGAAATCACATCTCAAGTCTTAGCCATCGCCCACCGCTTGAGCTGACCAATGATCCCACAGGATGCACAGGATATGTCCCACCCCGAACCAATGGAAGAAGAGCATACAGTGTCTATTGTATTGTGTTTTGACCAAATGTATAAAAAAAACAGCTGCAGGCCCGGTCACACACAATCTCTGAAGATCATCTACCTTGATGATTGAGGACCGGACCGGAAAGCGCAGGCGAACAAACGTATGTACCATTGACTGTAGCCTTTTTCTCGTATTGTATTATTGTTGTAACCCCCTGCTAGTAAAAATAACCGTTGGTGGGTTGGACCCCAACATTGTTTTGAAATACAATTTGGTGTCGTGTCCCATTTCCTGCTAAGGTTTAAGGTGTAATTCTACCACACGTGTAGCTGCATTGTGCTCTCAGCGTGTCGGTGTGTGTGTGTATGTACTGCGTGTACTTTGTACGTATGTTGCGGCGTTGGTACGCAAAGTGCGTACATGGTACGGGTCTTTGTACGCTAACTGTGTAAAAAGTACGTAGGGTAAGGATTACATACAGTGGCTGCAGCGGCTCGAATTTAAGTGTATTAAGGTATAGCTTTCTGTCCTGTAAAATAATCAGCATTCACAAGGCCTAGTGGTGTGCACACTGAACACGGGGGGTCATTCCGAGTTGTTCGCTCGGTAAAAATCTTCGCATCGCAGCGATTTTCCGCTTAATGCGCATGCGCAATGTCCGCACTGCGACTGCACCAAGTAAATTTGCTATGCAGTTAGGATTTTTACTCACGGCTTTTTCTTCGTTCTGGCAATCGTAATGTGATTGACAGGAAATGGGTGTTACTGGGCGGAAACAGGCCGTTTTATGGGCGTGTGGGAAAAAACGCTACCGTTTCCGGGAAAAACGCAGGAGTGGCCGGAGAAACGGGGGAGTGTCTGGGCGAACGCTGGGTGTGTTTGTGACGTCAAACCAGGAACGACAAGCACTGAAATGATCGCAGATGCCGAGTAAGTCTGGAGCTACTCAGAAACTGCTACGAGGTGTGTAATCGCAATATTGCGAATATATCGTTCGCAATTTTAAGAAGCTAAGATTCACTCCCAGTAGGCGGCGGCTTAGCATGAGCAAATCTGCTAAAATCCGCTTGCGAGCGAACAACTCAGAATGACCCCCACTATTACTAACAGCTATAGAATTTATTAAGGAGGGATGCTGTACTCAAAAAGACAACACTTAACCATCCGAGGTGAGAATTCACAAATTATCTAAATCATGGCATTCATTCAAGCGATACTTTATCTATTGGGTGGCCGTGGCCGTGTCTTATGTGTCATAAAGTGTGATTTCGCCGCCTCAGGGTCTGTAAAGAAGACTAGGTTACCATTTTCCAAGACCCGCAATTTAGCTGGATATAGTAAGGCAAATCAAATGTTTTTATTATGCAAACAGGAACAAACGTCAGAGAACTCTTTTCTCTATTGAGCCACAGCAACTGAAAAATCTTGAAATATTAAGATTTTGTGGCCTTGACTATCAAGTTCCTGGTTTTACGGTATGCAGCCAGAATTTGTTCCTTAGCCCTATAGTCTAAGTATCGGGCAATGACTGGACGATAGCGTCTTTGTGCCCCTTCTCGCATTGCCCATAATCTATGAGCTCTTTCAATATACGGGACCGCAATATCATTTAAATCCCCAACGACGTAGGGAGGTCCGTGCTGAGATAGGAGGTAAGGGCCGGTCCTGTCCAGGTCTCTGGTATACCTATAAATCTAAGGTTGTTCCTACGGGACCTATTTTCTAGGTGATTGCTGTATGAATTTACCCTGGGTGGACACCTCTTCTTGACAAGAGTGGACATGGTCCTCAGTATCACTCACTTTTGATTCTAGTGTTGAGATACATGTCGCATGTGAGTCTATACGAGCTAGCCCCGCATCTAAGCGGGTTTGAAGATCATCAAATCGTTTGTCTAACAGAGGCATAATGAAATCTGAAATTTCTTTAGCTGTCAATGGAGGAGTTTTACCACTTGATAAGCTTGATGATTCTGCCTCAGAACTAGCAGGAGAGGGCAGACCCGACTTGGGGGGTGCCTCTTTCCCCGCTTTATAGGAGGTGTTTGATTGTTTTGGAGGCATGCTTTTGTCAAGGTATTTGTCCATACCCTAAGGGATATGGTATAGATTAATCGGTATCTCTGAAGTCGATTGATCAACAGCCACCAATAGCAGTACTAAAAAAAAAAAGTTAGTGGTACTTGGGCGTTAGTGTGAAATTAAACCAAAATATTTAGGACATAGTCCTTTTGGACAGCATCCCTACAAAAACTGATAACCATAGAAACAAAGACATTACATTGAGAATACAAAAAGTGTTGCTGGGCAGTGCAAAGTAGCCCCGTGATAGTTCAAAGCAACAGGGGTACTATGTATAGCGCTATTGAAATTTTTTTTTGGTTTGCGGTGAAGCAGGAAAATTATAAAACATAGCCCACAAACAACCAACCCGACAGGTAGAATTTTTTTTTTTGAGATAGGTATGTGGTACTACCAGTGTTCGGTCACCGACAACCTGTAGCTAATGTGTTTTAGATATATGGATATATATAGATATATGTGCCATAGAATAATCTGAGATGTCAAGCAATATGGAATAGAGGTGTTTGGTGAAAACAAGAAATGCTACATATAATCCTCAAATAATTTCAGCAGAATGCAAAACGCATTTAAAGATCTTAGACTATTAGTTTCCTAGTTTCCCTCTGATAATATCCAGGGAGTTTACAGACAAATCAGAAAAGACAAATTAGAGAATAAGAACCAATTATATAACTCTGGGCCACTAGATGGCACTGTTGCGTTGGTTATGAATGGCAACAGTCTGCAAACATCCAAACACCTTCTATAATGAGTATTAACTACCCACAGTGAAGAGGGGGGGAAAAACACTACAAAACTAAAAAAAACAAAAACTGAGGAATTATAACTGATAGCATGCAGGAGAATATGATCCTATAGCACAAAACGAAGAATAAATGCAAAGTCTCTTTCAACAAGGCAAGGTATAGCACTTTGTCCACGGTTGTGTCTCAATGAAGCAGGGCAAAGCACTATTTATTAACTCACAAATGCAGGTTAAGAGGGGCACTGTCCTGTGGGAATGTCCCTGTATGTAGGACCAATGGGAATGTTAGGACAGTTTATGAGACCTTGGACCAAGAGTGGGAATAGTTGTCACCTATATTAGGGAGAAAGAAAAAAAGGGGGGGAGGATAAGGAGAGAAGGAGGGAAAGTATGGGTTTGGGGGAGCAGGATAACACACTTGGTGGGAAGGGAAGAGATATTAGTAGGAGGGAGACAAATACCGGGTTAACAGGAGATGAATCTGCGTGGTTGGGGAATGTGTGCGCCCTCTCTGGATAAGCACCAGGTGGATAGCTGTCAGAGAGGTGTGGAAGCCTTCGTCCCGACCCTTCAGACTCCTGCGGTCAGGATTCCTCGTCACCAGGATCCGACAATGGATGGGTGAAGTCCTCACGAGGACGCCCCGCAAGCCTGTCCGCGTCAGGTCCACTTCTGGGAAGTCTTGGTATGGCAGCAGTGTGAGGCAGCAGGTTAGCAGGTGTACCAGTCGGGCTGTGCCTGCAATCAGTGGTACAAACCACCCGCCCAGGAGGGAATTCAGGCATCAGCAGATAGCTTCGGCCGTGGCAACAGAGGGTGTACTCAGATGGTGAGACAGCTCGGCAGCAGGTCCAGGGAGGCTAGGGGAGCAAGCCAGTGAAGGCAGCCTCCAGAGCCCCCAGCAGATGTACAGTGAAGAATCCCCCAGCCGCTTCTTCGCCGCATATGCACCCAGCAGCGCTCCAAGTCAGGTCTGGAGTCTCCCGCTTTCACCTGGTAGGACCGTCCCAGCTCCACTCGTGTGGAGACCAGCCAGGAGTAGCGCTACACCGCCGGAGCTAGCAGCACGCCGATGCACCGGCCACAGTGCCTCCGGTGAGAGAGAGGAAAGCTGTTAGCGTGGTGAGACCTCAGATCGTGCCAACACGGCCAGATCAAAGCACAGCAGGGAGACTGCGGGCAGCGGGACTCCAACGCCGCACTTTCCATGCCTCTCTCCGCTTTCTCAGCCCACAGCCAGGAACTTGCCAGGGGAAGCCAGGTGTGGTGCATCAATCAAGGAAAGGTATTGTCCTTATTCCACCGGGGACGTGCAGGGAATGGCGTCTCAGGCTGTTACATAGGCCATCCGTCTCGAAGGCCTGACTCCGGTGTAAAAAGATCGCTCCTGGGCAAAAGTGGCATCAATCTCCCCCACTCTGTGAGATCTTTCCCAACAATAAACTATCCGAGCTGGAAAGTGAAATTAAGAGGAGGATGAGGATAGATTAGAAAGTTGCCACTGGGAGCACAACTAAAATGCGGCCATGCTGGATGCCCCGCCCACCGGAAGTACAGTTTTGCCTTTTTAAATGGTCGCTGTGCAGCGAACAACGGCAGCTAGTGATCAACTCTGAATAAGGGCCTTGGTTGGATCTATCGTTCCGTGAAATTGTGTACAGTATTTCGGTTTGGCAACTGTCAGTGACAATGTGAGTGCAAGGTACAGCCCTGTCTAGTAGGCGTGTATCCAATGCTCCTTGAGATCCTGGGTCATGCATACAGGAAGGGAAGCCTGTTTCTGACATATCTTTTGCGCCTAGCTGGGGGTTGGTGCAAGGGCTAATACTAATGATGACTGTTGTGGCAGCTGGTTAATGTCAGTGAGCAGAGCAGCTTTCCGCTGGTAGTTGCAGGAATCTTCGCACTAGTCCTACGGATTTTCATATTAGCATAAGGTGGCAAATCAGGTTTCCTCGGCTGCCTGCAGCTACAGCTACTGTGCCTGCCACTCAGAATCAGCTCCAATATGTGTTTCACATTATTGTTATTTAATAGCAATAGCTGTATGTCCTCAAGGGATTTTTGTCATTGTCCTCAAACTCCCTTACCATTGCTGCTGTGTGATAAAGAGGGTTTTGCAGACCTTATGGGGCTTTTAATCTAAAGGAGAAAAAAAAACATACATCAGAAAAAGTATCACAGTTATACGTAAAATACTATGATCAACAAGTACAGAGACATTGACATTAGAATATTAGTAGGGTGATGATGGGAATTGTCATGTAATAAAGTCCTGAGAATGTTTACATTCAGAATGATGACGTGTACACTACAGTATGTCGACATTCGTATGTAATGCTGTAATAAGGAATTTCAAATGGCCACATACCTGCATTGCAATGTTGCTGAAGTTGAACTGTTTAGAAAGAGCCCCTGAAAAAAATGAAATGTACACAGTGAAATAACACAAAAAAAAACCAGCCAGGCACACAGAACAAGTGCAAGAACATATTTGTAGTGAATAGGCCGTTGGGGGAAAAAACAGGAATTTAATACCTACCGGTAATTCCTTTTCTCCTAATCCGTAGTGGATACTGGGGTATTGTACTTTAGTACCATGGGGTATAGATCGGGTCCACTGGAGCCTGGCACTTAAAAAAAACTTTTAGTGTGTGCTGGCTCCTCCCCTCTATGCCCCTCCTATCAGACTCAGTCTAGGAAACTGTGCCCGAAGAGACGGACATAATCTGAGAGAAGAACAAAACAACAACGGTGAGGCAATAAGCCAACACACAACCATAAACGAAAGGAGGGCGCTAACCAGAACAGAGGATAGCAACACCAGCCTAACCAGGATAGCACAGCTATCCCAACAGCAGAAGAGGACCGCAACGTCGGTCCAACCAAAAACTTACACAGGTAAGCAGGAACGAAGCACTGAGGCGGGCGCCCAGTATCCACTACGGACTAATAGGAAAGGAATTCCCGGTAGGTATTAAATTCCCTTTTTCTCTTACGTCCTAGTGGATACTGGGGTCTTGTACTTTAGTACCATGGGGAAGTCCCAAAGCTCCCAAACAGGCGGTAGAGTGCTGAGACTCCTGCAAAACCGCCTGACCAAACTGAAGGTCATCCTTGGCCAAGGTATCGAACCTACAGAATTTAACAAACGTGTTTGAACCAGACCAAGTTGCAGCTCGGCACAATTGTAGAGCTGAGACACCCCAGGCAGCCGCCTAGGAGGACCCCACCGACCTCGTCGAGTGGGCCTGAATAGACGTCGGCAAGGGCAGAGCCGCCGAAATATAGGCCTGTTGAATGGTTAACCTGAGCCAACGTGCAATAGATTGCTTAGAAGCTGGCCGACCAATCTTGGAGGCATCATAAAGGACAAACAGCGAGTCAGATTTCCGATGACGTGCCGTCCTTTTGACATAAATCTTCAGAGCCCTGACCACATCCAAGGACTCAGGGCCCACAGAAGCATCAGATAACACTGGAACTACAAAAGATGTATGGATACCTTGCGAGGACCGAGCACCGAGCGGCACCATAGCCTGGATAGTCAAGGCTTTGTCCCTCGGGAGAAACACCTTTTGAGTTACAGTATCCAGTATCATTGCCAGGAACTGAAGACGTTGGGTCGGTTCCAGATGAGGCTTCTGAAAAGTTAGGATCCACCCATGATCCGTCAGTAGTTGAGTCATCAGATCGATACTGTCCAGCAGAGGCTCCTTGAACACAGCCTTTATTAGGAGATCGTCCAAGTAGGGGACTATGTTCACTCCCATCATGCGCAGCCGCAGCAACCTCTCCGCCATGACCTTGGTGAAAACCCTTGGAGCTCTGGATAATTCAAATGGTAAGGCCTGAAACTGGAAATGGTCGTTCAACATGGCGAACCTGAGGTAAGCCTGATGAGGGGGCCACATGGGAATGTGTAGGTAAGCATCCTTGACATCCAGAGATACCGTGAACTCCCCCTCCTCCAGCATGGACAACACCGCCCGCAGGTATTCCATATTGAATTTGAATATCCGCAGATACGGGTTTAGAGGCTTCAAGTTCAAGATGGGGCGCACTGAACTGTCTGGTTTGGATACGACAAAAAAGACTGGAGTAAAAACCCCGGTTGCGTAACTGAGGAGATACAGGCACCACCACCCCTGTCTGCAAAAGCTTTTGAATAGCCTTTTGCAAGGTAACTCTTGCTGTGGGTAAAGCTGGTAAGCTCGACTTGAAAAACCTGTGAGTAGGGAGTGTCTAGAATTCCAGCTGGTATCCCTGGGAAATGAGGTCGCTCACCCAAAGATCCCGGCAGGACTTTGCCCACACGTGGGCGAAGTGTTGAAGGTGAGCATCTACCTGAAAGGCGCCTCTACGCTGGGGCCAACCGTCACGCGGAAGGCTTAGCTGCAGGAGATCCGGTGGTCTGGTCCAGGGAGATAGCAGGTGCAGGTTTACGGGACTTACCACGAGATCATCTAGAGGTGGTGGAGGCCCCTCGGTCCCTGCCACTGAACCTTGCTACACGAAAGGACTGCAAGGAGGGTCCAGTGTAAGAACGTCAAGAAGGCGGCGCAGCCGACGGCAGATAGGTAGACTTACCCGCCGTAGCCTGGGAGATCCATTTATTTAATTCATCTCCAAACAAGGCATCACCTGTAAAGGGAAGATTTTCTACACCCTTTTTGGAGTCAGCGTCAGCAGACCACTGACGTAACCACAGAGCCCTGCGCGCCGAAACAGCCATAGCAGTAGTGCGGCCATTTATCTTGCACAACTCCTTAATAGCTTCACTCATAAAGTTTGCAGCATCCTGTATATGTTGCAGCAGAGTATTGACCTCATCCCGGGGTACAGAGTCTAAATCTTCAATTACAGTGTCAGACCACCTGACCATCGCCTGAGAAATCCAACCACAAACTATTGACGGGTGCTGAGCCGTGCCTGCTGCCGTATAAATTGCCTTGAGTGTAGTCTCAATCTTACGGTCAGCCGGCTCCTTCAGGGATACAGGTACCTGTAGTACTAATTTTTTGGACAGTCTGGATACAGACGTATCGACTGATGGGGGTTTTTCCCATATCTTCCTGTCCTCAGCAGGGAGGGGGAAAGTAGTTAAAAACCTCTGAGGGATCTTACTTTTTTTTTATCAGGGTTTAACCAAGCCTCCCTGGCCAGGGAGTTTAATTCCTTAGACACAGGAAAAATTGCTGAGGTCTTTGGTCTAACAATAAAATATAATTCCTCATCTGGTTCCACCTCCTGATCTGGTATGTGGAGGACCTCTCTAATAGCAAAGATGAGAGCCTCCACTCCAGGGGACAGAAAGCTGTCCTCATCCATATCATCATCATCCACATCCGGCTGATCAGAGTCAGAATCAGACTGTAATACCTGAGGCAGTAAGCATTTATGGGATACCACTAGAAGTGGCTGATAAGCCTTCTTGGCATCTGCAGCCTTAGCCACACAATCAATAGATTGTCAAGGCACTTGTCTCTCTCTTTTATCAGCCACCAATTCTAAATTTACATTCTGAATCATGCTTTTGAAGCTATCTAGCCAGTCAGGTGCCTGTGAACTGTGTCTCTGTGGTGACAAAGAATATTGTTCACACAAGAGGGGGTTGAGTTACAAGCTGTACACATAACCATGTCAACAGACATTTTGGACAACCGTAATACAGCTTAGCCCACTGACTAGCACCTCCACACAGACCCTAGAGAGCCCCTGGAGTGACACGGAGGAGCGGACACCAGCACACAGAAACAAAGCAGCACTAAGTGTGAAAGTATGTTTATGACCTGTTAGGAGTGCAGCGGCGCTACCGCTGGTGTGCTCCCCCCTTCTATGACCCCCTGGTACCAGTTTACAGTCTGTAGCAGCGTGGGTCCCTGGAGGAGCAGCGTTCATGCAGCCTGATGATCCGCAGCAGTAAATGGTGCCTTCCCGCCTCTGTTCCCGCTCCAGGAAGCCCCACCCCCTGTAATGGCGCGTGGTCCTGACAGTGATTTTATACTGGCAATGATAAAAATAACATTATACATCCATATACAGTCCACACAAAGCCTTAAGACAGTGAGAACTGTGGGGCTTATAGCCCAGAGCCAGTTTGTCCGCGGTGGGCACCGCAGCTCTGGGCCTGTGACCACCGCGTGACTTGCCGCCAACACTGCATCGGGGACCCACTAACCGAGACCCCAGTTTAACACTCACCGCACCTGGATCTTTGGCATCTGTTAGACGGTGTCGGCTAGCTGCCAGCATGTGCACACTCACTATCGGAGTGTGATCAGCACCTCAGGAGCTCAGTGTCCTGTCAGCTGGGATTATGAACCATTAACCCTCAGGAGGTTGGTTCGGTCTCCTCTCTAAGTCCCATGAAGCAGGTAGTCTGGTTGCCAACCAGAACTACCTGAAAATAATAAACTTAAAAGTAAAATCTCTGGAGCTCCAGAGAATTGCACCCGGCTCCTCTGGCACATTTTTCTAAACTGAGTCTGATAGGAGGGGCATAGAGGGGAGGAGCCAGCACACACATGCACACACTAAAAGTTTTTTAAAGTGCCAGGCTCCAGTGGACCTGATCTATACCCCATGGTACTAAAATACAAGACCCCAGCATCCACTAGGACGTAAGACAAAAAACAATGGCCCTCATTTCGAGTTGATCGCTAGCTGCAGTTGTTCGCAGCACAGCTAACAGGCTAAAAATCGGCACTTCTGCGCATGCATACGGGCTGCAGTACGCACAAGCGAAGTACTTTCACACAAAACTATGCCGTTTTACACAAGGGCGAGCAACGCTTTTCTGTCGCTCTGCTGATCGGTGAGTGATTGACAGGAAGTGGGTGTTTCTGGGTGGTAACTGACTGTTTTCTGGGAGTGTGCTAAAAAACGCAGGCATGACAGGCGAAAACGCAGGCGTGCCAGGGGAAACAGGGGAGTGGCTGGCCGAACGCAGGGCGTGTTTGTGACATCAAAGCAGGAACTAAACTGACTGAAGTGATCACAAGGTAGGAGTAGGTCTGGAGCTGCTCAGAAACTGCATGAAAAATTTCACGAGCAGTTCTGCTAACCTTTCGTTCGCACTTCTGCTAAGCTAAGATACACTCCCAGGGGGAGGAGGCTTAGCATTTGCACTGATGCAAAAAGCAGCAAGCGAGCGATCAACTCGGAATGAGGGCCAATAAGTGGTGTACATTGACAGATGGAAGAAGATTATCAGGCGTGCAAATGCAGAAGCTGAGGAGAAAATGGCCTAGTCAGTAGATAAAGGGGGCAAAACTTTTTTTAAGTATTTAAGTCAGGGGTGGGGAACCACCGGCCTGCGGGCCGTATAAGGCCCGCAAAGCCGTTTGGTCCGGCCCACCCGCTCCTCTCAGTGAGACACGCCACCGCACAGTCCGGCGGCAGCGTGTCTCAGCTGTCACCACACGGAGGAGAGCGCGTCTATTGTCGGGCGGCGGCGGCGGCGTGTAGGACTTGAAACCAGCCGCCGGTTCGTGAGCCAATCAGAGCTCGCGGACCGGCAGCCAATCAGGAGCCGCGGCTGCCGGTCCGCGAGCTCTGATTGGCTCTCGAACCGGCGGCTGGTTTCAAGTCTTACACACCGCCGCCCAACATAGCCGCGCTCTCCTCCGTGTCCCCGCCGAAAGGAGCGGTAAGCGGGACGGGGGGACGGGGACAGGGGGGGCATCTGTATACCTGGCACTGTGGGGGGGGGGGCATCTGTATACCTGGCACTGTGAGGGGCATTTGTATACCTGGCACTGTGGGGGCATCTGTATGCCTGGCACTGTGGGGGCATCTGTATACCTGGCACTGTGGGGACATCTGCATACCTGGCACTGTGAGGGGCAGTTGTATACCTGGCACTGTGGGGGCATCTGTATACCTGGCACTGTGTGGACATCTGTATACCTGGCACTGTGTGGACATCTGTATACCTGGCACTGTGGAGGCATCTTTATACCTGGCACTGTAAAGGCATCTGTATACCTGGCACTGTGAAGGGCATCTGTATACCTGGCACTGTGGGGACATCTGTATACCTGGCACTGTGGGGACATCTGTATACCTGGCACTGTGAGGGGCATCTGTATACCTGGTACTGTGGGGACATCTGTATACCTGGCACTGTGGGGACATCTGTATACCTGGCACTGTGAGGGGCATTTGTATACCTGGCACTGTGGGGGCATCTGTATACCTGGCACTGTGTGGACATCTGTATACCTGGCACTGTGGGGGCATTTGTATACCTGGCACTGTGGGGGCATTTGTATACCTGGCACTGTGGAGGCATCTGTATACCTGGCACTGTGAGGGGCATTTGTATACCTGGCACTGTGGGGGCATTTGTATACCTGGCACTGTGGGGGCATTTGTATACCTGGCACTGTGGGGGCAATTGTGGATCTGCCACTGCACTATTGGGGGCATATGTGTATCACGTCCCATTTTAACTGGCCACACCCATTTTTTGGGCGCACGGGGGGGGGGGCAGACTTGTATGGCCCCCAAAGGATTTTATAAATATCCAAATGGCCCTCTAGGATGAAGGGCTTATGCCTGAAACGCGTTGGATTTATTTTCTAAGGACCAAACGCTGTGTATACAGACGGGGGAACCAGCCGGCTGCTAACCGCTAATTATAGCCGCCAGCCGTCAATCACAGTGACCAGTGATCAGCGATCAGCCGTCAGCCAAAAACTACTGCCTTAACAGTGAAGCGGGCACTGCACCTTCAATCAAAGTGTAAGTGCAGAGAACAACGGGACTGAGACGGGGAATCAGCCGCCTGTCAGCCGCTAATTATAGCCACCAGCTGCCAGCCGCTAATCTCAGCCAGCAGTCGCTAAGACAACTGAATAGTGGAGAGCGGACACCACGGAGGGATCCCATTGGACACGGACGTGGAAGCTCTACACATATCCTAACGGCTTGACAGGTATTTAGATAGGGTTAGATAGGAACCAAAGTATTCTTTTCTGCTCGTGTTTTTGAACCCGGTCCTTACAAAGTCCTAAAAGGGCTGTAAACATTACAATAACCATTAATTTAATTTTTTCCCACAGGTTTTGCGCACACACATATTTCCAACAAGCGCTCTTTATTTCTATTTTTATAAAATAGGGTTGAGGTTGCCAAATGGAAGGGGCAGACTAGATGGGCGAAGTGGTTTTGATCTGCCATCAAATTCCGTGTTTCTATGTTAGATTATTAATAAATAGCTGTATCGTAATATGTAAAACAATTGAAAAAGATTTTTAGACAGTGCTGTTTGATCAGTGTAAGCATGATTTTATTTTATATACAATAAAAGACATAAATAAATATAATTACATATGGACAATTCCTGCCGGTGTCAATGGAAAATCCCACATTTAAAATCAAACATAAGATGCCATCAAGGGGTAATTAAAAAAAAAAGTCTTGTCAGTAGGTAATTAGTATGTAGTGATGTATAAAAGTCCAAGTCCCAAAGCTCTAGCTTTTAGAAAGGGTTAGTACTGTATTAGCTGTTTCATTAGAGCAAGCAGTATTAGATACTGTAGTCTCTGTAAGTAAGATATTGTTTGCCATCGGCTTATAATTATAGTATAGCTTGAGCAAAGATAGTATTTCACGTTGCTGTTTTTTAATTCCTGGTCAGGAACTTTGAATCTTTTTGTAATAGCCTATATAGCATGGTCCTGGTCCTCCTGACCAGGAATTAAAAAACAGCAACAGCTGTTCAACCTATACTAATGGCAGTATTCAATTAGTGTTGGATCCTCTCCAACAGAGAGGATCCGACACTTCAGTATTCAATTTGCGGGCGTTTTCGACAGGTTTAGCCCATTGTCGACAATGCAGATCCAACTTTTTTTTAAGTCGAAACGGCACTGTCGAAAACGGGCCAAAAACCTGTCGAAAATGCCCGCAAATCCAACAAAATACGTGGATCCGTGGCTAATCGGCAGATCCACGTATTTTACGACAAGTGATGGTATTTTATGTTTGATGGTAAATGTGGGATTTTGCATTGACACTGGCCGGAATTGTCTATATGTGATTATATTTATATATGTCTTTTATTGTATATAAAATAAAATCATACTTGTAGTGATCAGACCAGCGGTATCTAAAAATCTTTTTTAATTGTTTTTCTTTTAAGGATTGTTGGGTACCCTTATTGGACAGCTGCAGGTGAATCAGTTTATGTAATTTAGATTGTGACAGCAGCACTGAGATTATATAGTTTTTTTTTTTAATTGTAATATGTTGTACCTGCATTTGTGCACACTGTAAAGCAAAAATAATAGGATTTATGTTCTTACCTTGTTAAATCCTTTTCTTTGAGTCCATAGGGGGCACAGGAGTATTCACGCTGGGCATAGGCTGGATGGGGAGGTGTCTGGGCACCAATGGGTTACTTTTAATTACCCAGCAACACTCAGGCCTCCTGTCCCCTATACCCTGCCCAGGGGTGTATCTACCTATTGGCCAGGATGGCACTCGCCAGGGGCGCCAGGCAAGGAGGGGCGCTGCCTGGCTGTGCCACCCGCAGCCAAAGGATAGAAAAGCAGTGCTGTCAGACTGTACCTGGTGAGAGTCTATTACTGCTGGAGCGGCGCTGGTGTCCGGCAGCACCGCACTTGTAATCAGACTCAAAATAAACTACAGCTCCCAGCAGCCCTTGTTGCTGGGAGCTCCCGGCAGCAAGGGCTGCTGGGAACTGTAGTTTATTGTGAGTCTGATTACAAGTGCGGTGCTGCCGGACACTAGTCTGATCACTAGGGCAGTGCGGTGCTGACGGACACTGGCGCCGCGCCGGCAGTAACACACTCTCACCAGGTACACAGCAATTGTTATATAGCACAGTGCAATAGATCTATTTGTTGTTGAAGATAATAAAAAAGTGGCAGTGTTTGGGAGAAGGGACTGTATTACCTGGAAAACGACACGATTTTCATGCATGTTAGATGTAAGTAAGTAGTAAGCGAAAACTTTAACTTGTTGAGTGTAATAAAGAAAATACATATCTTAACCAATTTCAAGGCCATGTTCAAGGAAATGTATATCCGTAAATTGTATAATTGATCATTTTATCTTGGAAGTGATGGCACCCTAATGTTTTTTCTAACAGGAAGTCCTTCTACCATCCAACTAATGGTGTTTGGTTAATGGCTGGGTCCATTTGAGGCTTATCTCACAGCAGCTCATTAGCATTTAATTCAGGATGCAGTCAAGATGCCAGCGTTTGGCATCCCGGCGGTCGGAAAGCTGACGTCAGCATCCCGAAACTGCTCGGAATGCTGATGCTGGCATCCCAACATAGATAGCGATGCAGAATGCCAAAATCCGGATCAAGTTGGTGCCAACGTCTCCACTGGCAAGCCACGTGGGAGGGTTAGGGTTAGGCTGCGAGGGCGGGAGGACTAGGGTTAGGCTGCAGGGAGGGAGATTAGGAAGGGTGGGTTAGGGTTAGGCACCACTGAAGAGGCTTTTGGGGGGGGTGGCGAGTTAAGGTCAGGCTGTGGGAAAGGTGGGTTAGGGGGGAAGGATGGTGTAACGTGAATAAGAGACACTACTGTGCGGTGTAATGTGAATGAGGGACACTACTGTGTGGCATAATTTGAATTGGAAGCTATTGTGTCCCCGCCCTTCCCCCACAAGACCATGCCCCATTTCCAATACTCACACCTTATTCCAAATGTGTGTAGAGGGGGGCGCCAGCCCCTTACTTTGCCAGGGGCGCTCTGACCCCTAGATACACCCCTGACCCTGCCTCCTAGCCAGGGCCAGCCAGATTTGGTTAGCAAGCCCACGGCAGGAGCAAGGAATAGGAAGGAAGACCAACATTCGTACAGAGGTACAAGCACTCAAGTTAAGGACACACTTAACAACTTCCCGCAGGTCAGGTGCATCAGGGATGGCATCCTGTGCCCCAATCAAAGAAAAATATTTAAAAAGGTGAGAACATATATCCTATTTTCTTTTTCGTCCACTAGAGGGCACAGGAGTATTCACGCTGGGACATCCCAAAGCTGTCCCCTCAATGGTGGGGATGCTCCTGGACTGCGCTCAAGACCCTACGCCCAAAGGTAGCATCATCCGACGCAAAGGTGTCAAATTCATAGAATCGAACGAAAGTGTGGCCAAAGACCACATGGCTGCTCTGCAGAAACACCCACGCTGAGCTGGCCAAGACGCTCCTACAGAGCGAATAGAATGGGACCTAACTCTAGCCGGGGTAGGAAGCTCAGCAGCCATGTAAGCCTGACAAATAATCAAACGGAGCCAGCGGGCTAATGGAGTCAGTCCCATTTGTGATAATCATACAGAACAAACAGAATCCGATTTTAGGATCTCTCTGGTTCTGTCCACGTAAATGCGGAGAGCTCGCACCACATCCAGTGACACCTCCACTTGAAAGGAAGCTGTCAGAGCTGGAACTACAGTCTCCTAGTTGACATGAAATTTAGAGACAACCATTGGAAGGTAATGTAGCTGAGTGCGAAGCACTGCTCTATCCTAGTGAAAAACCAGGAACGGAGAGTGGCATGATAAGGCACTAAGGTCTGATACTAAAATGAAACATGTTTTCTAAGTGAGCCAACATATATTCACTGTTTCCATAGGTTCAAATGGAGCCTTCCCAAATGATCCTAGGACTACCGATAAGTTCCAAGGAGCTACTGGAAGTATAAAAAGAGGGTTCACGTGTGATACTCTGAAGAAAAGTACGAACATCTAGCAGCTGGAATAGGACACACAGTGCCAAGACCTGAACCTTTAAAGAGGACAGTCTGAGTCCCAAGTCAAGACCTAATTGCAGAAAAGCCAGCAAGAATGAAAGCCAAAAGGATCGTGGGCTGAACTCTCTAGCTCAGTACCACTGAAAGAAAGTTCTCCACACTCTGTGATAAACTCTTGCTGAGGAAGGCTTTCTGGCTATGTGCATGGCATCTACCACCTTTCTTGAAAATCCATTCTTCCTTAGGATAGATGTTTCAATAGCCACCCCAACAAAGTGAAGTGGTGTGGCTTAAGATGAAGGCAGGGTCCCTAGGATAGAAGTGGTAGCAGGACGTCTACAGAAAGAGCCATAAGATCTGCATACCACGCTCGTCGTAGACAATTTGGAGCCACTAGAGTCAACATGCCTCCTTCCTTTTTGAATTTGTGGAGAATTCTCAGCTACACCTGGATCAGAGGATACACATAAATTAACTAGAATGTCCAAGGTGATGGTAGAGCATCCACCAAACTGGTCTCTAAGTCTCATGTTCTGGAGCATTACCTTGGCACCTGACTTTTGATTGTGACGACTGACTTGACTTTTCGATTGTGACGAGATGCAATAATGTCTATGTCCCCACCTGTTGACCAACAACTGAAACACCTCCAGATGGAGAGCCCACTCCCCTGAATGTACGTCCTGTCTGCTCAGGAAATCCACTTCCCAATTGAGAATTCCGGGTTTGTACACTGCCGAGATGGCGGGAAGATGACCCTCCGCCCACAGTAGGAGGTGTCTTACTTTTGCCATGGCCCCGCGACCAAAACGGTGATTAGTAGTGACAATTAGAAATTTAGAAATTTAATAATATAAACCAGATTGGTTACTGAAATATTTACTATAATGCCAACACTACAATCAGGAGACCAACTGGTAATACTATGAAAAGTGTTAGCAGTAATTGATATATTTTTTTAGCAGAATTATTACAGATTGTGGTGATATATAAAGCAAGACAAGCTTTTAACCACTAATCGATGTTTCAAGATAGAGAGACCACATATTACCAGAGGGAGTTTATACATGGCAGAAATGCACATTCTTTGCCAGAAATCTCTGTGGAATTGATGTCTCTTTTCTATATTGATATCCTGCAGTGATTAGACTTGTGAAATAGACATGGCCCAATAACTTGCAAAGGCTCAGTCAGCCATAGGATTGAGTAATATTTGACCAATGTCAGCAGGGTCATTCTGAATTAATTTTGTCGGCAATATCGCACCATATATTCCCCCCCCCCCCCCCCCCCACACACACACACCACCTCTTGTCTACGTGTTCCCCCCTGGCTGCTGCACTGTAAACCGAAAACAAATTCCTAGTATATGCAAGTGTACCTGGCCAATAAAAGCCAATTCTGATTCTTCTTTAAGAAATTATCCAGTTTTCTATCAGTAGGATCCTTGAGTGATAAAGTGTCAGGAATAGGGAGCACCGAAGACCTTACTAAGCGAGCCACATGTGCATCCACTGGTGGAGAATTTTCCCATTTGGCCCTTTCTTTGGGTAGGAATGGGTAAACGGTAGTTATTTGCTTCAGTATTTGAAAACTCTTAGAAGGCTGTGTCAAAGCGACCTCTAACAGGTCCTCAAGCTGCGCTGATGGGGGAAATAGTGTTGCCTCCCATTTCTTTTTCTTGAAGAGTGGTACCTTGTCCCTAGGGGATGAGTCTGCCTCCTCAATCTGCAAAACCACCCTAATTGACCTGACTAGTGCCTCTACATCTGTCAATGACAAGGAATCCTTTGGGGCTGAGGTTGACCCCACCTTGGACGTGACAGACCCACTATCATCTCGATCTGTGAGGAGTCCCGACTCTGATTCTCCCCATGAAACAGGAGTAGAGCTGTCATGTACTGGGAGTTGACATGTAGAAGTCCTCTCTCTGTCCAGCAGTTGCTGAACAGAAGTGGACGCCTGCGCTAGGTTCTGCACAGACTGTGGTTCCACAGTGGGAAAAGTGATAGCCTGCATAGGCGCGGCACCCACGGGAGCAGGGATACGGACTACCAGCTGATGCGTAGATAAACGGTCAACTAGCTGAGACATTACCTGTGTCAGCGTAGAAGCCCATGCCGGTTCATGAAGACTCGCCTCTGTCACAGGTGGTGGCCT
The DNA here is from genome assembly GCF_028390025.1 of Pseudophryne corroboree. Taxonomy (NCBI): domain Eukaryota; kingdom Metazoa; phylum Chordata; class Amphibia; order Anura; family Myobatrachidae; genus Pseudophryne; species Pseudophryne corroboree. The sequence continues at coordinate 168,591,980 of NC_086445.1, forward strand.
TGAGGAGCTGCAAAACAGGGAACACACAAGCCATCATTATCCGGATCCTGTGGAGAAAGGATATTGACACAAACTCTGCAGGTATGGGGCACTGGAGCAGGTGTCCACTTGCTAGTCTTGTTTTTGGAAGACATAGCTGTAAATAAATTCCACAATGTAATAGCATATAATGGGATTGTTATGAGTTAATGAGAGATAAGTAGGTATCCGAACTATATAAAAGTGGCATATTTTTAAAATTTATATATATATATATATATATAGTCCACACGGACCGGCACTCCCACCTTCTTCTGTATACAGGCTCCGGTGCCCTCCAAGGGCAATCCACAAATAGCAAAAAAGAGGCGGCACTCGGAGACTTTAAGGTGCAGATAAATTGTATTCCACAAAAAGAAGACTAACGTTTCGGGGTCACAATACCCCTTTGTCAAAGTGAACAAAGTGTATATAAAAACAGTGACGTACCTTAAATACATGAGAATCCCGCTCAGTGTTCAGACGCCGGCCCGGCCGCGCTGGCTGCTGCTTCACTTCCGGTCTCCCTTAGATGACGTCATCGGTATCGCGTCTGGTTACCTTGGTAACCGTAGACGCCAACAAGAATCTGTCATTCCATTTTCCACAAGATATAACACCTCGAGTCCAGTGGTGCAAAGAGCAACTAGAGCCTTATGGCCTATAGTGGCCACTGATAAGTCGCTTCCCTCTTTGAATTGTAAAAGGCCTATGATGTGCTATCAAAGAGGTAGGAACCTTAAGGACACAATAGTTCATTCTGATGTCACGGGCTTTCAAGCCGAACTGGACCGACAAAGACGGTCAGAGTCAGTATTTTTTGAGAAGAAGCCGGGTTGCTACAAATGCATTAAATGCACTACATGTGAACATATGATCACCGGTTCAAGTTTCAAACACCCTCACCGTGACAAAATTTACAGCATCAAGCATGTCCTTACATGCACTACTACCCACATCATATATATCATTAAATGTCTGTGTAACCTCCACTATGTGGGGAAGTCTATTAGGACCTGCCGAGAAAGGATGGCCCTCCATCGCTCAGCCATTAAACAAGCGCTGCAGGGCAAGGCTTCCGAACAACCGGTGGCTAGACACTTCGCATCTGCCGGCCACACCATGAAGGACTTACGCCATCTTATTATCGACCATGTCCCCAGGCACATCAGGGATGGTAGATTGTTACGGTTGGAGACTAGATGGATTTTTGAACTCTGGACCACCAGTCCCTACGGTCTTAATGAGAAATTGAGTCTGAATATTTTCAAATAGCGACCCCTTTCTTCTTTTTAACCCTTTCTTTTCCTACCTCAATATTTCACCCCTGTCCCTTTTTAGGGAATATGTGTATCTTGATCTATTATTGAAACATCAGTCAGAACCCCGATTTAATATATTAGGGGGAATTATATAGAAGTTTTACTTCATAAATTATTTATCTATATAGTCATGTGGGGCCCCAGTGTTCCCATGAATCTTGATCTATAGGCAGTGGGATCGCTTGTGCGATCTTTATTAACACTTAGTATGCGTTCTAAAAGACAATAATCATATCATTACATCTCTGCCTGATGTCTCAGTAGTGGCTTTACCAACTTATTTCTGTTTCTATTATGGTAGCAGGGTACTGTACTAAACAACACTCTTTCTCACTTATACAGCGCTGCAGCCCGGCCGCCTGGCGTCTACGGTTACCAAGGTAACCAGACGCGATACCGATGACGTCATCTAAGGGAGACCGGAAGTGAAGCAGCAGCCAGCGCGAGCGGGCCGGCGTCTGAACACTGAGCGGGATTCTCATGTATTTAAGGTACGTCACTGTTTTTATATACACTTTGTTCACTTTGACAAAGGGGTATTGTGACCCCGAAACGTTAGTCTTCTTTTTGTGGAATACAATTTATCTGCACCTAAAAAGTCTCAGAGTGCCGCCTCTTTTTTGCTATTTGTGGATTGCCCTTGGAGGGCACCGGAGCCTGTATACAGAAGAAGGTGTGAGTGCCGGTCCGTGTGGACTATATTCATTTGGAGTGGGTCTATATACCGTATGGTCTCTCCAGCTTGGGACAAGGCACCCCCTGCATGTTATTCAGCCTCAATTGCTGAGGATCCATTTTTGTCAGGAGTGATCTTACTGCACTTTGCACACAAGCACTTTTGGACACTATTTGCACTTTATCTCTTTTGGTATCACTGCTAAGCACACAGCACCTTACCAATATGGAAATAGCCAGCACTGAAGATTCACCAGGATGCAAAGGGATGTTCTCCACGTTAGGGGAGTCATTCAGTTTTACCGATGATGACGCAGAACGTCTAAGATTTAAGGAGCATCTTGAACCTCAGGAGTCATCAGGAAATATAGAGGACTTGTTCCATCAATTGCTGAAACTTAAGCGACGGGAAACGGACTTCCTGCTGCACGGAATCTCCCTTTCTGATTATCATAGGCAGAAAATGGTGCCCAGGGGATTCCGTGTTAGAAATGTCCCCACCATAGGGCGATTCAGCCCCGACTTTTGCAGGAAATGGGTCGGGATCCTTAATAAATGCAGCCTAGACCTGATGCTGCTAGTGGTGGAGGAAGCAGGCAGGGAGTTAGGGATTACCCGTGAGAAAATTACCACCATTGAGACCCTACACAAGCAGGTACTGCAAAGTGATGCAAACCAAGACTGGATGCAGAAACTGCAGAACCAAGTAGACAAATATAGGGGTGATTTGGTTAAATTTAAGCGCAATAAATTAGCCATTGTTAAAGAGGATTACGACTCAAATAGGGTCTACAGATGGCTAATGGGGGATAACGCAGCTACTTCCAAACCGTATAATTACCGGAGTAAACATAGCTGGCGGAAAAGGAGAGAAGCCCAACAGAATGTGGCAGGTACATCCAATAGTGATAGTGACTTTGGGCCGGTCGACTCAGAGGGACCCATTCAACAACCAGCGAGCCCTTTAGGGGCTACTGCGGCCACATCGGCAGAGAAAGGAAGAAGAGGTCGACCACCCGCAGGGGCGGCCAAAGCTCGAGGGACCAGAGGAGCCTCAACAAGCAAAAAACTCTAGTGTACAACTTATCCCATAGGGTCCTTTCAGATGTGGAACAATCCGTATTAGAGAAAGGACTTTCATTTGTCCCCACCAGCCCTTTCAATGATTTTGTTTGGAATATTGAGTTACATCAGTTTTCTCGCAAATTAGACGGCAGGAATTCTTTCAATCCAATGCTGTAGATGCTCTCCCAGCTCCATCATTGGATAGTAAGCATCAGAAATTCCTGAACCAACGTTCCCACTCCTCCTTCGACCCCACATCTACGAATGCCTCTATAAAATCTTTTACTAGATTGCTGGGAGATTCCGTTAAAAAATACAATGCGGCCCCAGTTTCACCTAAAGCGCATTGCAACCTTTCGCGGGCAGAATGGGTCGCGCTTAAACAATTGGGGGAATACAGGGACATCGTGATCCATTCGGCGGACAAAGGGGGTGGAGTGGTGGTACTCGACTTGGACTACTACATTATGGAAATTAATAGTCAACTTAATAACACGGACACATATGAGGAACTCCAACAGGACCCCACCATCGAATACCAGAAGGCCTTACTTTCCATTTTAGATAAGGCGAAACAGGAAGGTACCATAACACTGAAGCTACACAAAGCACTGAAACAGGAGCATCCTCTGGTACCCATCTTTTTTACTGTCCCCAAAGTCCATAAGAATCCTCATGTACCTCCGGGTAGACCCATAATAGCAGCACGTGACTCAATTTTCCAACCAGTGTCTATATTTCTGGACAGCATCTTGCAGCCAATGATTCTTAAGCATAAGAATTTCATCAAAGATACCACCTGTTTTATCAATCGCCTCAGGGAGATTAAACAAGTTCCAGCTGGCACCTTGATTTGTGTCGTAGATGTGGTCAGCCTGTACACAAGTATCCCCCATGAGGCCGGTTTGTCAGCTATGGAGGAATTTCTAAGAAATGAGAGGATAGAGACGCTTGACCTTTCACTCTTTATGACCCTTTTACGTCTAACGCTTGAAAAGAATTATTTCCTCTTTAATGGTAAATTTTACCGACAGAAATGTCTCCCCGTCATTCGCTAACATCTTTATGTTTCAGGAGGAGTTTGAAGCGTTCTTTAAAGATGAATCTGTAGCTGCCCATATCCTCCTGTTCACACGGTTTATAGATGATTTGTTCATCTTGTGGACAGGAGGAGTGGATCGGTTCAATTCGCTTATGTTGTCCATCAACTCCAGGGCCTCCAGTATCAAATACACATTTCAGACAAGCACAAGCACGTTGAATTACCTGGATGTCCAAATAACCATTATAGATGGGGCACTACACACCAGTCTTTATTGCAAGCCCACAGACAGAAACACTCTCCTCAAAGCCAGCAGCCACCACCCTAGAGCCCTTAAAGAGGGCCTCCCACGGTCTCAAATGATTAGAGTGTCCCGCATCATTAGTGACCGTAGCACTTTAGAGCAAGAACTGGACAGTATGGTATCCAAATTCATGGAGAGAGGGTATGACAGACGACTCCTCCTTAAGCATAAGGAGGAAGTGATGAAGATCCCCAGGGAGTTGCTTTTAACTTCCAAACCTAAGCAACAAGAATCTGTCATTCCATTTTCCACAAGATATAACACCTCGAGTCCAGTGGTGCAAAGAGCAACTAGAGCCTTATGGCCTATAGTGGCCACTGATAAGTCGCTTCCCTCTTTGAATTGTAAAAGGCCTATGATGTGCTATCAAAGAGGTAGGAACCTTAAGGATACAATAGTTCATTCTGATGTCACGGGCTTTCAAGCCGAACTGGACCGACAAAGACGGCCAGAGTCAGTATTTTTTTGAGAAGAAGCCGGGTTGCTACAAATGCATTAAATGCACTACATGTGAACATATGATCACCGGTTCAAGTTTCAAACACCCTCACCGTGACAAAATTTACAGCATCAAGCATGTCCTTACATGCACTACTACCCACATCATATATATCATTAAATGTCCGTGTAACCTCCACTATGTGGGGAAGTCTATTAGGACCTGCCGAGAAAGGATGGCCCTCCATCGCTCAGCCATTAAACAAGCGCTGCAGGGCAAGGCTTCCGAACAACCGGTGGCTAGACACTTCGCATCTGCCGGCCACACCATGAAGGACTTACGCCATCTTATTATCGACCATGTCCCCAGGCACATCAGAGGTGGCGACAGGGATGGTAGATTGTTACGGTTGGAGACTAGATGGATTTTTGAACTCTGGACCACCAGTCCCTACGGTCTTAATGAGAAATTGAGTCTGAATATTTTCAAATAGCGACCCCTTTCTTCTTTTTAACCCTTTCTTTTCCTACCTCAATATTTCACCCCTGTCCCTTTTTAGGGAATATGTGTATCTTGATCTATTATTGAAACATCAGTCAGAACCCCGATTTAATATATTAGGGGGAATTATATAGAAGTTTTACTTCATAAATTATTTATCTATATAGTCATGTGGGGCCCCAGTGTTCCCATGAATCTTGATCTATAGGCAGTGGGATCGCTTGTGCGATCTTTATTAACACTTAGTATGCGTTCTAAAAGACAATAATCATATCATTACATCTCTGCCTGATGTCTCAGTAGTGGCTTTACCAACTTATTTCTGTTTCTATTATGGTAGCAGGGTACTGTACTAAACAACACTCTTTCTCACTTATACAGCGCCGCAGCCCGGCCGCCTGGCGTCTACGGTTACCAAGGTAACCAGACGCGATACCGATGACGTCATCTAAGGGAGACCGGAAGTGAAGCAGCAGCCAGCGCGGCCGGGCCGGCGTCTGAACACTGAGCGGGATTCTCATGTATTTAAGGTACGTCACTGTTTTTATATACACTTTGTTCACTTTGACAAAGGGGTATTGTGACCCCGAAACGTTAGTCTTCTTTTTGTGGAATACAATTTATCTGCACCTTAAAGTCTCCGAGTGCCGCCTCTTTTTTGCTATTTATATATATATATATATATATATATATATATATATATATATGTTACATCACATAGGTGAACACACAGAAAGACACCAACTTATGGTTGTTCCTATGGCTGTATAAGTGGTGATTATATTATCATATAAGTCAGGCCTGGCCAACCTGTGGCTCTCCAGATGTAGTGAAACTACACATCCCTGCATGCCCTGCCACAGTTTTAGCATTCCCTAATAGCAAAACTGTGGCAAGGCATGATGGGACTTGTAGTTTTACAACAGCTGGAGAGCCACAGGTTGGCCAGGCCTGATATAAGTACACCACACACACACAGTACTCTCAAGTTGAGAAAGTAGTGGGCAGTAATACTCAACTGTCCAGCAATAGCAGGCAGGAGAAATAAGCGTAACCAGGCACAAATAGCAAGGTGTAGGGAAGATAGAGCCCAAACTTCCCTCTCTGTGTCCAAGCCGGAGCAGCAGTGTGCTTTATAAAATGGCTTCCCAGCGTTCTATGGCAGGAGAGGGAGGAGTAATCACCCTGAAGCAGGCAGGTAACTATGTTACAAGCCAGCTCAGGGGTGGGGGAGGGGCTACAGACTATGCCTACCTCCCCTTGGGTGCCTAACCTCCAAGGACCTTGCCCTAAGTCTGCAGTGTGTTCCCTGGTGGCCAAGTGGTAAGCGCAGGGGTCCTTAGCCCCACTGCCTCACACCCCCACACCCCTGGCAGTATCCCAATGCTGAGGTGGATTGCCGCTGTCGACGCTCCCCCTGTCTAACTGGAGGAGCCGTTCCCTTACCTCCCATCTCCGGATGTGGCCTGTGGGAGCTGTGTTGCTTCTTGGAGTCCTGCGGTGGAAGTCACCACCCACTCACTGGTGCTGCCACCACCGGTGCAGGTGATGGAGCGTGGTCCAGACGTCCAGTACCAATTAAAAATGTGCCCTGGCTAGGGAGTGGGGTATACAGTGGGGACAGGAGGCCTGACGGCGGCTGGGTAATTAAAAGTAACCCATCGGTGCCCGGCAGGGCAGTCGAGAGCCGGGACGGGCCCAGGTACTTTTCAAGGGGTGTGGCCTAGTCACAGGAGGTGTGGTCATTTATCTTAGAAACAAATACTGAACAAAATAGCATTTTAAGCACCTCCATAGCCACACTGCAGCCCAGTACAGAGCAGCATTTGCTGGGCTGAGGAAAAGAGCTGCAGCTGCTACTGCTAGGTAAGGGGGAGGGGGCCTGGGCCCCTACTGGACCCTCACTGGGCCCCTGCATCAGACCTGGGCCCGGGTAATTTGTACCTTCTCCCCCCCTCTTTCGGCACCACTGGTGCCCAGACTCCTTCCCATACAGCCTATAACCAGCGTGATTACTCCTGTGCCCCCTAGTGGATGAAAAAGAAAAAAGGTTTAAGTTGAACATAAAACATTAATGTGACAGATCAATGAAAACATTAACGTGACCTGCTTGAAAACATGCAAAAATTTCACAAACCTGTTACAAGTTTCGCTGACATCTCTGATATCTTTGCTGGACTGGGAAAATGTGAAAGTCGTGCTTCTCTATCGGTTTCTGGTGCCCTGACATCAGGACATGTAAAAGCTTGAGGTAGATCTTCCAAAGATGCGTCATCTATGCCAATGAGACTCGTGGTTGGTTGTTCTACATGTACATCTTGGGCAAGAGGAGAGACTAACGTGCTCACATACACATCATGTGTAAGAGAAGAGACTGATGGACATGTTCCTGATATGTCAACATGTACATCTTGTGCAAAAGAGATTGATGGGCATGTTCCCGATGTGCCATCATATACATCTTGTGCAAAAGGAGAGACTAATGGGCATGTTCCTGATGTGCCAACATGTACATCTTGTGCAAGAGAGACTAATGGGCAAAATCCTGATGTGCCACCATCTACGTCTTGTGCAGGGGAAGAGACTGATGGGCATTTTACTGATGTGCCATCAAACTCATATTGTGCATGAGGAGAGATTGATGGGCATGTTCCTGATATGCCACCATATACATCTTGTGCAAGAGGAGAGACTGATGGGCAAGTTCCTGATGTGCCATCATATACATCTTGTGCAAGAGGAGAGACTGATGGGCATGTTTCTGATGTGCCACTATATACATCTTGTGCAAGAGGAGAGACTGATGGGCAAGTTCCTGATGTGCCATCATATACATCTTGTGCAAGAGGAGAGACTGATGGGCATGTTTCTGATGTGCCACCATATACATGTTGTGCAAGAGGAGAGACTGACGGGCAAGTTACTGATGTGCTATCATATACATCTTGTGAAAGAGGAGAGAGTGACGGAATTGTTCCCAATGAATTGGGAACCTTAGTAGATTGTTTATATAAAAGCTTAATTTCTCGTTTTAGCTGTACAGCAAAAGGCATCTTAACATTAGGACAAACCACAGACTTTTCATTCACTGGCCTGTTAAGTTTGATGTAGCCCATAGAATCAGCATGTGATGACTTATTTAAAAGATCATTAGGCATTGCCACTGGTATAATCTCAGCAATACAAGATCCTACAGGCTGTGCCACACACATATCTTCTTCATCATATGTAGAATCTATTAGTTGCGTGGCTAGCCTAACTTTGCAACCAATTGCTTGCGCTGTTAACATAACATTCTCTACAGCCGGTTCATCTATACAATGCTCTGTAATAATTGATCCATCAAGTGACCTCATATGAGATCTGCCATTTGTATGAGTAGTGTTTGGGAGCCATGGGATTAATCTTCTCAGGTGTAACACAATTTTCTTTTCTTCTGTTTTTCCTTTTATACTGGGAGCGCTATTAGTCTCATTAGTTGACGAGCCAACAGGTTGCTCCTTTGTACACTGTTTTATTACAGGAGAAGTTTTTGAAGGACTTGAAATGATTGGGTAAACAGGAACATTAGTGGCAGGCTGCTTCTCTGAATCCATTTCTAAAACAGGATTGTAAAAAGATGGTGCTTCGTCTGTGACTACTGTATTTTCAGCAGTTATATCTTCTGCAACCGTTTCTCCATCCTGAGAGGAAAAAAAAATCCAGTAAGTACAACTCTGTTTACTTCAAAGCCAAATGCAGTTTAGTAATCAATATAAGAAACTTTTAAGGAATACACCCATCAGCCATTTACATCACCTGCCTAATATTGCGTAGGTACCCAAAGCAGCTCTGACCTGTTGAGACGGGTGGTATTCATGTGACCGCCGGTCAGCTGACCGACAGTCACATGACCTCCTCCACGAGCCCGATGGCTCACTTTCCCGATGGTCGGCATGCCGACCAATAGGAACTATTTCCACTCGTGGGTGTCCACGACACCCATAGAGTGGGAATAGAACCTATGGCGACCGCAGGTCGCCACCGAGCCCGCAGCGTGGCGAGCGCAGCGAGCCCGTAAGGGGCTTGTTGCACTCGCCCCTCCCCACCGGGATCCCGGCGTCGGTATGCTGCCGGGATCCCGGCGTCGGTAAGCTGACCGGCGGTCAGAAGAAGCCATACTACACCTGTTGAGACATGGACTCCCAAAGATCTCTGAAGTTGTCCAGTAATATTTGGCATCAAGATGTTAGCAGCAGAATGTAAGTTAATATGGGGCCTCCATGCCTCAGACTTGTTTTTCCAGCACATCCCACAGATGTTCAATCGGATTGAAATCTGGGGACTTTAGAGGCCAAGTCAACCTTGAACTCTTTGTCATGTTCCTCAAACCATTCCTGAACTTTTTTCCAGTATGGCAGGGTCCATTGTCATTCTTGGTTTTGAGCATAGTAATTTGCTTGTTATCTCAGCAGTGAAATATTATAATCGCTTCAGCATAACTGGTGATCAAGCCCACATGGTGAAATGTACGTTCAATGCTATACCGGATTCTCACTGCAGGAGGGAGCGGTTTCCGGCAATGTCTAACCGCAGCTTGCAGCATGGCAACAAACACAATCTTTCTCACTCTTCTTCCTTCTAAGCACTCACACGTCCCCTGCTGGCGCATCTGGATCTTGCAATGCCGCCGGTAACAAGATCCACCTAACACCAGATACAGGGTAACGTAGTGGCGCTGTTCCTATCTTTCAATCAACGTGGCACTTGTCCTTACTCTCACCTGTCATCCGCTCAACGGATGATGACAGGGAGCAGATGAGGCTACAGTACGTGTTATGCAGGCTATACTTCTCCTATACCACAACAACACAATCTTCATTAGGTAATATATATCCAACTCAATGTTTGATTGCTACAAAACAAGATATACTTTGACATTTTTTTATTATGGTAAGGGGAGGTGTGCAACGGGGACACTTGCAGTGATAACAATCGGTAATATTCACTGCATACTCTCCATAGTCACGCCTCGGAAAGGACCATTATAACCAGGGCCAGATTAATAATGGGGCGGATGGAGCTGCAGCTCCAGGACCCCCATCAAAATAGGCCCCAAAGCACATGTTGTGCTGCTGCAGACAGGAAAAAAAAATCCTGCTACAGCAGCCATTCAAACACCATCCAAGGACCTGCCTTACCCCCTGACTGCGACATCCCCCCGGCCACGCCCCCTACCCTTCACCTCGTCCCGCTGCAATGTATGCTCATAGCGGCGCAACGGAAGGTTCACTCACCAGCCCTGGCCTTCCTGCGCCACCCACTGTTGTCAGGACATGTGACATCACGGAGGAGGCACCACCATGTGCCCTGCAGAAAGCCCTGACCTTTGAAGGCAGCAGCAGCACAGTGTCAGCACCTACGGTGAGGAGGGCCCTGCTGGTTGCTGCACTGCGATTTAGGCACTGGCTTTAACACATGGCGCTGTATATATATATATATATATATATATATATATATAGTAATATTACACATTTATAGGTTATACATATATATATATATATATATATATATAAAATGTGTGTGGTGAGTGGTAATATATATATATATATATATATATATGTGTATATATATATATATATATGTGTGTGTGTATATATATATATATATATATATATACACACATATTCATACATATACACAGTACAGGGTACCCTATAGTGCTAAGTGAAAAAATGTAAAAGCAGCACCTCAGGAAGAACCTCCTGTTAGACGAGGTTCAAAAAATAACAACAAACGTATAGATCTGAGGGCGCTAGTCTCTAGTATTGTTCATCACATTAATTTATAAGTAACATAAAAACAACTTTATTAAAAATCAATTTGTGTTTTTATTGTGTACAGAAAATATACATATGGCATCTGTACAGTCTCACAGAGAAGAAGTTCCAAGTTTTATCTGGTTTGTATTTAACTTCCGAAGCAGTTCTTTAACAACAGATAGCATAGGTGAAAATATATTGATGCTATGCTTAATAAAGTTGTTTTTATGTTACTTATAAATTAATGTGATGTAGTACTAGAGACTAGCGCACTCAGATCTATACGTTTGTTGATATATATATATATATATATATATATATCCACGGTGATCCTGCACTCTCATCCCATAAATTCCAACGTTGCGGGTGCTCCTAATGAACCCGGTCAGGTCCACTTGAACAGCAAAATTTCCACTGAGTGGAAGGTGCACTCTCGCTATAATAAATGAAGTCCATTCATAAAAAGACTTTTATTGTGAAAATCCAAAGGCCTTATGAGTCGACGTTTCGGTCCGTATAACGAACCTTTTTCAAGACTAATAGCTCTTTAGGTTAACATCATTCATCATAATCATGTGTCTGTGAAAAAAACAACAAAGTATAGACATATTCACATATGCAGGGAACTACGCCTCCCAGGCCAAATCACATCTGTTCAACTTCCCAGAATAAATTCAACTGTGGATCATCTCACCAGTACCAGATGTGTGTGACCATATTTATTATACACTAATTCACCACCATCACCTGTGACAGAGCCTCCCAGACTCCTAATGCCGTGTAATATAGAAAAAGCTCACCTGAGATCAGATCAAACTAGTCAAAGATTTCTAGCACACTAAAAGATAGCATATCCGGACGCAGCCATACTAGTCTTAGATGTAGGTATAGAATGTGCATCTGGAAATCGAATATCAACAATGAGTTATGCTCAGAGTGGGCAAGGAGTACTCTCTTGTGCTTCGTTTAGGATATTCACTGACATACCTGATCAAACAGATCCTGCTACCATGGTGCAGCTACAGGGTCACGATATACACGACATGCTGCATAAATAATCACAAAAACTACATCTGTATTTCGCTTCAATTTGTGTTCAGTACAAGTAAATCACTAAAAGTATAACACTTACTGGAGTCGGGAGGAGAGTAGGGCGTCCCTGTGCTGCATACCAAATTGCTGCTACGGGACTGCTATTTAAATATCCCGGACCGGAAGTGACCGGATCCGTCATGGGCAACTCGTAAAAACTTCCCTCTAATCTGTATTTGCGATTGATGCCTCGCAAAGGGCTCTCAAAAGCACCTCCGACACGGCTCTCAGGCCGTGCATCACAACCGCCATGTGGGGCCACCCACAGCTGTGTCCGCAAAGGTTACACCGCTGCTCCGGCTGGACGCGGCTTTCATGCGTTCCACCTGCCGGAAGTGCGCTCCACTGAGCCGGAAGTGACACGGGTGTGTTCCCAAAAAACTCAAACGATCTAATAATTCAGTGAGTGGCTTCGAACTTAGGTTCCTAACCTCTCAGGGCTCAATCGGAGTCCTTAATCAAGTGTCTGGGTGTAGTGTATAAAGACGTGTAACATAAATTCGAATGACAAAACAGTATCACAATGATAGCGGTGGGGGACAAAATATTCAACACTTGACAGATGTATAGGCCTGGGGGGTAGTCCTTACAGACGAGCATAGCATAATGGGGCTATAATAAACAAAAAATAAAAAATACAAAAAATGAAAAATAATACGCGAGTAAAGTAAGTGAAATATAAACAATAAAGAAAATAGTAAACATATAACTTTTCTGATGGGGACCGTTAAAGCCTGTTGAAATTAGGCTACCAATATACACACAGGGTTGATATATCAAATAACCATTGCTTCGTATATTCGAAACAAATTGTATACACAGTTTCACAGCCTAGTGTAGTACATTATACGGAGAACGGAGTTACTCGTCCTCCAAGACACAAATATATATCAAATTTCTTAGTAGTAACAGGTCCCAAGATTACAAAAAAGAAATAGAATAAAATAAATGGATAAACACAGGAAAAAGAAAAGGAAACTATTAAACGGTATTACAAAAACACATTAAATGGATTGGACTCGTTAAGTCCTCTGGGGGAGACCGTATCCAACCGATGTATCCAATAGCTTTCGCGTCTCTTCAACAGCAAGGACCGGTCACCTCCAGTAGGACATGGTGGGATCCAATCTATCAATTTACATTTTAAACTAGCAACTTGATGTTTAGCAGTTAAAAAGTGCCTGGCTACCGGTTTATCAGTTTTGCCTGTGATCAATGCAGTATGAATCGAGGACCGATGATTAGCCATCCGGTCTCGGAATGGCCGTGTAGTCAGACCAACGTATACTAACCCGCAAGGACATTTAAGAATGTAAATTACGTGGTCTAACCGGCAATGTAGGTGATATTTTAACTTAATCACCTTACCAGAATGAGGATGATAAAACACTGGACCAGTCAACATAGATCTACATGCGGTGCAGCTACCACAAGAAAAGCTGCCTGGTCTGGACTGCATCACTTGAAATGGGGTCAATTAATTTTTAGGGAACATGGTAGGGCGCATCAATAGTTGTCTAAGGTTCGCGCCTCTACGATAGGCTACCATGGGTGTATTAATTTTGGAAAAGGGAAGATTAGCATCTGAGGCTACAATTGGCCAATGCTTCCTTAGCGATTTCCGTATCGTAGTGGTATTGTCAAACTGCGTAGGAAAGATCATGCGATCTATGCTTTTGTTAGTCTTGCTCTGTTGACCTAAAAAGATCTTAGTTGCTCTATTAAGACATTTAGCTAATGTTCTAGGTGTATATCCTCGACTCAAAAATCGAGAGGTCACCTCTGTACACTGTATGTTTCTACGGTCAGGGTCAGAGTTAATGCGCATGATTCGTAGATACTGTGAAATGGGAAGACTTTCTTTTAAAGCAGGGGGATGAAAACTATCTGCATATGTATGCATATGCACTATATATATATAGTGCATATGCATACATACAATATCCTTTGACTGATCTGACAGCAACATTCTGTCTGACAGAATCCTGGTAGCAGGTTGCCAAGCATCGGGCCCGGTGGCTCGCTGCGCTCGTCACAGGTTCTATTCCCAGTCAGTTGGTGGTGTGGATCCACCAACCGAGTGGGAATACGGAGCCGGTGTGGGGATTCCGGGTGCCGGTTTATCGAAAAGTGTCTGGATTCTGGTGTTAGTGTCCAGAACTCCGGGATCCTGACAGCTGGTTAACTGACTGCATCCCATATACATATATATATATATATATATATATATATATATACAGTACACATGTGTATATATATATATATATATATATATATATATAGTGAAAACAGAGTGCCAGTCTCTCTCTGCAAATATATATATGCAGGACCACAACTACGGTAAGGCTCTGTGGGTGCAACTGACCGCATTCCCTCTCAATCCCCTTTGTGTGTCTGTCTGTCCCTCTCCCTCTGTCCCGCCCATGGCATAGAGCTTGTCTCCATGCCCGATACCTGCACTTGCTGGGGGGTGGGGCAGTGCAGCATGTCTGGATCCCCAGTCCGGCAGGCGGGGGACTCTGGCGCTTGGCACTCTGTCATTGGCTCCCCATTCCTGCTGCATAGCAGCATGGTCGGTGGAGAGCTGCAAGGCAATGGGGTCCCTTCAACATACCCATTGGAGACAATGTCCAGCATGTCCGACTGATACAATATTTTCCGAATGTAAAGTTGCCCGCATCGGGCAGTGTATGTTCTACTGCGGCCGACCGACAAACAAATGTCTCCTCTCTGGGGGCAGAGCACCGATATCACAGTCCGTACACTGTGAGAGATCTCACAGTATATGTGCCTGAAACCTGCACTGTCCGATGCTGCCTGAAAAAATGCCTGTCGGCCTGATAGGCATTTTATCTGTATGTGTATGCCCAGCATAAGGACTGTGTATACAGATATTGAAAGTTGGCATCTCAGTCCCTGCACATCTGGACGCATACTTGGACACAAGGGAAGGGCTTTGTCGCTGCATTTGCATAAAGGCGCAGATGTGCAGCCGTGAGTACTGCTGAAACTGCTTCTACGTGTGCTTTCCTGTTCTGTTTGTTGTACCATGGAGATATATTTTCTGCGTAAGTTTACTTTTTGTTTGTTTCAATAATTGATTTGTTGGAGATAATTGTGCATTTAAGTGCTGAGAGTTTGCTATTTCCCAAACACATGCATTCACACACACATAAAATATATATACAGAACTGATCACACCTCCATATCAGTAGCCAAACACATGCCATGCCAGTCAAACCCCATGCGGTGGTACTCAGTAGGCCTTTTAGAAATTTCAGCTCCAGGCCAATGAGGACCTTAATCTGGCACTGATGATGAGGAGGAGCCCATACACACGTAGGCCTGTCCCTCTGCTACCAGCCCGCAGACTGCACTGTCTGAGACTCTTGGACAGCTGCTGGGGTGCCAGCGAAAGATCTCAAAGCACAGCTCTTATCGGGAGAGCTGTCCTTTGCGATTCTAATTGCATATGTTATATGCGATCAGTATGTAGTATGTGACATAATGTTCCATCATGGGTTAATACATCCCACCCAGCAAGTAGCCTGCAGTTTGTTTTATGTTGTCAAGTTGAATGGTTCTTTGCTTTCGGACAATCGGATCAACATTTGGATTGCACCTCTAGTGTGTAGAATTTATTAAACGACAAAAATGTTCCTGTCACTTTTTACTGTATCTGCTATGGGTGCTCCTCAGGTAATACCAAGAACCATGGATTAATATTTATTTACAACCATGAAGATCAGAAACTCCCGTGCGAAGGACCGGTAGAACAGCTAGTACTGTACTGTATATTTCCAAAAACCAATATATTTATTTTTTCTCGAAGTCTGTTAGATTCAATGTCACATTAAAGCTAGAAAAAAAAAATGTCTGATATGATTTATCTTGATCTATGTTGTTTCCAGGTATACTGTACATCACAAAAGCCTGCAAATTCAATACAAGTGTGTATCATTTTCCATCCACTTTCCTATGACCACTAGACTCACAATTGCCTTATCCTGGTACACAAATGTCTGTTGGTTGGCCACAGTAGGGCATACACTGCCCGATGGGGCCGACTTTCAGCTTGGAAAATATTGCATCAGACGGATGTGCTGGACAATACAGCATGCCCAACTGATATTTTCGGATTGGTCACCCGCATACACGCAACAATTATCTGGGTGATCCTTCAATATTGGGTGGATCAGTCAGATAATTGTAGCGTGTATACCCAGCATTAGGGATTGACCAAGATATCTATAAAGAATTCTCGTGGTTCATGTACAGTATTTATAGTCCTAATTGCTCTGCCACAGTCAATGTTATTACCTAGAGGTAAAGTAAGGAACAGTTGGTCCAATACATGTAACCTTGGAAGTAATCACACAGGGCAAGATGTATCATAGGAAAAAATACAATATATCCTCCAAAAACTGTATGCTTCCGAGGATTACTGTATGTATCCACAGGGTTTGCAGCCGATATCGGAGAGAAATCAGCCGCAGTCCCGGAGAACAGCAGTCCCTGAAAATGATATGCTCACAGTTATTTGCAACATATGTACAGTATAACATTGCATGTGCATACATAATAAGATCATTTTGATTGTTTACTTACTTTTAATTGTTCAGGTGACTCTTCTAAAGATAAATTAGAAGGTAACAGGTTTTACACATATTGTAGAACAGCAATATTACTCATTACAGCATAAAATGATTGACAATTTTACTAGGCACAACTAACTAACTACAAGTTGATTTCCCTTTGTCATTGCAGAACAGCTTGGGATGGGATTCAGTTAAAATTAGAGATGAGCGGGTTCGGATTTACTCGGTTCTTTACGACAGAATTATCGACATTTCTTATTTTCTGGATATTTCTTGTTGGCTATCCAAAACACGTGACGTCCGATAGCCAATAAGGAGATTTGGGTAAATCCGAGTAAAACCGAACCCGCTCATCTCTAGTTAAGTGCCAGCTATCGGGATCCCAGCACTCAGGATACCAACACCGGAATCCGGAGAGCCAGCATTATACTGGTGGACGGAATCCCGACACCCACCTGGAATACCCACTCAGTTGGTGGGAATAGAACCTATGGCGAGCAAAGCTCGCCACCGTGCCTGAAACGTTGCGAGCGGCCTCGCTGCCATGATTTCTGCAGACGGGGTGCCGCTGTCGCTATACTGACAGCCCGTCAGACGGTTTTTCATACCGGATCCCTTGGGGCATGGACTCAACAAGGACAAGCACTCATCAGTGTTACAGTGATATGCTGGACTATGTTGTTTTCAATGTGTTCCATAGTTGTTAAAATTTGGCTAGTGGCGGGTCTCAGCTGTGAAAAGCTAATTTTGGATTGGACTCCGATCTAGGGGTAAATTTACTAAGAGTCGGTTTTGATGTTTAGGCGAATTTTTTGTCGATTTTGAAAATCGGGAATTTGCTAAAGGCAAAATCGACTTCAAATAGGCTGTAATCTGACTTTAGACTTAAATAGACCACTGTTTCTATAACAGACTGCTAGACAAACCCCTAATTTACTAACAGCCTGTTTGAGAACCGATTCAAAATTGACCAGAAATCACTCAAATAAATAGATATTACAACAATATCTGCTACTTGTATTCTTATACTGTGATTATTAGTTGGCGCCAACCAAAACCTGCCTTTTAAACACCATTTATTCTGGGACTGGATCACTCTATTGGGACAATCTAGTATAATTATTACTGTATTTAAACATTGATGCTGATTTACTGCCCTAAATAAGTCTGTGTAGTGCTGATTACTTTCCTGAAATACCATGATAATTAATATGTTATCATGGCAGCGGATTCGGTTTTACTCGGTTCTCAAAACCGAATCTTATTGGCTCACGGATGTCACGTGTTTTGGATAGCCAATAAGATTCGGTTTTGAGAACCGAGTAAAACCGAGTAAAACCGAATCCGCTCATCACTATGAAATACTGATGTTGGATTACTACCCAAATAACTTTGTTTGGTGTTGATTACCTTCTAGCAATACCGTAATACCCAGCAGTCACACGCCGTGGGTCTATAAGCTTTCCAACTTTGTATAAACCTGGTATTGCATTTTGTCAGCAAGTCAGACCTTAAATTTGGTCCCAGGTTTTATTTTATAACTAGTACTTTTCAGTACTATATTTGTACATTGTGTGTATCTGTGTGTGTTTTGTATGTACTCTCATTGAGACTGCATTTTATATTTATTATCATTAAAAGTTACGTTTTATACAGATCTGTTTTTTAAGGTAGGCGAGTACTCCAACCAGGAGAGTACTTTTCTTTTGTTTTCCATATTATTTACGGCTACTGTCTGTGCCTCAATACCTGTAGCCCCCCGGCTACAGTTATTATTAAAGGATGCAATCAGGATCCCGGCTGTCGGTATCCCGAAAGTCAGAATATGGACGCCGGAATACTGACCCTATTCTGAATGCTGACACCAGCATCCAGAATGGGTACACCATCCCAGCGCCGGAATACCGACAGCCGGGATCACGAACGAGGACAGACCGCATGACTAGTCAGGTGAGCAGTGTGTGTGTGTGTGTGTGTGTGTGTGTGTGTGTGTGTGTGTGTGTGTGTAGGGGGGGGTGTTAGGTTTAGACTATGGTGGCAGGTTTAGGGTTAGGCTGTGTCCCGGGGGGGGGGGGGGGGTTTGGGTTTTAGGGTTAGGATGCGGGGAGGAGGGTTCTGGATAGGCACCCCCCTCGGAGGGCTACGGTTAGGCTGGGGGGACAGGGGGTTAGGTTTAGGCTCCTACTGGGGGTGGTTAGAGTTAGGCAACAAGGGGGAAGGTTAGGGTTAGTCTGCAGGTAGGGAGAATTTGGGGGTTGGGGGGAGGGGGGAACACCCCTTACTCACCCATGTCAGCTTCTCAAGCATCGGGATCCCGGTGTCGGTATTACTACCTCCGGCAAATCATACTGATCCCGTTATTAAGACTATGTAAAGAATCTGAGATTGTTTGTAAATGTAGATTTTAGTGCCTGTTTTGACATCTTTGTGTCTCTAAAAAAATCAACCTTAGTTTTTTGAAAAGAACTAATAGCTGAAATAATATCTGAATTACTTTCTCATGCAGGTGTTGTAGGTGTGTGTCACCAGGGGCGTCTCTACAGAGGATTGGGCCCGTGTGCACCTCCGGGTGGGCCTCCTCCTCTGAACGGCGCTGCAGATTCCGGAATTGTGCTGCAGTCTACTGTGCATGTGCAGGTCTCCAAAAACACAGCGCCCGCCATGACCCGGAGACCAAATTGGCTACCGCGCATGCGTGGTGGCCATTTTGGTGGCAATTTACGCCGCGATCGCTGTGCCTGCTGCTGGACTCTGGTAAGGTAACTGGGTGCAGTGTGTGCGGTGTGGGATCCCCTGGACCCAGGAGCCTGTATGCACCGCACACATTGCACCCATTATAGAAACGCCAATGTGTCTGGCCTTCCTTGTGCTGCTGATTCAGCCACATCTTCCAGTGGTTGAGACTGGCATTAAGTGTAGAGTGAACGTTTGCTCATCATCCACAGGTGGGTTTTCTTGTTTCTATTATTGTCCCCAAACAGTGAGATCAGGGCAGACTAGGCGGGCAAATGGTTCTTATCTGACATCAAATTCTATGTTTCTATGTTTACGTTTCTATATAGTAAGTGCTGTTGTCCATAGCAACCATTAAGATTATAGCCAGAATTTTTGTGTTGTGTTTTTATAGACATATTCTGTTTGGTTGCTATGGGCAACAACAACACTTGTATGTTTTTAAAGCTTTACTAATTCTACACCTTTGATGGTGAAAATTAGGGAAAGATCTATTAAACCCTTGAACAAAATAAAGCTTTATTACCATAACAAAAAACACTGATGACCTCATTGTTGTAAGTTATATTTTTTTTAAAAAAGTAGTAGGTAATGTTTTAAAAAAAATCCTTCATCCCTCTATGTTAAAAAGAAAAGTGATTAATTGCGCTCAAAATATATGTATACTCTCCATAAATAACATTTCATTATTTTTTACTTTACAGGATGTTGCTCCCTTACCAGATGCCTCAACAAGAGTTGATTCCACATCTGTCTCAAACTGCATCTCACCATCACTTCCTACAGAGGCAGCTGCCAGCGTGATATAGGGCGCTTGTCTCTGTGTCGGCTGATGTGTCGTTGTCGACTGCTGTCGCAGTGCAGGTTGCAGTCTCTGTGTTCCTGAAGTCCCTTTATTGCATTTTTAAAGATAGAAAAAAAATATAACCTTGTGTCATCAACATGCGTCATAACAAAATGTTTTCTTTTTTAAATACCTGTCTTTGGCTCTTCCTGATTTAATGATTGGCTTTCAGGAGGGCATCTCCCAGACACTGCTGAAAATAAACATTATGGTTTTTTGAAGATTGATTTTTTCATCAAACATAGCATACAGTTACTCAAAATTAATTGACTAATGTATGTAATCTGACAGCATGTAGTCATTTATGTATGTGTTAGCAAAGTTAATTAAGTGTAACATATTTTTAATGGTGTATGTACAGTATGTTTTTCACATATTACTCACCATGCTGTGTAGGGCATGGTGGGTCATCCGTGTTGTGGACATTCAACCCAGTTATGAGCTCAGCAGGCATTATATTCCTGAGTGGCTCCTCATATTCCAGGTAGTCCTGGTAAAAGGGTGAGCCACCTCCAGTTTGCCCTACATCCCTCCTTTCTTTTGCCGTCTTGGGCTTAACTCTCTGCTTAATATCAGAGAACCGCTTAATGGCCCTCATTCCGAGTTGATCGCTTGCTAGCTATTTTTTGCAGAGCAGCGATCAGATAAGCGCCACCTCTAGGGGAGTGTATTTTTGCTTTGCAAGTGTGCGAACGCTTGTGCAACCGAGCGGGACGAAAAAGTTTTTTTGCAGTTTCTGAGTAGCTCTGGACTTATTTAGCCCTTGCAATCTCTTCAGCCTGTCCAGTCCCGGAATTGACGTCAGACACCCACCCTGCAAACGCCTGGACACGCCTGCGTTTTCCCTACCACTTCCAGAAAACGGTCAGTTGACACTCACAAACGCTTCTTCCTTTCAATCTTCTTGCGATCGGTTGTGCAAATAGATTAGTTGCTAGAAGCATTGCACAGCAACAATGCTGTTTGTACCCGTACGACGCGCATGCGCATTGTGGTGCATACGCATGCGCAGTAGTAATCTGATCACTGCGCTGCGAAAAACTGCAGCGAGCGATCAACTCGGAATGAGGGCCAATGGACTGCTTTTTAGTGCGTCAAAATTGTCCCATAGCATTTACTGCATCTATTGTAGCCTTCAACATCTGGCCTTTGCACCTACCTGTTGTTCTTGCTGCAAGCCTACCAAGTAGGCATTCATGGTTAGAAACTAAAGTAGTGACTAAGACCACATTCTCATCAAAGGAAAAACAGACATTGCGTCCAGACTTAGCAAGCCTGTCATCATCTGACTGGGACTCCGCTCCTCCTCCTGCATAGGCTCATCAGTCTCAGCCTCCTCCCTAATCTCCTCTGTCTGCCCCTCCTTTCAACCTCCCTATCCTCCTCCTGTCACACCCTATCCTCCTGTCTCTGCCTACTCCTGTCACCCCCTATCCTCCTACCTCTGCCTCCTCCTGTCAGCTTCCCTATACTCCACATCGCATAAGAAATTAAGTTTTAACCTTAAAATTCGCACCCTATTACATACATTTGCGATTTTTAGCAAAAACTCGCTAGTTACACACGTGCGATTTGGTGCGGTTTTTAGACACCTAAAATATCGCACCCTATTACATCTACAGTAGCCTCATATGTTAGACAGACATTAGGTCAACAGGTCAAAAGGTCGATATGAAAAGGTAGACAGTACAAAATGACAACAGGGTCAAAAGATAGATAGGGTCAAAAGGTCGATATGAAAATGATTGACATAGAAAATGTAGACACGGGTTATTTTTTAAACAATTTTACACGTATTTGGACTATTTCATACCTTCTCTATCCATGTCAGCACAGGGCCGGCTCTAGGCATGTTCGAACAGAGCGGCCGCGCAGGGCGCCACCCTTAATGGGCGCCGCGCTCTGGCGCCGCCATGTTCGAACATGGAGCCGGCCCTGCTCTGCAGCATCGTGTGACTTGAATGCGCTATACGCGCTGAGCGGCGCCGGTGTCTAACGTCAGACGCCGGCACCGCGCAGCGCGCACAGCGCACTCAAGCGCCTTGGACTTGGAGGCTTCCTGGTCGCCCGCCAGCACCCCCGCACCCGGACCCGGACCTGCACTGCCGCACCCGGACAGCAGTACTCCTCCCCCTCCAACGCCGCAGGTATTTGGGGGGGGCGGCTGAGTGAATCATTTATGGATGGCACTGTGGGGGCATTTATCTGGCACTGTGGGGGCGTTTATCTGGCACTGTGGGGACATTTATCTGGCACTGTGGCACTGGGGGCATTTATCTGGCACTGTGGGGGCATTTACCAGGCACTGTGGGGACATTTATCTGGCACTGGGGGCATTTATCTGGCACTGTGGGGTGGCACTGGGGGCATTTATCTGGCACTGTGGGGACATTTATCTGGCACTGTGGGGGCATTTATCTGGCAGTGTGGGGACATTTATCTGGCACTGTGGGCATTTACCTGGCACTGTGGGGACATTTATCTGGCACTGGGGGCATTTATCTGGCACTGTGGGCATTTATCTGGCACTGTGGGGACATTTATCTGGCACTGTGGCTGTGGGAACATTTATCTGGCACTGTGGGGGCATTTATCTGGCACTGTGGGGGCATTTATCTGGCACTATGGGGACATTTTGGCACTGTGGGGGCATTTATCTGGCACTGTGGGGGCATTTATCTGGCACTGTGGGGACATTTAGCTGGCACTGTGGGGACATTTATGTAGCACTGTGGGGGCATTTATGTAGCACTGTGGGGGCATTTATCTGGCACTGTGGGGGCATTTATCTGGCACTGTGGGGACATTTATCTGGCACTGTGGGGGCATTTATCTAGCACTGTGGGGGCTTTTCTGTATCTACATATCTGGCACTGTGTGGCCATTTATGTATCTGGCATTGCTGGGGGGCATGTCATGTGTTGCTGGCACTGCTGGGGGGCATGTCATGTGTAGCTGGCACGGCTGGGGAGCATATCATGTAGTGTTCCCGCTAGGCGTCTGTGGCTAGGCAAAGTGTCTAACGTGCTCTGCCTGGCGCAAAGTGTCTAACGTGCTCTGCCTGGCGCAAAGTGTCTAACGTGCTCTGCCTGGCGCAAAGTGTCTAACTTGCTCTGCCTGGCGCAAAGTGTCTAGGAGGTTCTACCTGGTGCAGTCTGTATTAACTGCACTACTGTGTGGTGTAATGCGAATTGCCACTTATGTGGCCACGCACCTTCCCCACGAAGCAACGCCCCTAAATTTTTGCTGCGCGCCTTCGGCGCGCACTGTCCATGCTTTCCCATGTAGGTAGATGAGCACCAAGCATTACAGTATGTACATCATTTTGCCCTCCTAACTTAAAAATGTGCCCTCCCTGCCCTAAAAAGTGAACACTATCGTGTAGCTGGCACTGCTGGGGGGCATATTGTGTGTAGCTGGCACTGCTGGGGGGCATATCATGTCTATCTGGCACTGCACATTGTGTATCTGGCACTATACTGGAGACATTATGTGTATCTGGCACTATACTGGAGACATTGTGTGTAAGGAACACTACTGTGGCTGTTATGTGTAAGGCTGCTAATTGTGTGCGTAGAGGGGGTGTGAAAACATATTTATTTATAGTCTAATAATATGAAGTTATGAGGCCACACCCACTTTCCAAGAGGCCACGCCCACTTTTCCTGGAGCGCGCGCATAATGGAGGGGTGGGGCGCTTTTACATGTTTTCGCTCAGGGTGCTAGTAGGCCTGGAGCCGGCCCTGTGTCAGCATAAAGTTGGTTATGAAGCATGGCGAGCAAAGCGAGCCCTGCGAGGGGATTCCTTTCTACCATTGGGGGTCCCAGATGACAAAACTATCCACACAAACCTCAAAAATGCAAAAAAAGTTGTCTACCTTTTTTTTTTTATGTCAACCATTTTCATGTCAACCTTTTGACCCTGTCGACCTTTTGACCATGTCAACCTTTTGGCCTTCTAATATGTGGTGTCTATCTACTGACAGTCTAACTAACTCTATATGTTATACCACACCCAGCAGCCGGAGGCAGGAGCTCACTCCTGAGCTCCGACTTCCGGCTCTGGCAGTGTGCTGTGCGCTATGGAAGAGATGTCATGACGTCTCTCCCATAGTTCAGAGGAGCCGGTGGTCAGAAGGATGGCATCGGTAGGACGCAGGAGCGGGGCTTAAGGTTAGTACTGTGTTTAATTTTTTTATTTGTGTGTGCAAGCTGCACTACTACAGGAGGCATAACTACTGGAGGGCATTACTACATGGGGGCATTACCACTGCGGGTAATACTACATGGGGGCATTACTACATGGGGGCATTACCACTGGGGGCAATACTGCAGGGGACATTACTACTGGGGGCATTACTACTGAGGGCATTACTACAAGGGGCAATGCTACTGGAGGACATTACTACTGGGGGCATTACTACTGAGGGCACTACTACAGGAGGTATAACTACTGGGGGGCATTACTACATGGGGGCATTACCACTGGGGGTAATACTAAAGGGGGCATTACCACTGGGGGTAATACTACTGGAGGCATTACTACTGAGGGCTCTACTACAGGGGGCAATACTACTGGAGGGCATTACTACATGGGGGCATTACTACTGGGGGAATTATGACTGAGAGCACTACTACAGGGGGCAATACTACTGGAGGGCATTACTACATGGGGGCATTACCACTGGGGTAATACTACTGGGGATATTACTACTGAGGGCACTACTACAGGGGGCATAACTACTGGAGTTCATTACTACATGGGGGCATTACCACTGGGGGTAATACTACAGGGGGCATTATTACATGGGGGCAATACTACAAGGGACATTACTACTGGGGGCATTACTACTGAGGGCAATACTACATGGGGCATTACCACTGGGGACAATACTACTGGGGTCATTACTATTGAGAGCACTACTGCAGGGGCAATAATACTAAGGGCAATACTACACAGGGGCATTACTACTTGGGGCAATACTACACAGGGGCAATACCACTGGGGGCAATACTACACAGGGGCATTATCACTGGGGGCACTACAAATGAGGGCATTGCATAGGGGGCACTTCATAAGGGGCATCACTCCAGGGGACATAAGGGGCACTACTACTACAGTGGGCTTTGCATAATGAGCACTACTACTTTGGGCATTGTATACGTGGCACTACTGCTGTGGGCATTATGTGTATTTGGGGTGCTACTACTGTGGACTTTGTGTATAAGGGCCACTAGTGTGTGTCACAACATAAATAAGGGACACTACTATGTGTTGTAAAGTGAATAAGATTGTACTACTGTGCGGCGTAATTTTATTTTTATTTATTTTTTATTTTTTGGGGGGGTGACATTTCCCCATCCTTCCCCTGTGTAGGAATGGGAAATATTGGACGGTTGGCTATGAGCAGTGCATACACTGCCAGATGTGGCCAATCAATAACTGGATCTATCAGACATGCAGGATGATTTGAGCATGTTCTATGAACTGATCTCACTGATCAGTCACTGCCACACACTATGTGATTATCAGCCTGATACTTTGTGAATCTGGCCAATAAGTGCATAATATATACCCAGCGCCAGACGTCATTGCTTGTGAGACAGTTTTAGTTGTCTTGGTAACATTTTCATGGTCGAATTCAATGGAGCAGTACACATAAGTTGTCACAGGACATCTCAGTGCCAAGGAGAATACTAATCATATATATATATATATATATATATAATATTTTGTATCATTCAGTTGTATTTTATACAGGAAAACACGTATATAGTCATACAGAAACCAATGTTAGTATCTTGTGTGTCATTTGACCATTTCATTTTTTAAATGCAGCTCTGTTGTCCCATTATTAATATAAATAATTTAGGACTAAAATGAGTCGGCATTGATGAGTACCTTAGCAGTGTTAGGTGGCAGCTTTTTGAAGAAACTGTATGTACTGTCACATCGCATGCAAAACCCCACAAGAGATCACGCAGAACATCTGCATGGGGCTGCACACAGCCTGCACTCATGTAGAGCTTCTTAGTTTTTAATGACCTATAAGAAGTGTCATTGTTTGTACCTTCAGCTTTTTTGGTGACACGGTTGATATAAAAATTGCATAAGAAAACTGAAAAGTACATGTGTGAAAAGTATGGAGGACATCTCACCAGTACCATCAGGCTTTTCTATTTTCCTTTTCTTCCTGTAACATGAGACATAATCACAGTGTAATGCCCCTTAGGTTTATCAGGTTGATCAGTGAAACAACAGATATTAAGTACACAAATAAACATAAACACTTGTCTTGATACTAGGGGTATATGTACCTATTTGTGTGACCCGTGGTACCATGAGGCCATGCCCCCATGACACGTGGCATGCCCCAGCGAACCGTGGCCGCGCCCCCCTGAAATGCCAGGGCAGCCCCAGTCCAACCCTTCTTATCATTAATATAAATATATAATGTGGCAAACATGGTTACAGATGATGCTCAAACAGGTTTTCCTGAACCATCTTACTGCAGTTTATTCAGGGCTCTCAGGATGGTACAAATAGCATAAGGTGTGGTTCCAGCAATCACCAACAAAACAATATTCAGTGCATACCTCCCAATATGACCCTCCTAGGAGGAACAAAATGCTCAGTTTCTGGACTTTTCTCAAATATATGATTGCTGGCACCTGTTTTGAACAGGTTAATGGATAAGAAAGGTGTTTCAGCACAGGTGAGGGCAATCAAAAATTGAGAGGGAAGTCCAGGAGCAGAGCATTCTGTCCCTCCTGGAGAGGGTCATCTTGGGAGGTATGTTAAGAGTATCCCATGACCCTGCTTTTAGCTAAACATTGTCATCACCTCTAGTGATGGCAAACTAGCTCAGCATCGGTTGCCCCACCCCAACACAGAATCAGCACTAACTACCTAATCACACCCATGTGCTCCACCTGTGAGCCTGTGTTCTGTGTGCAGAGAAGTGTGAGGGATTAACCCTGTCTGCAGCATGAGCATGCAGACTCCCAGAGAAAGAATTAGTCTCTCCCTTAGCAGTCTATGGCCAACTGACATTTTCGCTGCAATATATTCATACTGGGAAGGACTCTGAGTTCACATGAGTTGGCAGTGTCGGACTGGAGCATGAAGGGCCCACCAGGAGAACGCGTTGGTAGGGGGCCATGTTTAGGAGTGTGTCCAGCCACCACATTGGTTTGCCTAACCATTAGAGAGTCCATGGGCTGGGCCCCTTGATAAATATATTTAGTAAATACTGCTAGTGCATGCATGATGATGTAGCAAATTAATAACAGCATTGCACTATAGTTCTGTGTAGAATAATGAAATATATCTATATATAATGTATAATTCAAATACACAGTCTGGAACCTAATCCCAAGAGAAGGAGTTGGGACCCCGGACAGGGGGCCCAACAGGGGTTTCCCCTGTACCCCTGTGGGACAGTCCAGCCCTTTGACTTGGTGTGTGGGCTGACTGTGGTTTGAGGCTCAGGGTCAGACTGGTCCACAGGAGAACAGGGGAAACCCCCGGTGGGCCCCACTGCCTGTGGGCCCTCTTCCATCTCTAGGGATCAGGTTCCAGACTCTATCCAATGGGGTCATTCCGAGTTGATCGCACCCTAGCTAATTTTTGCAGCGCTGTGATCAGGTAAAAAACTCAGCAAAACTGTGCATGAGTATGCACTGGAATGCGCAGGCGCGTTGTACGGTGCTGAGTGATGGATTTAACAACGAATCCATTCGCACAGCCGATTGCAAGGTGATTGACAGAAAGAGGGCGTTTATGGGTGTCAACTGACTGTTTTCTGGAAGTGTTTGGAAAAACGCAGGCATGTCTAAGCGTTTGCAGGGCAGGTGTCTGACGTCAATTCCGGGACCAAAAAGACTGAAGTGATCGCATTGGCTGAGTAAGTCCAGAGCTACTCAGAAACTGCAAAAAACTTTTTTGTACTGCTCGGCTGCAAAAGCGTTCGCACACTTGCAAAGCGAAAATACACTCCCCCATAGGCGGCGACTATTTGATCGCTGCGCTGCAAAAAATAGCTAGCGAGCGATCAACTCGGAATTACCCCCCTAGTGCACTTGAATTATGCATTATACATGTTACATTATACTTCATAAGAATTTGATTTATTATATATTTACCAAGGGGGCACAGAACATGTACTCTGTAATGGTTAGCCAAACTTCTGTGGCCTTGCCACACTCTTAAGCATGGGCCCCTACAACAGCATTTTCCCGGCGGGCCCTTCATGCCCCAGTCCGACACTGTATAGGCTGCACATAGCAGGTTTGGACATTCACCCTCCAAATTGCTGGATGAAGCATGCAGTGATTTTGAGGACAACATCCAGCGATTTTGAAGACAACATCTCCATAAATTTGACAAAATTTGTGGCAACATAGAAATCACAGCAATATTCACATTCTTTCACTTCCTCCCACCTTGTCATTTATCTAGATATCTCGGGGGCAAAATAATAGCCAGTCAGAGGCAGGCATCAGCGCAATGCCAGCAAGTCTGCCCATTGTTTTAAAGTGGCAATGATTTTAAAGACAAAACTAACTTGGTTTTGCCATTGAAATTATTGCCGCTTTACAACACAGGGCAGACTCGCTGGAATCGTGCCGATGCCTGCTTCTCACAGGCTACTGTATTACATGTCCCCTGTAGTTCGGCTTTGAGGCCCTGAAGACACAGAGTAAACCACGTGGCAGACTACGCTGCCTGACTGATGTGCTCTGGTTTATTAGATAATTAATTCTAGGGGAAACAGGGAAAATTACGTGTACCTTAAAGTCACATTACCATGAATTACAGTGAAGAAAAACTTTATTTAGTAAAATTGTTGAAATCTGCATATTACCTAACTGAGCTGGTCATTTCAAGTCTCCTCCTCTTTATCTTAAACAAAAAATATTTTTGAGAAATTATGAAACTATTGTACAAATAATGAAAAAAAAAGTATATTAATAATAAAACCATATTGTTACATGTGTGCTACTTAAACCGGATTACTCTGAATTCCCCTATACAATAATGTATATTACAATTGTTACATATTGTTAGTTAAGCTTTACTTAAACTTGTTAATCTTAACTAGTGGCTCAAAAAGTAAATTTAGGCCGGGTACACACGTGGTGATATGCACCCGATATATCATCCGATCCGGCGGTTTAGACATATATCGTTCACAATGTTCAGTGTGTATTCACTATATCGTTAACGATGCGTGCTGCTGGGGAGGTACCTGGGGGTTAAAAGAGCTGGTGAGTTGTGGTGGGCTGGTAATCCAGGATCAATCCAGGAATAAGCGTGCTTGTAACTGTATGGTGGGCCAGAGAGAGCCGATACTTCCCCCCTACTTTAATCCCAGTGGGACTAAGTAGTATCCAGGTACAGATGATGTAAAAGAGCCTTGAATCATGACCTACTAGCCCTACAGGGGATAAGTTGTTCAGGATGATTGAAATAATAAGAAATAAATATGTGACTGTCCTACCATCACTATAGTATTACAGCATTTCTGTTTTTGCTCCTTTAGGGAAGTCATCTATTGGTGGATATTGTATTGACTATTTAAGAGTACTATACTTGGAGGAAAGGAGATTAAGGTGCTGTTTATCTAATTAAAGTACTGAGACTTAATTAAAGAGCCTATTAAGTCTGTACAATATGCCACCAAAGAAATGTAAGAATATCCCAATACAACCAGTTTCTTTAAAACTTACCAGATGCCAACAAATAGGCAGAAAGATAGAACGTCTCTATCTCCACATTCACAATTGAACTCCCCTCAGGCAAAAACCCTGGATACATCTAACATATCTGAAGAGGAAAATATGAATGAACCTATTACACTCCACAAAATGGGCCTAATTTAGACCTGATCATAGCAGCAAATTTGTTATCAGTTGAGCAAAACCATGTGCACTGCAGGGGGGGGGCAGATATAACATGTGCAGAGAGAGTTAGATTTGAGTGGGGTGTGTTCAAACTGAAATCTAAATTGCAGTGTACAATTGAAGCAGCCAGTATTTACCCTGCACAGAAACAAAATAACCCACCCAAATCTAACTCTCTCTGCAAAATGTTATATCTGCCCCCCTGCAGTGCACATGGTTTTTCCCAACTGCTAACAAATTTGCTGCTGCAATCAACTCTGAATGACCCCCTGAATTAGGCCCAATGTTACAACTGATGAGCGATTTAAAACAAGGCATATCAGCCAAATTTAATAGCACAGTGAGAGAACTAACAAAAGAAGTCACAGCTATTGGGCAAAGAACGGAGTGTCAGAGCGTAGGCTGGAAGAAGTGATTAACTCACATAATAAATTGATTGAGGCACATAAATCGACTCAAGAAGAAATATCCACAGAATACAGGTTGAACCCAATGGGCATTTTGCCTCTTTTCAACCTCACTAACTATGTAACTATGTACAAAAGGGAAAGTAATAAATATGGAAGATAGAGCAGGAAGAAACAATTTAAAAATACGAGGCAATCTGGAAAGTATACAAAATCCGAAATTGGAGCAGTTTGTATTGGAGAAATTTCAAAAACTTCTCCCAGATCTACCGAAGACACAATGTATAATAGACCGTATACATAGACTCCCAAAACCCCCCAAAATACCAGAGAACATACCTAGAGATACGATAATGAGAATGCATTATTACCAAACAAAGGAGCAAAATTTGAGATCAACTAAAGACAAGTCAAAGGTAGAAAATATTCTGGGGAACCTCCAGATTTTTGGGGCCTTATCAATTAATACACTGAATAAGAGAAAAGCATTATCCAGAGTTACGAATGCGCTTCGCCACGCAAATAAGTGGGGGTTCCAGTCAGACTAATTGTAAATCATGAAGGAACAATCAAAATCTGGAAGCCTGAAGAAGCTCTTAAAGGCCTAGACGACTGGAGAATTGGATAGACCCCAAAACCACAAGAGGAAATACAGCTAGTTCAACAAGAATGGTCTGATGTACAGAAATAGAGAGATGGGAGTTTTGATCAGCGATAGAGACTCACCTTAAATGGAAGAAGGAGTGGGAGAATTGTGTAGAGGGCATATTTTTTCCCCCTCTTTCTTGCAGGTACAGCTAGAATGAGTATGCATACGCCGGAAATAATAATGTATCATGGAAGTGTTGATAAATATTCACACAAGGAATTTATACGTTGGGAAGTTTGATATGGAAAGGTTATACATATTTGCACATGTATATATGAAAGAGTACATGCAGGTTGGATAGATTGATGTAGCGTTGAAATATTGACACATATTTACATAAGGAATATGGAATGTATAGGTTGGAAGTTTTTCATATTTTGAAAGGTTGTTTACATTTGCACATTTATGTATGAGGGATTTAAGTATTTGAAGACTCCTTATGGAGTCTCACTTTTCAAGCTTTTTAAAGGACCTTTTTAAAGGTCCTTTTTATTTGGAACACGGTTTAAACGGTTGTTTTACACTACGGTATGTGGATATGAGAAACATACTATACTCCAAAGAGATACAAGGTATAAAGAGCAGATTTGTGAATATCGGGTTTTATTTAAACATACCTAAAGATTTAAAATAGAAGTTGCCTATAAGAAGGGGTATGTTCCCCTTTTATGTCTCTCTTTTCCTCTTTATTCCCCTGCATCTCTCTCTTCTCCTACTTCTATAAGCCTCGATATTAAAATAATGTTAGAAATATCTACCACTTGAGCAGGAGGGGTAAAACTAATAGGAGTAAACAGTTTTGTTCTTCTCTTATAATTCTCCCCCGCCCCCTTTTTTTTTTTCTTCTTCTTTTCTGAAAATTGAAGAACAGTAGTAGTAATAATAATAATAATAATATTAAGGCACTATTTAGTGATGGGTAAATAAGGTCGCTACCCCCTATTGAAAATTAATACCTCAATGAGTAGAGGTCATAAAGGCACTCGAGGTAGAGCCTTGTTAATATATGTTTTTATATGTCATGTGTTTTGTCTTAAGTGTTATAAGTGTGGTTTTATTGTATGTGATACAGGACATAAGAAAAAGAAGAATAACAGGGAGCTAAAAACAGGAAAACAGAATAGAAGGGAATAACTTTGAGATGGAAATAGAAAAAGGAAATTTAGAAAAATAGGATGATCAACATGATGTCAATAAATGTCAAGGGGTTAAATTCACCGCAAAAGAGGAGAAGGGCACTGAAATATTTTTATGAGCAAAAAATCGATTTGGTAGCACTTCAGGAGATGCACTTCTTGAGGACGGTACCTCCATCTTTTTCTGATAACAGATATACAAAAGTGTTCTTCTCAAGTGCCATCAAAAAGAAATGCTGGGTTGCCATATTATTTAGTTGCAAAGTAGATTTTGAACTTGAGGTCCAAATTACAGACAAAGGCAGATATATTATTTTAAAAGGAAAGTTAAACGGTAAAAATGTTACAGTGGCATTGGT
Organism: Pseudophryne corroboree; assembly: GCF_028390025.1. Taxonomy (NCBI): domain Eukaryota; kingdom Metazoa; phylum Chordata; class Amphibia; order Anura; family Myobatrachidae; genus Pseudophryne; species Pseudophryne corroboree. The sequence continues at coordinate 168,624,871 of NC_086445.1, forward strand.
ATATGCACCTAATGTTTCACAAATAACTTTTCTAAAAAGCTTTCTGAAAAGAAATACAGAAAGAGTCAGAGGGCTCAGTCTTTATACACAGAGATTTTAATCTAGTGAGGGATCTAAGAGTAGTTAAATCTGATTATATAAAATTAAAATCCTCTTAATCAATTCTTAAAGTTTCAAAGAGATTTGACAGATTGATTCAAGAATTTGAATTATATGACATATGGAGAGTAAAGCATCCAACAACTCGAGATTATACATTTTTTCAAATGTACATAAACAAACATACTTACAAATAGATTATGTATTCACAGATAGATTGACCTTTTCAGAACATAAAAAGAGTGGAAATATTACCAAGAACATGGTCAGCCCATGCACCACTAATTGTTAGATGGGATGATGAGAGTGAGTTTATAAAGCACTCTAGAAAATGGCGATGCCCCAATTTTATTTTTAATTCATTAGAAGCCAGTCAAGCGACCAAGAATTATTTGGAAGAATTTCTGCTCTTTAATAATGTACAACAAACTAACCCAGTCAACCTTTGGTATCCGCTAAAGGCGGTGATGAGAGGTAATATAATGCAGATTACATTGAGGTAAAAAAAAAAACCAAGAAACTAGGCTTTTAAATGAGTTAGAAAATAGGAATAAAATCCTGCAACAAAAACATAAGGAAAAACCTAATGAAGACCAGATTAGGAACAAAGTCATTAAGCTAATCGTAAAGATTGTGATAGTCTCAACCAAAGATATTATTTGGAGGGTAATAGAGTGTCGCGGCTCTTGGCTAGAAAAATTAAAGGGATAAGACTGAGAAATTCCGTTAAGGCCCTCTATAATTCTAAAGGTGCTAAAATAACAAACCCCTTATGCTGCTTTCAGATCGCAAATGCCGGATCCCACCTGGTAAGAGAAACGTGTCCTTACCGGGTGGGATCCGGCATTTGCTCTGCTTTGGTGCCTTTCTGACTCTGCAATATACCGGGTCGGTTGCCATAGCAGCGGGAGGGCGCAGCAGCAGCAGGGGCGGGGGTGGAGGCGGCGCTGGGAGATAAGCTCATCTCCTGCGCCACCTCTCCCTATGCTGTGAATGGGAGCCGTGTCGCATTGAAACAGCTCCCATTCACACTGCGCCTGACCCGGTATTCAACCCGGTAATAACCCTTCTTTTTTACCGGGATGAATTACCGGGTCAGGCGACCTGCTAATTCGTCCAAAGTGCTTTCACATCGCACACTGACCCGTTTCGACACGGCAATATGCTTTGTGCGATGTGAAAGGGGTATTAGAGATCTCAAATATATTTGCTGAATACTTTAAGCAACTATATAACATAAAAACACAGAAAGATTTGAAAGCGCTGACACTCTGTATATATGTATATATAAAAAATATATTTATTTAAACTTGAGTGTTTTAGTTCCACACAAGAAAATACAAGAAAAATAAAATCAGCAATACATTTAAAAATACAATTTATCCCTATAATAAACCATGTATATAACCCTCTTTTCTGGTCCCTAGAGACTGTAGCAACTAATGGTTACTTTAATCTCAACACTGGTGTGTCAATTAAGTCTCTGTGGAACAGAAAAGCTCCTTTTCCCTGCAACACAATATCTTTAATCACTTTGTAACTATTTGTACAGGACAGAAAACACATGTAAGATTTCCAATTATTCCTATTAAAACACCATAGCACTCCTTTTTTATAATAACATTCTAAGGTCCACAATATGAAGATTTCCTTTGCTTGGTAATTAGATTTTGTTTAACGTTCTGACGCCAGATTTTAATCAGGAGTATAACTGCAGTATGTTGGAGTCTTTGATTCAAAGATTAAACAGCGTGCACGCTGCTAGGGTATTCCAACTTTCTCCCAGCACAAGCAAAAGTCAATTGCACATATGATGTTGAAACATGGCCATGTATGGATTAAGCAACAACTTTACCCCTCTTGGTGTCCGTGGAGAATTATCACTGGTCAGTAGAACTCCCGGCTCTGGTAGCTAAATTCCATTTACTTGAGCCAAGTCTGGAGATCCAAAACCAGTTCCACGTGGGTTCACAAGGCTTACAGGGATAACCGTTAGGCGTGTCTGCTGATGCTGCTAAAACGCGTTTCTCCGCCTCACATCACCATCGGCGGCTTCATCAGCTAACTGATGAAGCCGCCGATGGTGATGTGAGGCGGAGAAACGCGTTTTAGCAGCATCAGCAGACACGCCTAACGGTTATCCCTGTAAGCCTTGTGAACCCACGTGGAACTGGTTTTGGATCTCCAGACTTGGCTCAAGTAAATGGAATTTAGCTACCAGAGCCGGGAGTTCTACTGACCAGTGATAATTCTCCACGGACACCAAGAGGGGTAAAGTTGTTACTTAATCCATACATGGCCATGTTTCAACATCATATGTGCAATTGACTTTTGCTTGTGCTGGGAGAAAGTTGGAATACCCTAGCAGCGTGCACGCTGTTTAATCTTTGAATCAAAGACTCCAACATACTGCAGTTATACTCCTGATTAAAATCTGGCGTCAGAACGTTAAACAAAATCTAATTACCAAGCAAAGGAAATCTTCATATTGTGGACCTTAGAATGTTATTATAAAAAAGGAGTGCTATGGTGTTTTAATAGGAATAATTGGAAATCTTACATGTGTTTTCTGTCCTGTACAAATAGTTACAAAGTGATTAAAGATATTGTGTTGCAGGGAAAAGGAGCTTTTCTGTTCCACAGAGACTTAATTGACACACCAGTGTTGAGATTAAAGTAACCATTAGTTGCTACAGTCTCTAGGGACCAGAAAAGAGGGTTATATACATGGTTTATTATAGGGATAAATTGTATTTTTAAATGTATTGCTGATTTTATTTTTCTTGTATTTTCTTGTGTGGAACTAAAACACTCAAGTTTAAATAAATATATTTTTTATATATACATATATACAGAGTGTCAGCGCTTTCAAATCTTTCTGTGTTTTTTTGTTTCTATAAGGGTAGAGTATCCCTTAATTATATGAAGGCTGCGACAACTCTGTTTATATAAAACCTGGGTATTTGGTTAAGCGCCGGGAAAAATTCTATCTTTGTCTTTTTCAGTTATATAACATAAAAGATGATCCTAAGGAATACCAGCCTTCTAATGACAATATATCTTAATTTTTGTCAAAAGTAAATCTTCCCAGAATCAATCAGCAACAATTAGAAATACTGAATCTGCCATGGAGAATACAGGAGGTGATAGAAGCCATTAAGATATTAAAGGTGAACAAGTCCCCTGGGCCATACGGATTTATAAAGAACTTTTATAAAAACTATCAAAAAGAGATAGCGCTTGTTCTTTTACAAGTTTATCAGATAGGGATGCAGGAAAGAAAACTCCCGTTGGAGCTTTTGGAAGCTTGTATTATTATGATTGGTAAAGAGGGAAAGACTTAACCTAACCAAAAAATTATAGGCCAATAGTGCTTTTAAATACAGATATTAAGATCTACGCCAAAATTATTATAAATAGATCAAATCCAATTTTGGGGGAACTGGTCAACCCAGACCAAGTAGGTTTTGTAAGAAATATTCAGAGGTATCTTACTATAAATTAAATAGAAACAAGACGGAGGCTCTCCCAATAAATATTATATAAATGGACCTTAGTTATCTAAAAACAGAATTTAAATTTAAATGGAAGATAGATATATTAAAATATCTTGCAATTCAATTAGTCTCAAATGAAAACAATATTATAGATTAGAACTATGGCAAACTCCTGCAACAGTTAAACCATAAAGGTTTTTTTTGTATAATCAGTTTTTATTAAAGAAATTGAGAAACTTAAACGGGGGTACAAAGAATACAACAGTACGTAAGCGTGTAGTTCAAGACAAAATTGAGTCGACATATAGATTGTTTCAACAATAGTAACAAAGTCTCTCATTACATAAACAGAATAGAAAGATAGCAAATCCAAATAAAACAATCAATAATCTAGAGTATTAAAAGGATCAAGAAAGAGTGAAGTAAGGAAGAGTAGAAAGAAGACCAAGTAAAAGATAGAAGAATAAAGCGTGACTTTAAGCCAAACTAAAACCACTCCAATATGTAATTTCCACAGGGGACGGGTGGAAAATAGAATTAAAGAAAAGGAAAACTAAGAAATGTAATGAATAGTTACCATCAATCCAAAGGTGTAGCTAAATAGGTTGGTGTGAGTTTGTAGTCTAACCAGGGAGCCCAAATGTCAGCAAAATGTTTTGGATTTGCCTATTGAGGAGAGCAACAGGTCCTCCATATGCATAAAGTGTTCAATTCTGGCAAACCAGGTGCAGCGTGTAGGAGGAGTTTTGGATCTCCACAAAGCCGATATCACTGCTCTAGCAGCATTACATAAATGTCTGAGGAATGATTTCTCATATTGAGATATTGTAGTGGTGGAGTGATTAAAAAGCCAGAAAGCAGGTCTGAGGGGATATTAATCTTTAAAATGTCTTGGGAAACTTTGATAATATCTTGCCAAAATGGCCTGAGAGAGGGGCAGTCCCACCAAATATGAAATAAAGTTCCAGCGGCGGAGGAGCAACGCCAGCACTTAGTCGATATGGAAGGGTACATTATGTGGAGAAGAGAAGGGTGTCTGTACCATCTCAAAAGAATTTTGTATTGAGTTTCTCTAGTTTGAACGCATACAGAAATTTTATGGGCTTCAAGGAATATTTTTTCCCAGTCATTTATTATATTAGTGAAATACCTAGGTCTTTTTCCTAGGCTAGAGCAAAGGGAGGGGTTTCTAAAGGTTTGGTGTGGTGAATAATCTTGTATAATGTGGAGATAGTGTGTGTTGGGTTACAAGTAGCAACACATAGTTTCTCGAATAGGGTAAATTCTCTGAAGGCGTTTTTGAGTCTAGATCCAGAAGTTAAAAAATGTCTTAAATTGCAGGTATTTCCAGAAGTCTGAGTGTGGTAAATCCCACTTTTCCCTGATTTCTGAGAATTGTTTTACCGCAGAGGAGGTAATCAATTGACCAGCTCTGAACAATCCTGCAACTGCCCACTGAGAAAAATGAGATGGGGTTGAACCATGGAGAAAATCTACATTGGCCAGAAAGGATGTCAAAGGTCCAAATTCTGACAAAACATAGGGGAGCCATCGCAGGGTCTTCCAAACAGAAAGTGTAGGGGTTATTGTTGGATGATGGGTGCTCGGTCTAGGTAGAGAGGGAAACCAAGGGAATATTTCTGGAAATTGCTGCATATACAGGCCCTCCAATTCCACCCATTACTTAGTCTCTCGATTTTTCATCCAATCCAAAACCCTATTCAAGAGAATAGTGTAATAGTAGCTTTTAATATCAGGAAGTTGAAAACCTCCCGCACTACTTAAACCGGATTACTCTGAATTCCCCTATACAATAATGTATATTACAACTGTTACATATTGTTAGTTAAGCTTTACTTAAACTTGTTAATCTTAACTAGTGGCTCAAAAAGTAAATTTTGGCCGGGTACACACGTGGTGATATGCACCCGAGATATCATCCAATCCGGCGGTTTAGACATATATCGTTCACAATGTTCAGTGTGTATTCACTATATCGGTAACGATGCGTGCTGCTGGGGAGGTACCTGGGGGTTAAAAGAGCTGGTGAGTTGTGGTGGGCTGGTAATCCAGGATCAATCCAGGAATAAGCGTGCTTGTAACTGCATGGTGGGCCAGAAAGAGCCGATACTTCCCCCCTACTTTAATCCCAGTGGGACTAAGTAGTATCCAGGTACAGATTATGTAAATGAGCCTTGAATCATGACCTACTAGCCTTACAGGGGATAAGTTGTTCAGGATGATTGAAATAATAACAAATAAATATGTGACTGTCCTACCATAGTATTACAGCATTTCTGTTTTTGCTCCTTTAGGGAAGTCATCTATTGGTGGATATTGTATTGACTATTTAAGAGTACTATACTTGGAGGAAAGGAGATTAAGGTGCTGTTTATCTAATTAAAGTACTGAGACTTAATTAAAGAGCCTATTAAGTCTGTACAATATGCCACCAAAGAAATGTAAGAATATCCCCAATACAACCAGTTTCTTTAAAACTTCCCAGATGCCGGCAAATAGGCAGAAAGATAGAACGTCTCTATCTCCACATTCACAATTGAACTCCCCTCAGGCAAAAACCCTGGATACATCTACCATATCTGAAGAGGAAAATATGAATGAACCTATTACACTCCGCAAAATGGGCCTAATTCAGACCTGATCGTAGCAGCAAATTTGTTATCAGTTGAGCAAAACCATGTGCACTGCAGGGGGGGGGGGGGCAGATATAACATGTGCAGAGAGAGTTAGATTTGAGTGGGGTGTGTTCAAACTGAAATCTAAATTGCAGTGTACAATTGAAGCAGCCAGTATTTACCCTGCACAGAAACAAAATAACCCACCCAAATCTAACTCTCTCTGCAAATGTTATATCTGCCCCCCTGCAGTGCACATGGTTTTGCCCAACTGCTAACAAATTTGCTGCTGCGATCAACTCTGAATTACCCCCTGAATTATGCCCAATGTTACAACTGATGAGCGATTTAAAAAAAGGCATATCAGCCAAATTTAATAGCACAGTGAGAGAACTAACAAAAGAAGTCACAGCTATTGGGCAAAGAACGGAGTGTCAGAACGTAGGCTGGAAGAAGTGATTAACTCACATAATAAATTGATTGAGGCACATAAATCGACTCAAGAAGAAATATCCACAGAATACAGGTTGAACCCAATGGGCATTTTGCCTCTTTTCAACCTCTCTAACTATGTAACTATGTACAAAAGGGAAAGTAATAAATATGGAAGATAGAGCAGGAAGAAACAATTTAAAAATACGAGGCAATCTGGAAAGTATACAAAATCCGAAATTGGAGCAGTTTGTATTGGAGAAATTTCAAAAACTTCTCCCAGATCTACCGAAGACACAATGTATAATAGACCGTATACATAGACTCCCAAAAAACCCCAAAATACCAGAGAACATACCTAGAGATACGATAATGAGAATGCATTATTACCAAACAAAGGAGCAAAATTTGAGATCAACTAAAGACAAGTCAAAGGTAGAAAATATTCTGGGGAACCTCCAGATTTTTGGGGACTTTTTAATTAATACACTGAATAAGAGAAAAGCATTATCCAGAGTTACGAATGCGCTTCGCCACGCAAATAAGTGGGGGTTCCAGTCAGACTAATTGTAAATCATGAAGGAACAATCAAAATCTGGAAGCCTGAAGAAGAAGCTCTTAAAGGCCTAGACGACTGGAGAATTGGATAGACCCCAAAACCACAAGAGGAAATACAGCTAGTTCAACAAGAATGGTCTGATGTACAGAAATAGAGAGATGGGAGTTTTGATCAGCGATAGAGACTCACCTTAAATGGAAGAAGGAGAGGGAGAATTGTGTAGAGGGCATATTTTTTTCCCCTCTTTCTTGCAGGTACAGCTAGAATGAGTATGCATACGCCAGAAATAATAATGTATCATGGAAGTGTTGATACATATTCACACAAGGAATTTATACGTTGGGAAGTTTGATATGGAAAGGTTATACATATTTGCACATGTATATATGAAAGAGTACGTGCAGGTTGGATAGATTGATGTAGCGTCGAAATATTGACACATATTTACATAAGGAATATGGAATGTATAGGTTGGAAGTTTTTCATATTTTGAAAGGTTGTTTACATTTGCACATTTATGTATGAGGGATTTAAGTATTTGAAGACTCCTTATGGAGTCTCACTTTTCAAGCTTTTTAAAGGACCTTTTTAAAGGTCCTTTTATTTGGAACACGGTTTAAACGGTTGTTGTACACTACGGTATATGGATATGAGAAACATACTACACTCCAAAGAGATACAAGGTATAAAGAGCAGATTTGTGAATATCGGGTTTTATTTAAACATACCTAAAGATTTAAAATAGAAGTTGCCTATAAGAAGGGGTTTGTTCCCCTTTTTTTTCTCTCTTTTCCTCTTAATTCCCCTGCATCTCTCTCTTCTCCTACTGCTATAAGCCTCAATATTAAAATAATGTTAGAAATATCTACCACTTGAGCAGGAGGGGTAAAACTAATAGGAGTAAACAGTTTTGTTCTTCTCTTATAATTCTCCCCCCCCCCTTTTTTTTTCTTCTTCTTTTCTGAAAATTGAAGAACAGTAGTAATAATAATAATAATAATAATAATAATATTAAGGCACTATTTAGCGATGGGTAAATAAGGTCGCTACCCACCTATTGAAAATGAATACCTCAATGAGTAGAGGTCATAAAGGCACTCGAGGTAGAGCCTTGTTAATATATGTTTGTATATGTCATGTGTTTTGTCTTAAGTGTTATAAGTGTGGTTTTATTGTATGTGATACAGGACATAAGAAAAAGAAGAATAACAGGGAGCTAAAAACAGGAAAACAGTATAGAAGGGAATAACTTTGAGATGGAAATAGAAAAAGGAAATTTAGAAAAATAGGATGATCAACATGATGTCAATAAATGTCAAGGGGTTAAATTCACCGCAAAAGAGGATAAGGGCACTGAAATATTTTTATGAGCAAAAAATAGATTTGGTAGCACTTCAGGAGATGCACTTCTTGAGGACGGTACCTCCATCTTTTTCTGATAACAGATATACAAAAGTGTTCTTCTCAAGTGCCATCAAAAAGAAATGCTGGGTTGCCATATTATTTAGTTGCAAAGTAGATTTGAACTTGAGGTCCAAATTACAGACAAAGGCAGATATATTATTTTAAAAGGAAAGTTAAACGGTAAAAAAGTTACAGTGGCATTGGTATATGCACCTAATGTTTCACAAATAACTTTTCTAAAAAGCTTTCTGAAAAGAAATACAGAAAGAGTCAGAGGGCTCAGTCTTTATACACAGAGATTTTAATCTAGTGAGGGATGTAAGAGTAGTTAAATCTGATTATATAAAATTAAAATCCTCTCAATCAATTCTTAAAGTTTCAGAGAGATTTGACAGATTGATTCAAGAATTTGAATTATATGACATATGGAGAGTAAAGCATCCAACAACTCGAGATTATAAATTTTTTCAAATGTACATAAAACAAACATACTTACAAATAGATTATGTATTCACAGATAGATTGACCTTTTCAGAACATAAAAAGAGTGGAAATATTACCAAGAACATGGTTCAGCCCATGCACCACTAATTGTTAGATGGGATGATGAGAGTGAGTTTATAAAGCACTCTAGAAAATGGCGATGCCCTAATTTTATTTTGTAATTCATTAGAAGCCAGTCAAGCGACCAAGAATTATTTGGAAGAATTTCTGCTCTTTAATAATGTACAACAAACTAACCCAGTCAACCTTTGGTATCCGCTAAAGGCGGTGATGAGAGGTAATATAATGCAGATTACATTGAGGTTAAAAAAAAACCCCCAAGAAGCTAGGCTTTTAAATGAGTTAGAAAATAGGAATAAAATCCTGCAACAAAAACATAAGGAAAAACCTAATGAAGACCAGATTAGGAACAAACTCATTAAGCTAATCGTAAAGATTGTGATGGTCTCAACCAAAGATATTATTTGGAGGGTAATAGAGTGTCGCGGCTCTTGGCTAGAAAAAATAAAGGGATAAGACTGAGGAATTCCGTTAAGGCCCTCTATAATTCTAAAGGTGCTAAAATAACAAACCCCTTATGCTGCTTTCAGATCGCAAATGCCGGATCCCACCTGGTAAGAGAAACGTGTCCTTACCGGGTGGGATCCGGCATTTGCTCTGCTTTGGTGCCTTTCTGACTCTGCAATATACCGGGTCGGTTGCCATAGCAGCGGGAGGGCGCAGCAGCAGCAGGGGCGGGGGTGGAGGCGGCGCTGGGAGATAAGCTCATCTCCTGCGCCACCTCTCCCTATGCTGTGAATGGGAGCCGTGTCGCATTGAAACAGCTCCCATTCACACTGCGCCTGACCCGGTATTCAACCCGGTAATAACCCTTCTTTTTTACCGGGATGAATTACCGGGTCAGGCCACCCGCTAATTCGTCCAATGTGCTTTCACATCGCACACTGACCCGTTTCGACACGGCAATATGCTTTGTGCGATGTGAAAGGGGTATTAGAGATCTCAAATATATTTGCTGAATACTTTAAGCAACTATATAACATAAAAGATGATCCTAAGGAATACCAGCCTTCTAATGACAATATATCTTAATTTTTGTCAAAAGTAAATCTTCCCAGAATCAATCAGCAACAATTAGAAATACTGAATCTGCCATGGAGAATACAGGAGGTGATAGAAGCCATTAAGATATTAAAGGTGAACAAGTCCCCTGGGCCATACGGATTTATAAAGAACTTTTATAAAAACTATCAAAAAGAGATAGCGCTTGTTCTTTTACAAGTTTATCAGATAGGGATGCAGGAAAGAAAACTCCCGTTGGAGCTTTTGGAAGCTTGTATTATTATGATTGGTAAAGAGGGAAAGACTTAACCTAACCAAAAAATTATAGGCCAATAGTGCTTTTAAATACAGATATTAAGATCTACGCCAAAATTATTATAAATAGATCAAATCCAATTTTGGGGGAACTGGTCAACCCAGACCAAGTAGGTTTTGTAAGAAATATTCAGAGGTATCTTACTATAAATTAAATAGAAACAAGACGGAGGCTCTCCCAATAAATATTATATAAGTGGACCTTAGTTATCTAAAAACAGAATTTAAATTTAAATGGAAGATAGATATATTAAAATATCTTGCAATTCAATTAGTCTCAAATGAAAACAATATTATAGATTAGAACTATGGCAAACTCCTGCAACAGTTAAACCATAAAGTTTTTTTTTGTATAATCAGTTTTTATTAAAGAAATTGAGAAACTTAAACGGGGGTACAAAGAATACAACAGTACGTAAGCGTGTAGTTCAAGACAAAATTGAGTCGACATATAGATTGTTTCAACAATAGTAACAAAGTCTCTCATTACATAAACAGAATAGAAAGATAGCAAATCCAAATAAAACAATCAATAATCTAGAGTATTAAAAGGATCAAGGAAGAGTGAAGTAAGGAAGAGTAGAAAGAAGACCAAGTAAAAGATAGAAGAATAAAGCGTGACTTTAAGCCAAACTAAAACCACTCCAATATGTAATTTCCACAGGGGACGGGTGGAAAATAGAATTAAAGAAAAGGAAAACTAAGAAATGTAATGAATAGTTACCATCAATCCAAAGGTGTAGCTAAATAGGTTGGTGTGAGTTTGTAGTCTAACCAGGGAGCCCAAATGTCAGCAAAATCTTTTGGATTTGCCTATTGAGGAGAGCAACAGGTCCTCCATATGCATAAAGTGTTCAATTCTGGCAAACCAGGTGCAGCGTGTAGGAGGAGTTTTGGATCTCCACAAAGCCGATATCACTGCTCTAGCAGCATTACATAAATGTCTGAGGAATGATTTCTCATATTGAGATATTGTAGTGGTGGAGTGAATAAAAAGCCAGAAAGCGGGTCTGAGGGGATATTAATCTTTAAAATGTCTTGGGAAACTTTGATAATATCTTGCCAAAATGGCCTGAGAGAGGGGCAGTCCCACCAAATATGAAATAAAGTTCCAGCGGCGGAGGAGCAACGCCAGCACTTAGTCGATATGGAAGGGTACATTATGTGGAGAAGAGAAGGGTGTCTGTACCATCTCAAAAGAATTTTGTATTGAGTTTCTCTAGTTTGAACGCATACAGAAATTTTATGGGCTTCAAGGAATATTTTTTCCCAGTCATTTATTATATTAGTGAAATACCTAGGTCTTTTTCCTAGGCTAGAGCAAAGGGAGGGGTTTCTAAAGGTTTGGTGTGGTGAATAATCTTGTATAATGTGGAGATAGTGTGTGTTGGGTTACAAGTAGCGACACATAGTTTCTCGAATAGGGTAAATTCTCTGAAGGCGTTTTTGAGTCTAGATCCAGAAGTTAAAAAATGTCTTAAGTTGCAGGTATTTCCAGAAGTCTGAGTGTGGTAAATCCCACTTTTCCCTGATTTCTGAGAATTGTTTTACCGCAGAGGAGGTAATCAATTGACCAGCTCTGAACAATCCTGCAACTGCCCACTGAGAAAAATGAGATGGGGTTGAACCATGGAGAAAATCTACATTGGCCAGAAAGGATGTCAAAGGTCCAAATTCTGACAAAACATAGGGGAGCCATCGCAGGGTCTTCCAAACAGAAAGTGTAGGGGTTATTGTTGGATGATGGGTGCTCGGTCTAGGTAGAGAGGGAAACCAAGGGAATATTTCTGGAAATTGCTGCATATACAGGCCCTCCAATTCCACCCATTACTTAGTCTCTCGATTTTTCATCCAATCCAAAACCCTATTCAAGAGAATAGTGTAATAGTAGCTTCTAATATCAGGAAGTTGAAAACCTCCCGCACTAATCGATTTAGTCAAAAAGGATCGTTTAATTCTGGGTCTTCTTCGCAGCCAGATAAATTGTTGAATCAGGGAGAGGACTGAGTGAAACCAAGACTCTGGGATATGGATTGATAAGGCCTGCAATGTATACAAGAGTTTAGGGAGGGTGTTCATCTTTACTATATTCATTCTTCCAAACCAGGATAGCTGCTTAACATGTTAGAAAATTTTCACAAAGAGAGAAAGAATTGGATTTGAAGGGGTTCACTCCGTCCCTTTAAAATTTTATTGTTTAAAATACAATTTATTGAGCGGGATTCAAATCTTTTATTGTCTCTGCTCTCCCATCTAAAGTGACGGGAGATCGCGGGGTGATATTCTAAGGCCCCCTGTTATTGCGCTGATCGCTCCCATAAGAGACGGGTTTAGCCGCATAAAGCAGCTAAACCTGACTGGGCGCGATCGCGAAAAGTCCCGTTTGGGCATCCAAACGGGTCACTTTTCGTGCATTTTAGCTCACCACCCCAGGGGGTGGCGAGCTGAAATACTGATATCGCGCCCAATGGCAGTAACATTTGAATACTGCCGGCGGGTGCGATGGGTGCGGGAGGGCAGCTGCAAGATTTGAATCCCGCCCATTAAGATTATTTAAAATGTAGGTATCAACATCCCACCCTTTTCTGAAAGCCTGTAGGGCTTTATTTATTAGTGACTGTTCAGCCTGATACTGAGTAAAGTGAATGATTAAAGAATAGATAGAAAAAACGTCACAAGAAAAGTGTGATAAAAGATATATATGTGTTGGTGAATAAAGTATTAAAATAGTTGTTTGTATCCCGTTCTATCTTGTGGATGTGATGTATTTAAAACTTGCCCTGATGATGATTTGAGGCTCTTGCTATTAGTAATTATATTATGTACATTGCTTTTATAACCTTTAGAATGTAAGCTCTCACGAGTAGGGCCCTCTTCCCTCATGTGCTTATACTTTTCTTACTTTAATAATCCTCAACCGCCCAGATCCCACAGTTTTTTGACCACCTGGAACTTATCTCTATGTTTACTGGTGTAGTTATGCTTAGCTGCCCTGTACTTGTCCTATATTGTATTCAACTGTAAGTCACTGTTTTCCTATTTTTTATGTGCATTTGTACTCTGTAATCGGGCGCTGCGGAACCCTTGTGGCGCCATATAAATAAAGGATAATAATAATAACCTGTTATGCACACAAAAAATGTTTGTACACAAATTTTTAACACAATCCCCTCTATGTACGCTTGTTGTCTTATGCGCACATGGATTATAAACTCTGCAATGCTTCCACACTTTTGCTGCATGTAATACTTGATATACTACTCACAGGCTTTGTATATCAGCTGCTCTCCTAAGGGTGGGCGTCCCCACTCATATGAGAGCTGTTGGAGCTATATTCACTCGTATTGTGTACAGTAATAGATACTCCCGCCATCGTCACCTACAGTGACTGTGGTGGTGCAATGATATACAAAATTACATTAAGCCTGTGACAATTTCAGGGATGTCTAAATCATAATTAGATCCTAGAACAGGTACAATGCTATCCTATGCGCATTTCGCTTTCTTAAAGCTTCGTCAGGGCTATAGTGATGTGCGCCCACCGTTCCTGACAGCTATATACTACACAATAGTCAATGAAAGGTGGATTCCTTGTCTCGGCTCCAATCAGATGTCATGTCCACATAATTTGAAATCCTGTCCATTGAAATCAATTAGTGACATGTGCAAAGACATCAGTAATAGTCAGCGCTTCACGCTGTTGTTTGCCGTGCCGGGTCCCGTCATGTATTGCACATTGACTTGTCCCGGAATCTGTATACTTGAACTACGCCTATGTCACTGTTAGTATATTTCTGATACAATGTCCCGTAGTATCAGAACCACGTAGTAGATCAACTCACGAATGATGGGTTAGACTAAATATATTAAATTTTATTATTCATTATTTTTAAGATCCCACATATGAGTCCAACAACACTGTTAGAATATCTATATTATTTATAGACTGCGCAAAATAATTTAATAGAGAGGAAGCCACTTTAATAAATTACAGACGAGACATTTTAAAATGCAATATTTATTTTACATAGTTTGATTTATATTTTTTTCACGGTTGAGAGCACTTTAGATATAAAAATTATTTTGCACTTGTTAATATCCTAATTCATAATGTATATGCAACAGTAGCACCAAATCCATTTCATCAACATCCTTTCTATCACATCCTCTTTTTCATCTATAGAACTGATAATCACCAATCCCATTTTGACACTCAGTTATGGCATTCAATTACTGCACATACACGTTTTTTTTTTTTATTCCTTTTCATTTTCCTCATGCACAACAATAACCAAATTCACAATTTCACCCATATCTAATATACATGTAATCATACAACTATAGATTAGAATAGAATATTCACCCATTTCTACATACACAATTTCCATCAATCAATTCTTTATCAATTATACACATAATTTGATGCACAAATATACATGTAAATAATAAATTACAATATAGAGTACTCACCATTATACATATTATTATAGAAAAGACATGTATAAATAATTATTAATTTTTATCAATATATTTAGGAACCATACAAGGCTTTAAAAAATATATACACTACGGGACATTGTATCAGAAATATACTAACAGTGACATAGGCGTAGTTTGAGTATATAGATTCAGGGACAAGTCAATGTGCAATACATGACGGGACCCGGCATGGCAAACAACGGCGTGTAGCGCTGATTATTACTGATGTCTTTGTACACGTCACTAATTGATTTCAACGGACAGGATTTAAAATGATGCGGACATGACATCTGATTGGAGCTGCGACAGGGAATCCACCTTTCATTGGCTATTGTGTAGTATATAGCTGTCAGGAACGGCGGGCGCACATCACTATAGCCCTGACGAAGCTTTAAGAAAGCGAAATGCGCATAGGGTAGCATTGTACCTGTTCTAGGATCTAATTATGATTTAGACATCCCTGAAATTGTCACAGGCTTAATGTAATTTTGTATTTCATTGCACCACAACAGTCACTGTAGGTGACGATGGCGGAGTATCTATTACTGTACACAATACGAGTGAATATAGCTCCAACAGCTCTCGTATGAGTGGGGACGACCACCCTTAGGAGATCAGCTGATATACAAAGCCTGTCAGTAATTTATCAAGTATTACATGCAGCAAAAGTGTGGAAGTATTGCACAGTTTATAATCCATGTGCGCATAAAACAACAAGCGTACATAGAGGGGATTGTGTTTAAAATTTATGTACATTTTTTGTGTGTACATAACAGGCTAATAAAAGCACTGTACATAATATAATTACTTGTGAAATAACATCTCATTAATATCAATCAACAAGAGAGCTGTCAGTCATTATCATAGACAGCCGGCACAGTACAGCCCTTTATTTGTTAAGAAAGCATCCCATTATTATAAATCGTGGTTTTTCACACGTACATACTTAATCCATTACTTGCTTTCTGAAACAGAGTATCCCTTTAATTGACACAATTATAGCTATATTTCTCATAGAGTGTTTATAAAGGAGAGTGAAATCCCCAGTAACAAGACACACTTTTGGATACATGGTTCCACACACAAGTTATTAAAACAATCATGGAGACAAATGTATCAATCAGTAAGAGAATATTCTGCATGTAAACAACTGGCTCTGGGCATTCAAGCATAAATAGCAAGAGCCTCAAATCATCATCAGGGCAAGTTTTAAATAAATCACATCCACAAGACAGAACGGGATACAAACAACAATTTTAATACTTTATTCACCAACACATATATATCTTTTATCACACTTTTCTTGTCACGTTTTTTTCTATCTATTCTTTAATACTTCGCTTTACTCAGCCTAGTATCATGTCGAACAGTCACTAATACATAAAGCCCTACAGGCTTTCAGAAAAGGCTGGGATGTCGATACCTAAATTTTAAATAAACTTAATAAATTGTATTTTAAACAATAAAATTTTAAAGGGACAGAGTGCACCCATTCAAATCCGATTCTCTCTCTTTGTGAAAATTTTCGAACTTGTTGTTTATTCGGAGGGTAGCACCCACAAAAGTGGTCAAAATTATTAAGATATCATAAGCTGCTCAAAAAAGGACCACCATTCCCTTGAAGTTTGAATTGATTTTACTGTCTCTGGTGCGGATGAAAACTTTTCCTTCTGTCCTAGCTGCTTAACATGCCATCTGGAATAGTCATTTCGAATTGTCTGAAGAAGTGGTTGGAGATTCAATAAGGCCAGTTGGGTCAGATCTCTAAAAAGTTTAATCCCCAATTACGTTAAGTGTGTACGTTGCCACGAGAATGGGAAGACTTGTTTAAGGTCTTCTATGGTGTTTGTGGAAGCTGAAATATTGAGGGCGCATGATTTAGAGATATTGATTTTAAAGTTCGATAGTTTCCCAAATAAATCTAGTTCACGCATCAAGTGGGGCAATGAGGTAGTTGGATGAGAGACAATCGTTAGTAGGTCATCTGCAAATAGGGCTAATTTGCTGTATACAACTTGTCCCCCACTGTGAAGCCACGAATGTTGTGGCTAGCCCTGATGGCTCTAGCTAAAGCTTCTATATAGAGGACAAAGATTAACGGAGATAAGGGACATCCTTGTCTCGTTCCGTTATTTATAGGGAAAGAATCTGATAAGGAGCCGTTAACTCGAACCCTGGCCGTAGGAGAATCGTAAAGGGCTAAAATCCTGCTGAGAGTTTGGGGACCCAGTCCAATATGTTCTAAGACCAATCTCATAAAATTCCAGTTAACCCTATTAAATGACTTTTCAGCGTCAGTAGAGAGGAGAAAGGTAGGGATCGAGCTATGTGAGGCTAGATGAATAAGGTTAAGGACTTTGGTGGTATTGTCCTTAGCCTTGCGGCCCAAAACGAAACCCACTTGGTCATTGTGAACAAGTAAAATAAATAATTTATTCAATCTATTCGCTAGGAGCTTTGCATATAATTTGAGGTCCACATTTAAGAGAGAAATGGGTCTATAACTAGAACATAATGATGTATCTTTGCCCTGCTTAGGTATCACCGTGATGTGTGCTTCTAGCAAGTGTTTTGAAAAATGTGAGTCGAATGAGATCGAATTAAAGGCCTGAAGGAGCATAGGGATTAATTTATCTTTAAATACTTTATAGTATGCAATGGTGCAACCGTCTGGTAAAGTGTAGAGAACCTTGAATGTCTTTCATGGAGCTAATAAAAGAGGCCGAGTGCTGTGTCCGGAGAGCTTGAGCTAGGAGACGGCCTGGTTTGTTACCCCATTGATAGTATTTATGTTTACATTTACGGATGGAAAATAGAGTGTTATCAGATAAAAGTTTATTAAGTTGAGAGCATGCCTCAGTCAATTCTACCAGTGTCTTGTCCGACAGCGAGGATTTATGGGAGGTCTCAAGGGTTTGAATCGTATTTAGTAAACTTGTAATCTTTGCTTGTTTTTGTTTTTTCATATATGATCCAAGTTGTATGAGCTTACCACGTATGACACATTTATGAGCCTCCCATATAGTTATGTTAGAGACTTTATCTGAGACATTAGTGGCAGTATAGTCACTTAAAGAGTTATCTAATGCATTTTTACAATATAAGTCAGATAATAGAGATTCATTTTGTCCACTGTCTATGGGATCTTTGTGGGAGATCCAAGACTAGTGACACTAGGGTGTGGTCAGACCATGTTATTGGGCTAATAGTGGCATCTACTAGGAGTGGGAGGTGTATGTGATTGAGGAATAGGTAATCAATGCGTGAATATACCTGGTGAGGGTGTGAGTAGAAAGAGTAGTCATGGCCTATAGGATTGTGGATATTCCAGGAGTCTGCAAGCTGTTGTATGTGGAGTATTTTTTTAACCTGGCGACATTTCATCGCAGGAAATCTAGAGGTCTTGGATGAAAAGTCTAGGGCGGGTTCTAATGTCCAATTAAGGTCACCGCCCAAAATGGTAACGCCTTTAGAAAAGGAGTCTAACCTGGATAAGTGGGAGTTAAAAAAAGAGACCTGGTTCTGATTCGGCGCTTAAAGCGCTATAAAAGTAAAAAGTTTGCCAAAAATGGAGCAGTTTAAGAGAAGCAACCGCCCTGGGGCTAATCTATGAATATAGATATCAGAAACGTGGAGATGTTTGGAAAAAATAATAGCTACTCCTTTAGATTTGCTATTTGGAGTATTGCTATAAAAAGCCGTGGGGAATCGGCGGTTTGTAAAAGAGGGATTGCGTGAACCAACCTTAAAATTAGTCTCCTGTACAAGGGCTACATCTACTCTTTCTGACCACAATAAATGTAATAAATTGGACCGTTTTTCAGGTGTATTAAGACCCCGGACATTGATGGATAAAATTTTGAGTTTTCCTGATTGTGTCATGGCAGATCAATGAAAAATCTTCTCTTGTGAAGTATTGAGTGGTAAAAGAAATAGAAAAAGAGAGAAAATGGAAAATGTTGTAGAGAGAAAGGGAGAATACAGAAATAAGACAGTAACATCAAAAAAGAACCCATAGTGGAGAGACCAGCACGTATTGTTACCAGCCTCTCAACCGGCATTTATGCCAAAGGCGGGTATGGGGAGAGGGAGTCAACCGCAAAGGAAACCTTATAAAATTTATATATAAAATCAGGAACAGAAATTATGTAGTAAGACATCCGTAACAGTTGGGACAACAGAGCGAACTATTGTCCCTACCGCCACTCCAGGTCAAAACATTTACTAAATAACTAGTACAACACCTAGTAATTATAGAAACACTTCAGGTAGAAGTAGTACTGATCTCACCCAAAGTAAGCACAACAAACGGCATGAGGTTAGTGGAGTAATGATCTAGAAGAAAAGTCTCTCAAGTAAGCCCAGTGGGTGAAAGGTTGGAAGAGGTATGGGTTATTTTCTGAGAGTTTCAGGCTTTTTTCCAGGGTTGCTTATCGGAAGTACGTTTGGGAGAGAGCAGGTTAGGAAGGGGAAATTCCCAATCCGGTAGATCAATTTTAGGCAGTCCCAAGGAAGAGCAGAACAGTGTAAGATCAGCATGAGAACTCAAGGTGTACCCTTTTCCCGAGGAAGTGACATGGAGGCCGAAGGGGAATCTCCATAGGTATTTTAATTGGCATCTTCGAAGTTCATCTGTCAGGGGTTTTAAGACTTTTCGTTGTTGAACTGTATACCAGGAAAGGTCCTGAAAAACACGAATTTCAGAGCCATTAAAATCAACTCCATCCAATTGACGGACTTTGCGCATGATATCTTCCTTTTGGGAAAAGTAATGAAGCCAACATATGACATCGCGCGTTCTTTCCGAGGGAAGCCCCATTGGTTTAAGGGCTCTGTGAGCTCTATCAAAGATGATGGGATTTGTCCGAGTCCTTCCCCAAAATCTCATTAAATATTTTTGTCAAGGCATCGACAACACCAGATTGAGGAACATCTTCTGGCAGTATCTGGGCGCGGGTGTTATTCCACCTGCCTCTGTTGTCAATATCTGTCATTCTCGCCTGCAGAGTGCGGATTTCTTTAGATTGAGTGAGAACAATATCTTTCAGGGAGTCTAAGAAGGAATCTGTCGATTCTTGGTTTTCTTCCAAATCAACCAGGCGATTAGACAGTTGGGAGATTTTACCTTTAATCATAACAAGTTCAATTCTAATAGTGTCTTGGAGGTCTTGCTTGGTGGGAAGCGACTTCATAAAGGATTAGATTTCTCGCAAGTCGGTGTCACTTTTTGATGTACGATTCATCATATCTTCTGCAGAGTTAGATATAGAAGAGGCTGAAGGGGAAGAGGAAGGGCTGAGAATGGAATGTAGCTCCATCCGCTTCGAGGGGGTGGGATGTATAAAAGGCCTCAGATCCGTCTGGGAAAGGGAGTCTCTCAGGGGGTGTTAAATGCTCTTTTGGGATGACCTCTTAGTTCTGACCATAATTCGGTGAAGCTGGTGGAGAGGATGTCTTAGTAAACGCAGTGTGCATCAATCGCATATATAAACATAGCATCATAAGGTCTCCATCGGGCGGTGACTCCCCATGACCTGGGATCACCAGACCATCAGACAGCTCTTAGTTGCATGGGGAGGAGCAGTCACATGGTAGAGTAGATGAGAGGCACTGTCCCAACGGAGTGCGAACTGGGATAATGTATATGAAATAATATGTATCCGAATGGAAGATATTATTGTAGGAAGAGTCCCTGCTTGGTCAGATGCTCACAGCACAGGTTGGTCAGGATAATTGGGGTATGGCTGCACGGAGGTCACTTCAGGCAGATTACTATTGTCACACCGTTGCTGGGTTGCTGTATCAGTCATCTCTCTGGTAATATCAGCAGGGGTGTGCATGTGGCTATGGCAGTAGAATAGATATTTAGAGTAAAAGTGGACTGGCAGCTGTATGTGTAGTTCCAATAAAGCCTCCTAGTGATCCCTGTAGATTGAGACTATAGCCCTCTGCCAAATAAAGGGCTGGAGCAACAGGGCTTGGTATTGCAAAGACTGGGGAAGTGTTTTAAAGATGGCCGCCGGCTGTCTCTTATCTCCCCAGGGCCAGCAATGGCAGCAGCAACTCCGGGGCTCGTGTCTCTGTCTAGCTGTAAGGAGGGGCTGCATTGGGAGTATGACCTCAGCGGAAGCCTGCCGTAAGTGTCAAGTTCCTCTCAAGAGGCGATGTCTGCATGTAGTGTCCGTACCTCTGTATCAGAGCTTCTCTGGAGGGCGGGACTAGTACTAGAGACTCCGACGTGTGGAGGATGGTTAGGTCGCAATCCGCGGGAACGTAGGAACATGCTCCCCGATTCCGCGGACTGGACCCGTGAGCTCAGATTATCTTCCGGTAGGTAAGGGGAGACACTGAGGGGGATGAGGGCAGGGAAAGTGAGGTTTTTCAGCTCAGGTGCCTTGGAGCTCATACAAAGCACATCCGTACAGTCAGGCTTCCAGGCCACGCCCCCAAGCCATAAAGTTAATATGTGGATGTATAAAGAAACAACCTGGGTAGGTAGAATAGCAGTGATAAAAATGTTTCTACTTCCAAAGATACTATACCTCTTTCAGTCAATACCAAGATGGCTTCCAAAATATTGGCTATATAGGTTTAACTCAATATTTGAGAGAAAGTATCCCGCACCAGAACTAATAGTAATAGACTTTGATGTAAGGGGTTGTATGTTAGATTTAAATTTGCATAAATTCAAATAAATTCAATAAATTCAAATAAATGCTACACACAGATCTAAAATTACATACAGAAAAGAAAAATTGTGGCAGAGATGAGTTTGTTTGGGTGCACTCTATCCCCTTCATGAATCTAAATCTATAGTGTTTTTTCAATTTTATTAATTTATTATTAGATAAATCTTTTCAGACATGAAATACCAATACCCACATGGAATATCATCCTACATTCATAATCTCCCATGCGGTGTTATTATGGCCTGATTATTAGACCATACAAAGCGAAATATTAAAATAATTTTTGGATAGAAATAGAAAAACGTGAAAAGAAAAAACTTTTATTAGACAGGAAACCTTGTGTATAAAAATAAAAAATTTGTTAAAACAAAATCGTGTGCCACCTATTATTTCTTGTGTATCCAGGGCCAGTGCAAGGTATCTCTGCACCCTAGGCAAAGGTTCAGCCTAGCTCCCCCTAATCTGCAACACTCCCCATCTCCCGGAGGTATCATTATACATAGACAGAGAAAAAAGATGACACTCAAAGACTTTTAAAATGAGAAGATATATTGTTTGTAATATGTATAAATGTTAGGTGGCATGTTAGGAATCAAATAGGACACTGAGGCCAGTTTCTCTAATGTGCTCGTTAATCGTTGGCAGCCCCGCACTCGTTAATCGTTGGTGGCCCGTCGCTTATGCATGCAGGCCAATATGGACGAGATTGTCCATATTAGCATGCAGTGCTATGGAGCCGGGTGACAAGGGGGCAGTCGGGCAGCTCAGCGGCGGATCGGTAAGTGTGTAGGGCCCATTACAGTCGGAAGCAGCATTACAGTGACGCTGCTGGGTACAGACCATACTTACCTACTTTCAGTTTCTCCTCTCCAGGAGAAGCCCGGAGCGGAGACAATGCAGGAGACCTCGGGGGGCGGGGGCGGGCTGTGACATCATCAAGCCCTGCCCCCAGATCGGAAAAATGCTGCGATTCGCGGGAAGGGGCAGGGCTAAAATGACACGATTCACGTCATTTGAACCCTTCCCCTCCCCACGGACCCACGAATACGGAAGAGTATGTCTCCATCCTGCCTGCATCACTAGGGTGCGAGTAGGATGCGGGAGATCTGCCTACTCTTCTGGGGGTGCGGGGGGCTACGCTAAAAAAACGGGAGCCTCCCGCAGTTTCCGGGAGAGTAGGCAAGTATGGTACAGACATGTAGTCAAGTGCTGCTTGCTGCTGGAGAGCTGAGATCCATGGCCCTGGAGGACGTGAATCAGGGCTATGAGGAGGGGCCGTGTGTGGGAGGGGGGGGCACCTCAGGAGCCATAGTTACATCTGCCTCCTATGTGCCTTCACATGACTTGATGATACACGTGTTGGCACGGAGGAAGTGCTGAGGCACTATGCAGCACAGCCTGATAGCGGCAGATGTACCTGATTAGACCTGCAGCCGCTGCCAGTGCAGTATAAAAGGAGGATGTCTCGCACAGAGACATCCTTCACTTTATTGCTTGATGAATTCAGTGGCGCCCTCCAAGTGCCGGCGCCCCTAGGCAGCCGCCTAAAGCTGCCTAATGGAAGAGCCGGCCCTGTGTGTATCTATTGCACTCTTATGATGAGTATGAATGTTCTAAGCTCCAATAGTTTATATATATATTTCTGATTAATGTTGATATATAATTCTTATTGCCAAATATTCAGGACAGGAACGCTTCAAGGCCAGAAGCTGGATCAGACACTGGATCAGACACTGGATCAGAATGCTTCAAGGCTGGAAGCAGCTGGACAGAAACTATCACCGGCATCTGTGTAATGCACTGAGACAGAATATAACAGGCAGCCCTCCAATAGCTGCAGAGAACCTAATTAATTATGTTGTGCAGCTGCCCTGCTGCACAACTGACAAGTGCAATTAACAGACAGGTGAGGCTAAACACATGGAAACAGGCTGCAATTACACAGACTCACCAACGGCAGCAAACAAGAGTCTTCTAAACCAGAGCAAAGGGAAATCCTAGCCTGCAAGAGAACTATAACATAAAATACATACACGGAAAACAGGAATGAACCACTACTTGTGGTTCATAACAGTACCCTCTCCTTAAGGGTGGGCTCCGGACACCTCATGACACCCACGGGGAACAGAAACAGAAGTATAACATAAAATACATAACCAAAATGCCAAACAGGAATGAGCCACTGCCGTGGCTCATAACAGTACCCCCCCTTGCGGAGGGGTCAACGTACCCCAAAATTCAGACTTCCCAAAACAAGTGATACACTAAAAAACCTGACACTGGAACAAACAGACAAAGACAAGAAACAGAAACAAGCTGTGGCAGCAGCTTGTAACACTGCCCCCCCCTCCCTGACGGTGGCCACTGGACACAAGACAGGGGGGGAATCTTTTTTCTTTTTGTTTACACAAGGCAAGAGTCAATAATTATTTCTTTTTCTTCTTTTTTTTTTTACAAAGTTCTTGAGGTCTGACCAAGGTAATTCCCCAAACATTGTCTGAACTGATGGTACCTTCCAGCAAGGCTGGGTTCAAATCAGAGATTGGTTTCTTAACCTTGGGAGCTGAACTTTCAGGCAAAGTACTACTACTAGAAGAAGACAGAAAAGCACATCCTGCAGTCAAAACAATGGGCTGAGACTTTTGTGCCGAGTTTACAGTATACGGTGGACTCTCAGCAGATAAGACGGGTGACCTAGAGGAACCTGAACCAATTTCTTTGGAACCATATCTCTTAATAACTGCATCACTGAATGCCAGGGGATCCTGAAGAATGGGATCTTCAGTTTTCATTAAGTTGGACGCCCACTCAAAATGCTCCCCTCTAAAGGAATATATCAGATAGAGTACAAGGTTCTCTGAAGTGATGCCCAGAAATGGTCTAGACAACATAATGATGTAATAGTGTTTGTAGAGCACCAGAAATTGGACTAAGTCCCCATCAAAGATTATAGATGTTGAGATATCAACAGAGTCAGGATCTGCTTCCTTCCCATCTGACTGACTAGAGTGCTTTGCTAGGACCAGGTCACTACTGACCTTACTCGAGGCTGTGGCCTTTGGGACCTTCTTTGGGGCAGTGACCTTCGGGACCCCCTCTAGGGCAGTGGCCCTCAGAACCCCCTCTGGGGCAGTGGCCCTCAGAACCCCCTCTGGGGCAGTGGTCCTCGGAACCCCCTGGAACCCCTCTGAGGCAGTGGCCTTCGGGAACCCCACCTGGGGCAGTGGCCTTCGGGAACCCCACCTGGGGCAGTGGCCTTCGGGAACCCCACCTTGGGAAGTGACCTTCGGGAACCCCACCTGGGGCAGTGGCCTTCGGGAACCCCACCTGGGGCAGTGGCCTTCGGGAACCCCACCTGGAGCAGTGGCCTTTGGGAACCCCGCTGGGGCCAGCACCTCGGATTCTTTTACTGGGACCGGGCCATCAGCCTCCCTCTCTGGGACTGGGCCGTCAGCCTCCCTCTCTGGGACCGGGCCGTCAGCCTCCCTCTCTGAGTCGATAATTATCAAAACTTCTCCCGGGATTATGACCTCCGGGACTTTTGCTGAAGCTATAACCTTCAGAACCTCTACTAAAGCTATGCCTCTTGAGTCCTTTCCTGGGGAAGCGACCTCTAGCCCCTTCTCTGGGGCTGTGTCTCTCGAGACCCCACTTGGGGATATTACTTCAAAGATCCCTTCTGGGGTTTTGCTTCTCGAGTCCCCTTCTAGAACTATGGTTTTAGACACCCTTTCCTGGGGTTGCGCTTTTCAAGTCCCTACTGGGGTAACAGCTTCTGAGACCCCTTCTGGTAATGACACCTGAGCTATTATAGCCGATGTCCCTCTGTGACTCTGGGCATCGGGTACCGCTCCAGGTCTCTGGGCATCGGGTACCGCTCCAGGTCTCTGGGCATCGGGTACCGCTCCAGGACCCTGGGCATCGGGCACCGCTCCAGGACCCCGGGCATAGCTCCAGGACCCCGGGCATCGGGCACTGCTCCAGGACTCTGGGCTTCCACTACCGGGGTTTGCAACTCTGATTCAACAGGAAAGTTAAGAGAGGAGAGAAACATTCTCCTTTGGTTCCTGAATCTATAATGGGGCTCCCTAGCCCAAGGACCCCAATTATAGGACAGAGTGCTTTTTAGTGTGGGTTTTGTGACAAGTACCTCTGCCACAGTAGAGACAGGAGTAGGTCTTGAATCCTGACTCAACTTAGCCAGAGGGCAGGACTTGTCGCCACACTTTGGCTTGCGCAACTCACAGGTCTGCAGATAGTGGCCTAAACCCCCACAATATAGGCATAAATTTAAGTTTCTGCAACGCAGATGCTCCTCTTCTGAGAGCCTGGGCCGCAGAAAACTTTTAAACCTTTTCTCTCCAACCGAACCTGAGGATTCTCTTGTCACCATATTGTGAGCAAGAGTCTCTTTAGAGAAAGATGTACTCTCAACAACTTCTGGCAAGATAAGCAAAATTTTGGTCAGAAGGTTTTGTAGTTGCTTTAAGGATTGCTGCAAAACTTCCAGCCGCTCATGTTTCAAAGCACTGAAAGCAGAGTTCAGGGCTGAGAAAGACGCCTGCAGGGCTTGCATAGTTGACATGGGAGGATTTCAAACTAGACAAGACTAGACTAGACTAGACAAGACAAGACTGGACCAGATTTTTAGACTAGACAAGACAAGACTGGACCGGATTTTTAAACTAGACAAGACAAGACTGGACCGGATTTTTAAACTAGACAAGACAAGACTGGACCGGATTTTTAAACTAGACAAGACAAGACTGGACCGGATTTTTAAACTAGACAAGACAAGACTGCACCGGATTTTTAAACTAGACAAGACAAGACCGGATTTTTAAACTAGACAAGACTGGACTGGGTTCTGCACACTGGACTGGATTCTGCACACTGGACTGGGTTCTGCACACTGAACTGGGTTCTGCACACTGGACTGGGTTCTAGACAGGGCTGGATTCTAGACAGGGCTGGACTGGGCCAAAAAAGAAAAAACTACTATTTAGCTGTGTTTCTTTTTTGTTGTATGGCCGGTGATAATGTTACGTTCTTGGTGCTCTGAACAACGAGGTGTAGTGTAGCAACTCCAAAGCACCAGAATGTGACGCTGAAATAGTGGCCAGGTGTGATAGTAACCCCTAGCAACCTACCTCCGTTGTTTCACCCGAGTGTTCAGTTTACGCCTGCGAGACTGTGGTTTCTTGGACCTACGGCAGCTGCGTTTGAAGGGCGGATTAGGTCTGCCCAACTCCGATGCCCCCAGGTCTTAATGTGAGACAAGGCGTAAACCGAGACGGGATGATAACAAGGGGACCTCTAACTAAACCAAACTGAGAGCTAGGGGCTACAAAGAGACCTAAAACTAAACGTATATGCGGCGCAGCCGCCAGGATAAACAACAAAGGAAATGCTGTCCACATGCCGACACAATACTGTTGTGTACAGGCGGTGACAGCATATGCAGAACCCTCTGCAAAACACCAGTAACTAGTATAACTAAAGAATACAGCGGCCCTGGTCGACGGACGTGGCAAAGCCTCAACTCACGAAACCGGTACAAACACTGGCAAACGGACAGGAACCCCCAATGTAGCTGACACAGGCTCTCAGGACCGGAGGACAGGCAGAGTTCCAACGACTGAGCAGTGGACACCAAGGAACAGGATACGGGATCAGGAACAGACAAAGCCACTGGACTTCAGGACAGGAACGCTTCAAGGCCAGTAGCTGGATCAGACACTGGATCAGACACTGGATCAGACTGCTTCAAGGCTGGAAGCAGCTGGACAGAAACTATCACCGGCGTCTGTGTAATGCACTGAGACAGAATATAACAGGCAGCCCTCCAATAGCTGCAGAGAACCTAATTAATTATGTTGTGCAGCTGCCCTGCTGCACAACTGACAAGTGCAATTAACAGACAGGTGAGGCTAAACACATGGAAACAGGCTGCAATTACACAGACTCACCACCGGCAGCAAACAAGAGTCTTCTAAACCAGAGCAAAGGGAAATCCTGGCCTGCAAGAGAACTATAACATAAAATACATACACGGAAAACAGGAATGAACCACTACTTGTGGTTCATAACAGTACCCTCTCCTTAAGGGTGGGCTCCGGACACCTCATGACACCCACGGGGAACAGAAACAGAAGTATAACATAAAATACATAACCAAAATGCAAAACAGGAATGAGCCACTGCCGTGGCTCATAACAGGTACATTATCATGCATGCATTAGCAGTATTTACCAGTGCCGTAAGTAGGCATTTTAGCA
The DNA here is from genome assembly GCF_028390025.1 of Pseudophryne corroboree. Classification (NCBI taxonomy): domain Eukaryota; kingdom Metazoa; phylum Chordata; class Amphibia; order Anura; family Myobatrachidae; genus Pseudophryne; species Pseudophryne corroboree. The sequence continues at coordinate 168,652,825 of NC_086445.1, forward strand.
CTCTGTGCAAGAAATGGCATTGGCACCCCCTTATGTAAAATTGGGGCAGGGCGCGCCGCAGGTGCGTGCAAAAAATATAGGGGCATGGCTTCATGGGGAAGGGGTGTGGCCACAAAATAATACCAATTCATACTACGGTGCACAGTAGTATCCATTATTCAAATTACGACGTACAGTAGCGCCACTACACCAGGTAGAGCCCCTTTTACACATTACGGCAGACAGTCCCCCTTTTTACACATAGCGGCAGATAGCATCCTCTTTTTTATTTATTATGGCAGTCAGCGTCCCCTTTTTACACATTGCGGCAGACAGCGTCCCCCTTTTTACACATTACGGCAGACAGTGTCCCCTTTTTACACATTACGGCAGACAGCGTCCCCCTTTTTACACATTACGGCAGACAGCGTCCCACCTTTTATCCCCCTTATTACACATTACAGCAGACAGCATCCCCCTTTTTACACATTATGGCAGACAGCGTCCCGCTTTTTACACATTATGGCAGACAGCGTCCCCCTTTTTACACATTACGGCAGAGAGCGTCCCCCTTTTTATGCAGTACGGCAGACAATGTCCCCTTTTTACACAGTAAGGCAGACAGACTAGATATATAGGTATATAGATAGATAGATAGATAGATAGATAGATAGATAGATAGAGACAGTTAGATAGATAGACAGATAGATACTTACCATCTCTCCCCGCTGGCTCAGGCAGTCAGGCTCCTCGGTGCTGGCAGATCCCGGACAGGGGAGAAGAAGGAGGAGGGAGGTGGAGTCGGGAGCCGCAGCAGCGCAGTGTAATTGGTGGTGGCGCCGCTGCAGCTGTCCCTCTCCTTCCACATTGGCTGGCCGCCACCGCTGTTAATGCTGGGATGAGGGTAGCGCATCTCAGCATTCACAGTAGCGCTGGCCAGCCAATGCGGAAGGAGAGGGACAGCTGCAGCGGCGCTGCTACCAATTACATAGCGCTGCTGCGGCTCCAGTCCCCGTCCCTCCTCCTCCAGGTCCTCCCCTGACGCTGCTCCTCTCCTCTTCTCCTCCGGCGCACACAGCACAGGCGGCTTGTAATGAGTTAATTTGACATAGAATGCTGGTCGTTGCGCCCTCAGGGTGACTGCGCTGTGTGCCACATGTAGTTACGGCTATGGTATTTACTATATATATTATTTATCAAGGGGCCAAAACCATGCACTAATGGTTTGCCAAGCCTATAAGAACGGTCACCTACCACTGCATTTCCTGCCCTTCATGCCCCAGTCCGACACTGCTCATTGCTGCAGTGTATTTTTGCTCGTACAGCATTGCCCATACAGTGTACAGTAAAGTAGTTCTTGCGCAATAGTGTACTGTATTTCATTGGAGACCACACACATGCACAATGGTGATTTTAAAAAGCGACATCTGGTGGATGGTATTACATTCACCGGTAATGCCAAAAGCCATGATAACCTCTGTGAGACTCCCTTCGTCTAGGCATACCGCCTTGTGCCAAGGCACGCTGCGACACCGTGCTCAGGACTAACGCCATAGACAGCATAGATAAGTGAGGCTCCATCTCTACCACTGAGTGATTTAATATAGCTCCCCGGACAAAATAGAGATTTAACAAGGCCAACACCGAAGGCAATAGGTGCAACTCTAAAAGCATGGGATGGCTTTATAGCACAGAAGGGCCTCTCTGGAGCCCCGATACGACATCTATCATTGGGGGCATTGACAAAAATCATCTCCAATTTGAACATAGTTGGAGGGATAAGAGTATACATATATTGAATGGTCTATATTTAGAGAATGTATTGATGTCCTTTGCACAGCTTAAGGAAAAATATCAGATTGAAACAAGAGAATTTAAAAAATTTCTACAAATCAGGCATTGGATACACTCATATCCTAGTCCCTTGGAAGTGCAGAGAGTGTTGCCAAGGAAAGTCTTGACTCAGCTCTCTGCTCCAATGAAAAGAGGTGGAATTGCTTTATGGTATAAAGTTTTACTAGAAAGCATACCAGAGGTTGAATTAAAATGTCAAAAAAGATGGGAACAGGATTTGGGTATTTTCATGGATAAGAAGCAATGGGCCCATATGTTTCATTCAGCGCACCAGATGTCAAAAATCGATCATACATATTGAAAGGTAGATAAAAATATTTTATCGGATGTATTTAATGGCAGATAAGTTGCATAGAATTTGGCCAGAGCAGCCAGACCTTTGTTGGAGATGCGGTTAAGAAAGTGGAGACATTATACATATATTCTGGTCGTGTAGAAAACTATTGTCTTTTTGGTCAGAAATAGGGAATCTAGAAAATCAAATATTGTGGTTGGAAATTTGATTAACTCCTCAGATGGTGTTATTGCACATATTTCCATTTTGTATGGAGAACTCTCAGAAATATCTTTTAAGCTAGGTGTTTATAGCCCCTAGAGCTGCACTAGCCCACTTATGGAGACAAGAGCAGATCCCACTCATACAGACAGTGATAAATAAAATAAATCATAGTTATAAAATGGAAACTTGGAAAAAGCCATGTAATTCCAAGATAGTAAAGAAGTGGCGTAATTGGGAACGCTCCTGAGATAATGGGGACCTATTGAAGGTTTATACAAGATACAAAAATTCCAGATACGATCTCGGAAATGGACTGTAACTCCCATCTGAATGAGTTGTTGAGACTCATTTAAAAGGAAAATCTTATATGCCTGTATCAACATGTTTGTTATGTACCTAATTTGTTTATTTGTATGTACTTTGAGGGAAATGTGTACACCCTCTTGTATGTTATATATTAAATGTATAATGTGATATACGCAATAAAAATTATATTAAAAAAACAAACAAGTGTTATTTATTATACAATATATTACTATGTTATAGCCCAGTGTCTTATAGTATAGCATGTAGTTCCATTTGCTTAAAGGCTGTACTAGACGTTTACCATGCAGGCGCAGAATTATAACCTAACAAAGAACACTGAATTTATGTTATTATTGAAATTATCCCTTGTGTGTCCCAAAAAGCATTCCTTATGTTACTGGATTTTTCTACCAATATCAACTCTGTTCTCAAACTGCCACTCACTCCAAGCACTCTGGTTCCCTACAGTTCCCATAACCTCAGCATTAGGCGTTAGCTGTACGCTGTACATGAAAATGCTCTAGTATTGCATTTACTGGATACCAGTAGAAGTGATTACCGAAATTCACTACTTCCAGGCACAGGGATCATGGTGTTATCAGTGCAGACAGAGCCACACTTGCGTACACATTAATTAGACAAGGGTTTGTGTCCAAGGGTTGTGCTAAATATAGGAAATCAGAATAATGGCCCCTAGAAAATGCAATAGATGGGGTTAAAGTGCTGCAATTGTTGTGTGGACAGAGACAATTGTGGTGAGGGGAGTCACATGGCATGCGCTTTGTGGTGGTGGGCACTGCAAAAAATGCCTTCAACTGGAAATGCCGGACACTAGAAATCAAGAGTCGTAGGCTATATAGAGAAAGCAGACCAAATTCTAAAGGTGAGTATACAATACAGGCATTATTCTGATGGTGAGTATACAATACAGGCATTATTCTGATGGTGAGTATACAATACAGGTATCAATCTGATGGTGAGTATACAATACAGGCATTATTCTGAAGGTAAGTATACATTACAGGCATTAATCTGATGGTGAGTATACAATACAGGTATCAATCTGATGGTGAGTATACAATACAGGCATTATTCTGAAGGTAAGTATACAATACAGGCATTAATCTGATGGTGAGTATATAATACAGGTATTATTCTGATGGTGAGTATATAATACAGGCATTATTGTGATGGTGAGTGTATAATACAGGCATCAATCTGATGGTGAGTATACATCACAGTTGGCAGTCTGATAGCTGTCTACCTGATGTATAATACAGACACCCCTGTGTCTAAGTGTACCTGCAGCATACTGATACCACTAACATACAACCAGTCGAGAATTTAGAATGAAGTGTAAGTTTTATCTCTCAATAAAGGCAGCTCAAAATAAATGTACAGGTTGAGTATCCCATATCCAAATATTCCGAAATACGGAATATTCCGAAATACAGACTTTTTTTGAGTGAGAGTGAGATAGTGAAACCTTGTTTTCTGATGGCTCAATGTACACACACTTTGTTTAATACACAAAGTTATTCAAAATATTGTATTAAATGACCTTCAGGCTGTGTGTATAAGGTGTATATGAAACATAAATGAATTGTGTGAATGTACACACATTTTGTTTAATGCACAAAGTTATAAAAAATATTGGCTAAAACTACCTTCCGGCTGTGTGTATAAGGTGTATATGTAACATAAAAGGATTCTGTGCTTAGTCTTGGGTCCCATCACCATGATATCTCATTATGGTATGCAATTATTCCAAAATACGGAAAATTCCGATATCCAAAATACCTCTGGTCCCAAGCATTTTGGATAAGGGAGACTCAACCTGTATAACTTTTTCTTGTGTATGTGACTCTTCTCTACATTATAAAGGAATAAGGTAATACAACATTGACAGTATATGACTTGTGTACTGTACTGCAAATTCATCATTAACAACTAAAACTGTAAGAAAACTGTGCACATCTGTATAATAATAATAATAATAATAATAACAATAACAACAACAACAATATTTTCTTAAAAAGGCCTAATGATTTAGTATTTGTCTTATACTGAAGTATTACTGATGGCTTTTAAAAAACTAAAAAAAAAAACCCAAAGAACAAACCAAATCTCTGACCACATTGCAGTAATACATTTCTCCTACCTGCTTTCTTCTTCCAAGTGGAGAGTGGCCATCTGTAGAGGATGAAAAAATAAATTGTTGAAGAAGCATAGGTCAATGAAGTACATATGTTGATATGCACCTTTGTATAAACTTTTTAACAAACAAATGACACTATGGGGTATATTTACTAAGGTCCCGATTTTGACCGATTTTGCGTTTTTTCTTCAAAGTGTCATCTCGGGAATTACTAAGCACAAATCTCGGCAGTGATGAGGGCATTCGTATTTTTTTTTGAAGTCCAAGAAAAAAAAATACGAATGAATACACCATTGGTCAAATATGCCTGTTATTTGATAGAACTCGGTCATTTACTAAAATTTGTATTTCACAAACACTGCCGGCAATAGCCAAACACTGCCATGAATAAATACAAATCGTAAATAAAAGCAGTTTTAAAATAGACCTGCTTTTTTTTACCGTGTTCTGATAGGCATGCACGGATCCGTGAGATCCGTGCATGTTTATCAGTGGGAAGGGGTGGGAAAGAATTAATTTAAAAAAAAAATGCGTGGGGTCCCCCTCCTAAGCAAAACCAGCCTCGGGCTCTTTGAGCCGGTCCTGGTTAACAAAATATGGGGGGGAAAAGGACAGGGGTTCCCCCATATTTCATAAACCACCAGCACCGGGCTCTGCGCCTGGTCCTGGTTCCAAAAATACAGGGGACAAAAAGCGTAGGGGTCCCCTGTATTTTTTAAACCAGCACCGGGCTCCACTAGCCAGGTACATAATGTCACAGCCGGGGGACACTTTTATACTGGTCCCGGCGGCCCTGGCATTACATACCCAACTAGTCACCCCTGGCCGGGGTACCCTGGAGGAGTGGGAACCCCTTAAATCAAGGGGTCCCCCTCTCCAGCCACCCAAGGGCCAGGGGTGAAGCCCGAGGCTGTCCCCCCCCCCATCCAAGGGCGGCGGATGGGGGGCTGATAGCCTTTTGAAAAAAATGTGAATATTGTTTTTAGTAGCAGTACTACAAGTCCCAGCAAGCCTCCCCCGCAAGCTGGTACTTGGAGAACCACTAGTACCAGCATGCAGTGGAAAACCGGGCCCGCTGGTCAACCGCTGACCGCAAAGTTCCCACCATTGGATACAATGGAGCGTATAGGCGCTACATTGTATCTCTGCCGTGTGCTGCCTGACAGACACTACAGGAGCACACAGCCAATCAGGAAAGTGCCACGACGTGGCGCTCCCTGATTGGCTGAAGGGACCCTCTTTGACAGGAGTCAGGGGGGGTCCTGGCAGTCAGAGAAAGGGGTCCCATGTGTAAACATGGGACCCCTTTCAGTGCGTGGTCGGGTTTCCGTTTTTTTGTTTTGCCAAATACGTGGATTATACAAAGAATACAAAATAACCTGGATTATGTGAGTATAATTTTTTCACAGGTACCCCAAGGATTCTACAGGGAGAAGAGGACCGAGCCTCGTGGGAATATAGGTAAGTATGTATGTTTGGAGGTGTGCATGTATATAATAAACTTATACTGTCATGGTGTGTGTGTCCTGTTTTTTTGGGGTATTTTTTTAGTAGTAGTACTACAGGTACCAGCGGGCCCGGTTTTCCACCGCATGCTGGTACTTGTGGTTCTCCAAGTACCAGCTTGCGGGGGAGGCTTGCTGGGACTTGTAGTACTGCTACTAAAAACAATATTCACATTTTTTTCAAAAGGCTATCAGCCCCCCATCCGCCGCCCTTGGATGGGGGGGGGGGGGGGGACAGCCTCGGGCTTCACCCCTGGCCCTTGGGTGGCTGGAGGGGGGGACCCCTTGATTTAAGGGGTTCCCACTCCTCCAGGGTACCCCGGCCAGGGGTGACTAGTTGGGTATGTAATGCCAGGGCCGCCGGAACCAGTATAAAAGTGTCCCTCGGCTGTGGCATTATGTACCTGGCTAGTGGATCCTGGTGCTGGTTTCAAAAATACGGGGGTCCCCTACGCTTTTTGTCCCCCGTATTTTTGGAACCAGGACCAGGCGCAGAGCCCGGTGCTGGTTTATGAAATATGGGGGAACCCCTGTCATTCCCCCCCCCCATATTTTGTTGACCAGGACCGGCTCAAAGAGCCCGAGGCTGGTTTTGCTTAGGGGATGGGGACCCCACGCATTTTTTTTTTAGATTTGTAACAATGTTATTTTTTTTACGAAAGGTGCACAATGAAGCCCTGCACGGATCTCACAGATCCGGCCGAGATTCATTGTGTTAATGTCGGCAGTGTTTTACTATTCACTCCCGTAAAACACTGTCAAAAAATACGAATGACATCGACATCGGAAAACACAAAAATGCAGAATACGACAGCTTAGTAAATTAGTCGTAATAAATTCAAAAAGTTGAAAATTTACACTTTCGATGTCATTCGTGTTTGAACTTTAACCTCATTCTGAAAAATACGAATTTTAGTAAATATACCCCAATATGAGAGGACACAGATATACTGTATGCACTTTATTCTATTGATTCTAATGATGCAGTCTGTCGGTTTTTTTAAGCACCAATGATTATAAAAAGGTAAAAACAAACTGGTTTTGCCTTTTAAATGCATGGCGCTTTAAAACATTGGGCAGACTTTCTGGAATTGTACAGTTGCCTGCATCTCAGAGGCTATTACATTTCCCCCTATGGGGTAAATTTACTAAGATTCGTATTTTCCCGTTTCAGGTCAAAGTTCAATCACGAATGACATCGACAGTGTAAAATTGCAACTTTTTGAATTGATTACGTCTAATTTACTAAGCTGCCGTATTTAGCCTTTTCGGGTTTTCCGATGTCGATGTCATTCGTTTTTTTTTTCTGTTTTTTACGGCAGTGATTAGCAAAACACTGCCGACTTTTTTACAATGAATCTCGGCAGGATCTGTGTGATCCGTGCTGGGGTTCATTTTTTTTTTTTTTTTAAATTAAACACTGTAAAATCCAAAAAAAAAATTGCGTGGGGTCCCCCCTCCTAAGCATAACCAGCCTCGGGCTCTTTGAGCCGATCCTGGTTGCAGAAATATGGTGTAAAAATTGACAGGGGTTCCCCCATATTTAAGCAACCAGCATCGGGCTCTGCGCCTGGTCCTGGTTCCAAAAATACGGGGGACAAAAAGAGTAGGGGTCCCCCGTATTTTTAAAACCAGCACCGGGCTCCACTAGCTGGACAGATAATGCCACAGCCGGGGGTCACTTTTATATAGTGCCCTGCGGCCGTGGCATCAAATATCCAACTAGTCACCCCTGGCCGGGGTACCCTGGGGGAGTGGGGACCCCTTCAATCAAGGGGTCCCCCCCAGCCACCCAAGGGCCAGGGGTGAAGCCCGAGGCTGTCCCCCCCCCATCCAATGGGCTGCGGATGGGGGGGCTGATAGCCTTTTGTGATAATGAAAAGATATTGTTTTTAGTAGCAGTACTACAAGGCCCAGCAAACCTCCCCCGCATGCTGGTACTTGGAGAACCACAAGTACCAGCATGCGGCGGAAAAACGGGCCCGCTGGTACCTGTAGTACTACTACTAAAAAAATACCCAAAAAAAGACAAGACACACACACCGTGAAAGTAAAGATTTATTACATACATGCACACAAACATACATACATACTTACCTTATGTTCACACGAGGGTCTGTCCTCTTCTCCAGTAGAATCCAAGGGGTACCTGTTGAATAAATTCTACTCACCAGATCCCGGGTCCCAGGGTCCTCGAGGCAACCATTTGTAATCCAGGTACTTGAATAAAATAACAAAACGGAAAGCCGAGCCACGAACTGAAAGGGGCCCCATGTTTTCACATGGGACTCCTTTCCCCGAATGCCAGAAACCCACTCTGACTGATGTCTAAGTGGGTTTCTTCAGCCAATCAGGGAGCGCTACGTTGTAGCACCCTCCTGATCGGCTGTGTGCTCCTGTACTGTCTGACAGGCGGCACACGGCAGTGTTACAATGTAGCGCCTATGCGCTCCATTGTAACCAATGGTGGGAACTTTCTGCCCTGCGGTTGACCTAAAGTGACGTCACCGCTGAGCAGAAAGTTCCCACCATTGGTTACAATGGAGCGCATAGGCGCTCCATTGTAACACTGCCGTGTGCCGCCTATCAGACAGTACAGGAGCACACAGCCGATCAGGAGGGTGCTACAACGTAGCGCTCCCTGATTGGCTGAAGAAACCCACTTTGACATCAGTCAGAGTGGGTTTCTGGCATTCGGGGAAAGGAGTCCCATGTGAAAACATGGGGCCCCTTTCAGTTCGTGGCTCGGCTCTCCGTTTTGTTATTTTATTCAAGTACCTGGATTACAAATGGTTGCCCCGAGGACCCTGGGACCCGGGATCTGGTGAGTAGAATTTATTCAACAGGTACCCCTTGGATTCTACTGGAGAAGAGGACAGACCCTCGTGTGAACATAAGGTAAGTATGTATGTATGTTTGTGTGGATGTATGTAATAAATCTTTACTTTCACGGTGTGTGTGTCTTGTGTTTATTTGGGTATTTTTTTATTAATAGTACTACAGGTACCAGCGGGCCCGTTTTTCCGCCGCATGCTGGTACTTGTGGTTCTCCAAGTACCAGCATGCGGGGGAGGCTTGCTGGGACTTGTAGTACTGCTACTAAAAACAATATCTTTTCATTTACAACAAAGGCTATCAGCCCCCCCCCATCCGCAGCCCATTGGATGGGGGGGGACAGCCTCGGGCTTCACCCCTGGCCCTTGGGTGGCTGGGGGGGGGACCCCTTGATTGAAGGGGTCCCCACTCCCCCAGGGTACCCCGGCCAGGGGTGACTAGTTGGATTTTTGATGCCACGGCCGCAGGGCACTATAAAAAAGTGACCCCCGGCTGTGGCATTATCTGTCCAGCTAGTGGAGCCCGGTGCTGGTTTTAAAAATACGGGGGACCCCTACTCTTTTTGTCCCCCGTATTTTTGGAACCAGGACCAGGCGCAGAGCCCGATGCTGGTTGCTTAAATATGGGGGAACCCCTGTCATTTTTTCTCCCCATATTTCTGCAACCAGGATCGGCTCAAAGAGCCCGAGGCTGGTTATGCTTAGGAGGGGGGACCCCACGCAATTTTTTTTTAGAAAATAATCACTTTCCCACCCCTTCCCACTGATATACATGCACGGATCTCATGGATCCGTGCATGCCTATACAATCACGGTAAAAAAAAGCAGGTCTGTTTTTTTTAAGCACTTTTTTACGAGTTGTAATTTTTCACGGCAGTGTTTGGTTTTTTTTTGCTTTGCACTTCTTAGTAAATTACCGAGATTCATAGTTAAACAGCCGCGTTTTGACCGATGGTGTATTCATTCGTAATTTTTTTGTTGGACTTCCAAAAAATTACGAATGCCCTCATCACTGCCGTGATTATTGCTTAGTAAATTACCGAGATGACACTTTGATGAAAAAACGGCATCTCGGTCAAAATCGTGACCTTAGTAAATTTACCCCTATGTCTGCTATAAAGGCGTAACCAAGGCACAGATGTATTGTAGAAAATGGCTCCAATAGATGTGAGTTCCGTTTCCAGAACCGCCAATTGGCGTCCATTGATGATCGGCGATCTCTCGAGGAATCAGGGAAATTCTTAATTTACTTTAAGTAAGGGGGCTGCTGCTACCCCCATCCCAGAGAGGAGATATGGAGCCCCAGGTCGCGGCACCTGAGCAATGGATCCTGCAGGTGCCGGGACCATTGCATGGCAGACACCGTGGTGCGACTGTGCATATGCAAACCCCAAGCTTCTATGGACTGCATTGGCTGCAGCCCATAGAAGCTGGATTGGACTGCGTGAAAGGCAGAGAGTGGCTCCCTACAGGAAGCCAGCTCTCTGCTTATCGCAGCCCGGTCTGGCAGTCCCAGAGGGAGGAAAGGGACTACCTTGCGTGTCTGTGACTGACAGGTAGGACTTCCAATAGCCCTAGGCAATTTACATTTATCCCAAAAACAATGCGTAATTTGGAGATATGAAAAGTGGGTTAACAGGAAATATTATAATGCAAGTGATACCCTTCCCAAAGGGTGTGTCGTGAATAACAGTATATACTAGTGCAGTGGTTCTCAAACTCGGTCCTCAGTACCACAAACAGATCACGTTTTCCAGGTCATGTAGCAGGTGCACAGGTATATGACCAACTGTCACATTTTAAAGATCCACAGGAGATGTGGAAAACATGAACTGTTTGGGGACCTGACACCCGAGTTTGAGAACCACTGTACTAGTGAGGAACTTTAGAACCAGACCCAGATATTCACCTCCACATCTGTAATCCAGCTTCCTGCTCAGTAGGTGTTAGCTCCTGATCATTACTCTGATGATCTCTAGTTGTAGCCACTTAACAATGGTGGGGTTTCCCTACCTCATTATTGCGATCATTATTGTGCTTGTAATACTTCTGCAGAACCTCTTTCCATTGGTTCTTTGCATTTGTTTCTATATTAGTCCTAATATATGTCCTGTCTAACAGAAGACAAGGGGAACAAGAAGGGGACGCTATTAAGGGTTTGTGCACCAGGAGTATAGTAATCTCAATTGCACTGTCCAAAGTACTGGACACATGTTAGTACATATTTTAGTACATGGCCTATACACAGTCCCATATACAGTAGGAATGCCATTTTCTATTAATTAATATTAACATTCTTATTTAATTTAAAATATTTTAATTGAAAGCAAAATATTACAATATAGTAAGTAATAGCATGTAAGGAAAGAAATGAATAAAACAAATAAAACAATGAGCGACTGTTTCATATATCATGCACTTAGTATAGCTATTTAACAACTTATTTAGGGTGTCAGAACGCCACCTCCTGTATTAAACACCTTTTTATGTACAAATATTTAAATCCTGCATTTGGGTTAGAGGAGGACAGACTTTATTGTTTCTATATTGTCTCAGTATCCTTAGATAATAATATATTTATCTCATTGACTCATAGGACCTCATTCAGAGTTGGAAATAAACATATTTTCCCCCACAAAATACGTCTTTCACAAAGTACACATATACAGAAACACGTTGCAGTGGCAAACGCAGGATTTCTAGAAGGGGGTTTCCAAATGCAGTCCACAGACTCCCACTCTGCTGGACATTGGAACAAGTGAGGGAGTTTGGGGAAGTGGTAGAAGAACCTATTATCTACCCTGGACATTAATGTACACATTGGTCTTTTTATACACTGGATACTGTGTTGAATACAGTATTAATATTTAACACTATAGATGGTCTATCATATTGGCTGTATCAAACATATTTATGTATAAATAAAATAAGTGGTCATGAAAAGGTTAAATATCTTATAATGAATAAATACACAAACACTCGAGAACCAGTAGGAGACAGTACTGCACTTTCTAAGCACACATTCTCCCACCTCATGGTAAGGCTCCTGTCTCTTCTTCCTAGCAGCTGCTCTCTGGTCCAGTGTACTGATTGAAGGCTCAGATCCACACACACAGCATACTTGGTAGAAGAAGCTGCTACCAGTGGGGATGTACCGTAGCTCCGCTCTGTCCCTTACACTGCATGTTGTGGCAGTAACTCTAGTAATTCTATTATATTCTGTTGCTATTGTTGTCATAATCGCTGGCCATGAGGAGGGGGGTTTCCAGGCAACCGGAACCCCCCTCCCTGCGTTTGCCTATGCGTTGTATATACCTTTTGCTTCTCGAATGAGCCATACTTCGGCCTTGCAGACAATTGCAACCAATAAACCGGAATGGGAGGGGGCATGTTGATGCGCCCGAAGTACAGTGTAGGCATGCTCGCATAAAATACATCTCAGTCTACCCTAAAAAAAGCCACATATGTGCGTTCAATAGACAAAGACCTTGTTAAAGTCTGGTACAAAATATGCAAAATTTGCCTTAAGTTTAAGATATTAAATGCTTGAAATATATACATATACAGATCCATTAGTGGAACATTTAGATATGTACAGTATGGGGGTGGTTTTCTAATAAGTCACCTTTTTTCTAGCTGGGCCACAGGTGTCTAAACTAATGACAATTAGCCATGTAAAGGTCCACAGATGATAATAATAATTTTATTTATATAGCGCTCTTTCTCCAGCAGGACTCAAGGAGCTTTATAGTCATCATCAAAAACAATGCACACAATACAGCAGATTTAAGTAATACAGCAATAGACAAGCCACACAGACATAAAAAGAAAACCCTGTGCACACAGTAAGCATAATTCAGGATTGGTGTAGACAATTTAGATAATAACATCCACAGGTTGTGTATTCCACCCTCACAGGTACCAGGTGAGGCAGCCATCTTGGGCGCCCTGCATAGGATTACCCTGGGTGGAATAATCTACCCCTAGAAGAGATGACACAAAAAGGGGAGATTGTAGTGTCCTAACGCTCAGAGTAAGGTCCCAACAAAACCGTTTTGTCCATGTATTTTTCATTCCATCCACAAGCGTACCAAATGAGGCAGCCATGTTGGGAACAATACGAAGGTTACCCTGTGGAAGGTGAGCCATGCTGACACTTGTGTAGTAGTATGATATACCCTGTACAGAAAAGATCCACGTGAAGTACATTCTGCCCACGGAGGAACCATATGAGGCACCCGTCTGGGGTGCACTACATAGATTGCCGCTGGCAGGGTGTGCAATCAGCGGAGGTATACGTTACAGGAATAGCACACAGTGGGGTGGAAGTACGCTGATAGGGTAAGAACACATTTGCAGGAAGAGGGGAAATTGGGATAACATTATTTTAATAATAAAATAAATATCCTGGACTCATATGAGTACGGACGGGCAGGGCCGGATTAACAATGGGGCGGATGGAGCTGCAGCTCGCCTCCAGACCCCCATTGAAAATAGGCTCACAGGCACCCCTTCAGCGCAGCCAGTGTTGTCAGGGAAAAAAATAATTCCTGACACCACCAGCGCAGCTCACTCACCTTCCGGTCACTGGAAAGAACAAAACCCCTGACACCAGCCGGCAAACAGAAGCTCCTACTGCGCCAAAGGGCATGCAGAAGCACCGCCCCTGGACCCCACCGAAGAACAACAACGTCAATGACCTGTGAGATGCTCTGTCCAGTACTGCCAGAGATTCAGAGGAGCTCCACATCCTGGACCCATCCATAGCTCCGCCTCCCAGACCCTTAGGAAGCCCCGCCTCCCGCATCAGTTGGAAGTCCCGCCTCCCAGATCATTGGAAGCCCCGCCTCCCGGACCTGTTTGAAGCTCAGCCCGCATGCCGTGAGAGATTCAGAAAGCTCCAAATCCTGGACCCGTCTATAGCTCCGCATCCCGGACCCGTCGGAAGCCCCGCCTCCCGGACTCGTCGGAAGCCCCGCCTCCCGGACCTGTCCAAAGCTCAGCCCGCATGCTGTGAGTACTTTTGCACTGCTTCTTTGTAAGCAGCTTTATCAGCAGCAGGGGCTTAGAGCTGGTGGGCAGTGGGGACGGGGGGTGAATAATTTAGCAGCAGTTACCACAGGGGTCGCAGATTTTCCCATGCACCCCCTGACCCCATTTCTGCTCCTCCCCCTGTCTTCTACTGCTTTTCTCCCCACCAGATGCTATCATACATAGACACACTGTGACTGGACCGGGTGGTGGAGATTATGTACCACCAGGTTAAGTTTTCCCCTAAATGGCCAGTGACGTCAGATATGGCTGCAGCAACCTCAGATCCTCCAACATGACCCGCCCCACTAGGTACAAAATGCTCTGTTTCTGGACTTCCCTCTTAATTTATGATTTCCATCACCTGTGTTGAACTAGTTAAATGATAAGAAAGCTGTTTCTTCACAGGTGATGGCAATAATAAATTAAGAGGGAAGTCCAGAAACAGGGCATTTTGTGCCTAGTGGGGCGGGTCATGTTGGAGGGTATGCAACCTACAGTATGCCCCTTCCCCTCCTGTGTCTCTGCCCCCTCTAAACCTGCTTCTTTGCCCCCTCTCCACCCGTATCTTTGCCTCCGTTGCTCCTGTGTCTCTGCCCCAACCACACCTGCGTCTCTGCCCCCTCCTCACCTGTATCTATACCCGCTCTCCACCTGCCTCTCTGCCTCCTCTCCACCCGTCTCTCTGCCTCCTCTCCACCCGTATCTCTGCCCCTTCCCCTCCTGCATCTCTTCCCCCGCCCCACCGGTGTCTCTGCCCTCTCTCCACCTGCATCTCTGCCCCCTCTCCACTAGCTTCTCTTCTCCCTCCCCACCTGTGTCTCTGCCCCTTCCCCGCCCTGCATCTCTGCCCCCTTCCCACTCGTGTCTCTGCCCCCCCACCAGCAGCTCTGCCCCCTCCCCACCCGCAGCTCTTTCCCCGCCCTAACGGTGTCTCTGCCTCCTCTCCACCTGCATCTCTGTCCCTTCTCCACCAGCTTCTCCATCCCCACCCGTGTTTCTGCCCCTTCCCCTCCTGCATCTCTGCCCCCTCCCTACCCGCATCTCTTCTCCCTCCCCACCCGTGTCTCTGCCCCTTCCCCTCCTGCATCTCTGCCCCCTCCCCACCCGCATCTCTTCTCCCGCCCCACCGGTGTCTCTGCCCCCTCTCCACCTGCATCTCTGCCCCCTCTCCACCAGTTTCTCTTCTCCCTCCCCACCCTTGTCTCTGCCCCCTCCCCACCCGTATCTCTTCTCCCTCCCCACCCGTGTCTCTGCCCCTTCCCCTCCTACGTCTCTGCCCCCTACCCACCCGCATCTCTTCCCCCGCCCCACCGGTGTCTCCACCCCCTCTCCACTGCATCTCTGCCCCCTCTCCACCAGCTTCTCTTCTCCCTCCCCACCCATGTCTCTGCCCCTTCCCCACCCGCATCTCTTCTCCCTCCCCACCCGTGTCTCTGCCCCTTCCCCTCCTGCATCTCTGCACCCTCCCCACCCGTATCTCTTCCCCCGCCCCACCAGTGTCTCTGCCCCCTCTACACCTGCTTCTCTTCTCCCTCCCCACCCATGTCTCTGCCCCCTCCCCACCAGCGCTTCTACCCCCTCCCCACCCACGCCTCTGCCCCCTCCTCACCCACGTCTCTGCCCCCTCATCACCCACGTCTCTGCCCCTACCCCTCCTGTGTCTCTGCCCCCTTCCCACCTGCGTCTCTGCCCCCTTCTCACCTGTGTCTCTGCGCCCTCCCCACCCGTGTCTCTGCCTCCTCCTGCGTCTCTGCCCCCTTCCCACCTGCGTCTCTGCCCCCTCCTCACCTGCATCCCTGCCCCCTCCTCACGTGCGTCTGTGCCCCCTCCCCACCTGTGTCTCTGCCCCTTCCCCTCCTGCATGCCTGCCCCCTCCTCACCTGCATCTTTGCCCCCTCCTCACCTGCATCTCTGCCCCTTCACAACGTGTGCTTCTCACAGCCCCTCCACCTGTATTTCTACCACCTCCCCACTTGA
This sequence comes from Pseudophryne corroboree, assembly GCF_028390025.1. NCBI lineage: Eukaryota > Metazoa > Chordata > Amphibia > Anura > Myobatrachidae > Pseudophryne > Pseudophryne corroboree. The sequence goes on from NC_086445.1 coordinate 168,668,971, forward strand.
GTCTCTGCCTTCTCTCCACCAATCTGCCCCTTCACCACCTGTGCTTCCGCCCCTCGCCAACCTGTGTCTCTGCACCCTCTCCACCTATGTCTCTGCCTTCTCTCTACTTGTACTTCCACCTTCCTCTTCACTTGTGTCTCTGCCACCTTCACTACCTGTGTGTCCACCCCTCTTATCATCTGTGTCTTGTTCCCCACTTGTGTCATTGCCCGTTTCGCACCTGTGCCTCTGCCTCTCTCTCCATGTGTATCTCTGCCTCCCTCCCCACCTGTGTCCCTTCTCCCTTCACCACCTGTGCTTCTGCCCCTCTCATCACTTGTGTCTCAGGGTATTTTTACGAAAAATACCCTGAGAATTGTGGTAACATGATTCGCAGGACAGAGCTTTCTCGCAAGCTCTGTCCCTGTTGGTGATAATTGATACATCCCTGCAATGTATTCAATTTTCACAATGTGATTTTGGTTACATGTATCACATCTGCATCTCAGATGTGGATTGTGCAAAATATGACGCATAGTGTGGGGATGTAGTGTAGTAGTGATATAGTGAAGTAGTGTGGGGAGGAAGTGCAGTTATGTAGTATGCCACCACACCCCCATGCCCACACAGGGATAAATTGTCTGTGGCGCTAATCACACCCACTGCGCAGCAACAATAGGCCCTTCAGAAATTTCAGCTCCAGGCCAATGTGGACCTTAATCTGGCACTGCGGACGGGAATAAGAATATGGAGAGCACACTAATGTCAGTGGGAAATGTCCCTGCTGAGCGTGGTCCTGGTGCTCTCCCCCCACAGCTCCCTGTTCAGCCAGAGGGGTGGTGGGCCTGGTCCTAGTGTTCTCATGGCGGAGGTGAGGACAGGCCACAGAATCACCCTGAGCTGCAGTGTTTGTAAAAAAAATTATATTTTAGAATCTAGCGTAGTCCAAAGTCCAAATCCAGTTCAAACTGGGTTCTAACTGCAACCTTGAAATTACATCCTTAAAATGCATTCTTTACAAATGCAGGCCAAGGCCCTGACTGCAGGCATTGTCAATACTGTTCTTAAATGCTACACACCCTATCAGCAGGCTCCGGGTAGGTGTGTTCATCAGTCTGTTCAGCAATCTAATTAGCAATGGGGGTGTTGCATTGCCGACAGGATCACAGATGAAGACAAACTTTCTTATGAAAAGTGTAGCCAGAGAGAGATGGAAAACTCAGATATTTAAATGTGAAGAAGGTTTTTATAGTTGTACGTTAATGGCAGTCCTTTTGGAGGAGGCATAGAAGTTAGATCGTTGTCCCTCTGTTTTTCTCCCGTTTATATCCAGTCTATCTCCAATATTCATATTAATGTTTCATCACATTTTATTCTAACATACTTCACATCTACACATCTTCACAGCCAGGGCCGGTGCTAGGGTGTCCGGCGCCCCCCTGCAAACAATAAATTTGCGCCCTCCCTCCCTCATGTAGTAAAGGGACAGTGCTCGCCAAAGGGGCATGGTCTCACATGGTAGGGGCGTGGCCACACAATAGTGTCCCCAATTCAAATTACGCTACACAGTATCACAATCGTATTAACATTATACCACACGTGGTGCCCCTAATTCATATTGCACCAAATAGTTATGTACCTAATTCACATTACGACACACAGTAGTGCTCCTTATACACAATAACCACAGTAGTGTCCCTTATACACATAACACCCACAGTAGTAGTGCCACACAAAATGCCCACAATGACAGCGTGCCTAATACATAATGCTCACAGTAGTTGTGCCACACAGAACGCCCACAGCAGTCTTGCCACACAGAATGTCCACAGTAGTCGTGCCACACAGAACGTCCACAGTAGTCGTGCCACACTGAGCGCCCACAGTAGTCGTGCCACACTGAGCGCCCACAGTAGTCGTGCCACACTGAGCGCCCACAGTAGTCGTGCCACACTGAGCGCCCACAGTAGTCGTGCCACACTGAGCGCCCACAGTAGTTGTGCCACACTGAGTGCCCACAGTAGTTGTGCCACACTGAGCGCCCACAGTAGTCGTGCCACACAGAGCGCACACAGTAGTGCCCCACAGAATGCCCACAGTAGACGTGCCACACATAATGCCCCCTTCTCTACCCCCCCCCATCCCCAAAGAAGAAGTGGCCAGTAACCTCAGTACCTCTGCCCTGGAGCAGTGGCAGCTGTCAGCACTTCAGCCCACCTCCTCCCCACACCGTAAGGACATACAGTAGCAACTGCCGGCACACTGTACCCCCACCCACGGTACACTTCTTCCCACCCTCTGTCAGCTTACAGCCGGGGGCAGAAAACTCACCCCCATACAGCAGCAACTTCAAGCAAGCATACAACTCGGCGCTCTGTGGATCACTCTGTGGAGCACTTCAGAGAAGTGAAGCTGCTCCCTGGGGACTTCGCCGGGACAAACCTTTTGCGGAAGTTCTGTTCCGGCAACTGCTTTCAATTAAGTAGTACTAACCCCCTGAGCCCCTCCCTTAATCCGGCTCGTGCCGGCGCCGCTGCCAGTGGGGAGGAGGTGGCGGAAACAGGAGGGAGGGAGCCGTGTGACAGACACAGAGGCAGCCGGGAGCCAGCAGCAACAGCAGAGCGGGGAGAGCGCCTCTTCCGACCAGCGCCTCCCTGCTTTGCAGGAGCGACTGAGCGGGTAGCGCCGGCTCTGTTCACAGCTTATACGGCTTCACAGCCGGACACATACTGATTAAGAAGAGCATGTAGACCTGTAGAGGCCTAATTAAAAGCACCAACCCTCAGAAAACCCCACCCAAAGCAAAAGGTTCACAACAAAAAGGGTGAACATTGAGAGTCCAGCACCCCCACTAATACACAATGATTTCCTGCCCTACTACCAAAAGCTACTAATATGAATTATAGTCCAATTTGCCTAGCAGTGCTATACAGAAAAAGAACACAGCAGATGCAGGGATGGTAGGAGTACTACTTCACTTTACCTAGCAGTAATAATAATAATAATAATAATAATAATATTATTATTATTATTATTATTATTATTATTATTATTATTATATTATATTGACTGAAGGCACTTGAGGAGATCAAATAAAAAGACCTATTAAGCTTCCATTCTTTTTATGATAACATGCAATCTTCATTAGAAAGCTACAACATTAATAAACTTATTGTAGTTTCCCCTTTTAGTACAGCTGTGCAAAATGTTATTGACTGAAACAAAGGCTTGATTGCATTATGCATACAGATATATTCCTGCAAACATTTGCCTTTGTGACAGCTAAACAATTATTTTGGCAAGCTGTTCCATAAATTCTTATTCTAATGTCAACTATTGCTGACCCTGACGACACTTCATAATTGTGTCCTCGTGTCACATTATGCTGGGTACATGCCCATGTTACCCAAGGATGTGATTCCACCATATTTGTGATTTCTTTTTAGACATCCATTGTAATCGACTGAAAATGTTTCCCACTTAGGGGATAATGTAAGATCACATTGCTCCTTTGTACATAAAATGTATTCTTGTCATTTCGAGAGACAGAGCTTATCCTTCCCAACCCTGGTTCCTCACTCCTCTATTGAAACCCAACCACAGAACAAGAATTTGCTTACAATCCCAGTGCGTACCTCTACCAGACCAGTTACTAAGCCTCCTGAAGGGGCACTTCAAGTGTCTGGATCAGTTTGGCGGAACTCTTATGTATGTGCCGGATAATGTCTATCATGTTATTGCACTGTGTGATATACTGCATAACATCGCAATACAGAATTGGTTATCTTTAGAGGATGAGGATGATGTTTTTGTATTGGAAGAAATACAGGCTGACCCTGATCATAGGAGTGTGAAAGGTGGCCAGATGGTCAGGGATCTGATGACAGCATTGTTAAATCTGTTTCAGTACAAGGATTCACAATGTAAGTGACTATTTATAACCCATGTAATAAACGGAGACTACACATCCACTACATGTTATTTTGTACTTTCTATTTACAGTGTTTTTGAGAAGAACCTTCAAGTTGTTAAAGTAAACTCCAAATTTAACACCCTGTACCAGAACAGGAAAGCGGAAGTACATGTTACATGCAAGATGTGTAGCACAGTCAAGAATTTGAAGACTCAGTTAAGACCGTTTTATTTCTAAACTCAAAATAGGCTTCAGTGAGGATTATTTTTGCCGTCATTAAGTATTTTCTCCGCAGTTTAAGTTGGTCTTGGGGGCTCACCTGTGCTGGATGGAACAAGGTCACGTTGTGACTGGTTCAATTGGGCAGTTACTCTTTGCAGCATAGAATCAAAAAATTGATTGTGTCTTTCCTGTGCATCTGTCATTTTCTCCAGTGCAACAGCCATTCTCTCCTGCCCAGATGCCATTTTTTCCATGCCAGCTGCCACCCTCTCCTGTCCAGAGGCCATAGTAGCTCCAAGATCTGTCAAGACAGAAACAAAAAATATAAGTCAACAATGTTAAAAAGTTTCTCTGTCTCTCTATGGAAAAAATACTAATAACATTTACCTTCCATAGCTTTAGCTTGTCTGTCCTGAATGGCCATTAGCTGCTCGTAAGCTTCAAGAGCTGCGCCTCTGTCTGCCCTCATTTCCCGCACCAGTTCGTGCTGGAGTTTTGGTGACTCTGGTGTTGGTGACTGTGAGGTTGGATTCTCTGGCGTTGGGGATTCAGGAGGCGATCTTGGCAAGTGGCTTGATACTTGGAGTTTAAAAGTGTATTTTAATTATGACAGAGTATTTTTGAGGTTTTTTTTAACACAATTCTTAAAGATATAATGTAAGAAGTAATCAAACAATACATACAGCACAAAATTTAGAGCCTTTTTGTATTATGTGTCACAGAACAGAGGGGCTGTCCTTAGTTGCTGGTGGTAAAAGAGGATGATGAGGACATGGACAGCCCTCAACCCTTGGATTAATAACCTGCTGAGGTCATGGAGGAGGAGCCACCACTGTTTTTCCCCAGGAGCCCCTTTGATGTCCACTGAAACAAATTGTCATGAAGACATTTATAAAACAATTTATCAGTACAATACAAAATGCTTTACACTTCCCTATTATTAGGACATGTGTAAAAAAAAGTATTCTCCCACATGTTGGGTACCCAACACATTAAAATACTTACATTAAAACATATAGGAATGTTGAGAAATGTGTGACAGCATCCTTGGATGCCCTGACACAGTGACATACAGATGTGTCCTCATACTCCTATCCTCTGTGCTCCATATGGCGCAAGACTCAATGAGCTATTCCCATACTGTGGACTTTCTCCTCAATTGTATTACTTTTTCCTCAATTTTTCCATCCAGATAAATGACAATTTCGCAATTTTTCCCGACGTTTTGCCCATATGTTCTTATAGGCTATCCAATTTGGTCGCCTGTAAAAAAAAATATTGACTCCCGAAAACACAGAGGTTCAGTGAAATGTTTATTAGGGATTTGCATGGCTAATTGTCTCTCTGGGGCTTATCTGGGATTTGCATCAGGCAGGCGAAACCAAATCCCCGGAAATAGCCCCATTTTCACCCAAAAATGAGGCCGTTTCTACCGAAAATACACAGGTTTCACCGAACCTGTTTGTTTTTGGTAGAAACAGCCATTGAAATTTAAAATATAACAACAGACATTGAAACTCTGGTAAGCAATAACATTGATACTAGTGGTATATTTACTCAAAGTCAATTTGATTGATTTCAAATGGATCTTAATCGATGTTGGGCTTCCAGGGCTAAAACACAATCGTTTACTAACATGATTTTGTTATATTAATTTTTAAATGTTAGTAAATGTGTGTTTTAGCCCTGGAAGTTCAACATTGTTTACATTTGATTTTAATGTAACTGAAATTGTTGGAAACCGATTACAATCGATGTTTAGTAAATATACCCTGCATCTATAATAGAAAAGGTAGAAAATTATATACAGGTTGAGTATCCCTTATCCAAAATGCTTGGGACCAGAGGTATTTTGGATATCGGATTTGTCCGTATTTTGGAATAATTGCATACCATAATGAGATATCATGGTGATGGGACCTAAATCTAAGCACATAATGAATTTATGTTTCATATTTTTTATAACTTTATGTATTAAACAAAGTGTGTGTACATTCACACAATTCATTTATGTTTCATATACACCTTATACACACAGCCTGAAGGTCATTTAAAACAATCTTTTTTATAACTTTGTGTATTAAATAGAGATGAGCGCCTGAAATTTTTCGGGTTTTGTGTTTTGGTTTTGTGTTCGGTTCCGCGGCCGTGTTTTGGGTTCGACCGCGTTTTGGCAAAACCTCACCGAATTTTTTTTGTCGGATTCGGGTGTGTTTTGGATTCGGGTGTTTTTTTCAAAAAACCCTAAAAAACAGCTTAAATCATAGAATTTGGGGGTCATTTTGATCCCATATTATTATTAACCTCAAAAACCATAATTTCCACTCATTTTCAGTCTATTCTGAATACCTCACACCTCACAATATTATTTTTAGTCCTAAAATTTGCACCGAGGTCGCTGGATCACTAAGCTAAGCGACCCCAGTGGCCGACACAAACACCTGGCCCATCTAGGAGTGGCACTGCAGTGTCACGCAGGATGTCCCTTCCAAAAAACCCTCCCCAAACAGCACATGACGCAAAGAAAAAAAGAGGCGCAATGAGGTAGCTGACTGTGTGAGTAAGATAAGCGACCCTAGTGGCCGACACAAACACCGGGCCCATTTAGGAGTGGCACTGCAGTGTCACGCAGGATGTCCCTTCCAAAAAACCCTCCCCAAACAGCACATGACGCAAAGAAAAAAAGAGGCGCAATGAGGTAGCTGACTGTGTGAGTAAGATAAGCGACCCTAGTGGCCGACACAAACACCGGGCCCATTTAGGAGTGGCACTGCAGTGTCACGCAGGATGTCCCTTCCAAAAAACCCTCCCCAAACAGCACATGACGCAAAGAAAAAAAGAGGCGCAATGAGGTAGCTGACTGTGTGAGTAAGATAAGCGACCCTAGTGGCCGACACAAACACCGGGCCCATTTAGGAGTGGCACTGCAGTGTCACGCAGGATGTCCCTTCCAAAAAACCCTCCCCAATCAGCACATGACGCAAAGAAAAAAAGAGGCGCAATGAGGTAGCTGTGTGAGTAAGATTAGCGACCCTAGTGGCCGACACAAACACCGGGCCCATTTAGGAGTGGCACTGCAGTGTCACGCAGGATGTCCCTTCCAAAAAACCCTCCCCAATCAGCACATGACGCAAAGAAAAAAAGAGGCGCAATGAGGTAGCTGTGTGAGTAAGATTAGCGACCCTAGTGGCCGACACAAACACCGGGCCCATTTAGGAGTGGCACTGCAGTGTCACGCAGGATGTCCCTTCCAAAAAACCCTCCCCAATCAGCACATGACGCAAAGAAAAAAAGAGGCGCAATGAGGTAGCTGACTGTGTGAGTAAGATAAGCGACCCTAGTGGCCGACACAAACACCGGGCCCATTTAGGAGTGGCACTGCAGTGTCACGCAGGATGTCCCTTCCAAAAAACCCTCCCCAAACAGCACATGACGCAAAGAAAAAAAGAGGCGCAATGAGGTAGCTGACTGTGTGAGTAAGATAAGCGACCCTAGTGGCCGACACAAACACCGGGCCCATTTAGGAGTGGCACTGCAGTGTCACGCAGGATGTCCCTTCCAAAAAACCCTCCCCAAACAGCACATGACGCAAAGAAAAAAAGAGGCGCAATGAGGTAGCTGACTGTGTGAGTAAGATAAGCGACCCTAGTGGCCGACACAAACACCAGGCCCATTTAGGAGTGGCACTGCAGTGTCACGCAGGATGTCCCTTCCAAAAAACCCTCCCCAATCAGCACATGACACAAAGAAAAAAAGAGGCGCAATGAGGTAGCTGTGTGAGTAAGATTAGCGACCCTAGTGGCCGACACAAACACCGGGCCCATTTAGGAGTGGCACTGCAGTGTCACGCAGGATGTCCCTTCCAAAAAACCCTCCCCAATCAGCACATGACGCAAAGAAAAAAAGAGGCGCAATGAGGTAGCTGTGTGAGTAAGATTAGCGACCCTAGTGGCCGACACAAACACCGGGCCCATTTAGGAGTGGCACTGCAGTGTCACGCAGGATGTCCCTTCCAAAAAACCCTCCCCAATCAGCACATGACGCAAAGAAAAAAAGAGGCGCAATGAGGTAGCTGTGTGAGTAAGATTAGCGACCCTAGTGGCCGACACAAACACCGGGCCCATTTAGGAGTGGCACTGCAGTGTCACGCAGGATGTCCCTTCCAAAAAACCCTCCCCAATCAGCACATGACGCAAAGAAAAAAAGAGGCGCAATGAGGTAGCTGTGTGAGTAAGATTAGCGACCCTAGTGGCCGACACAAACACCGGGCCCATTTAGGAGTGGCACTGCAGTGTCACGCAGGATGTCCCTTCCAAAAAACCCTCCCCAAACAGCACATGACGCAAAGAAAAATAAAAGAAAAAAGAGGTGCAAGATGGAATTGTCCTTGGGCCCTCCCACCCACCCTTATGTTGTATAAACAGGACATGCACACTTTAACCAACCCATCATTTCAGTGACAGGGTCTGCCACACGACTGTGACTGAAATGACGGGATGGTTTGGACCCCCACCAAAAAAGAAGCAATTAATCTCTCCTTGCACAAACTGGCTCTACAGAGGCAAGATGTCCACCTCATCATCATCCTCCGATATATCACCGTGTACATCCCCCTCCTCACAGATTATCAATTCGTCCCCACTGGAATCCACCATCTCAGCTCCCTGTGTACTTTGTGGAGGCAATTGCTGCTGGTCAATGTCTCCGCGGAGGAATTGATTATAATTCATTTTAATGAACATCATCTTCTCCACATTTTCTGGATGTAACCTCGTACGCCGATTGCTGACAAGGTGAGCGGCGGCACTAAACACTCTTTCGGAGTACACACTTGTGGGAGGGCAACTTAGGTAGAATAAAGCCAGTTTGTGCAAGGGCCTCCAAATTGCCTCTTTTTCCTGCCAGTATAAGTACGGACTGTGTGACGTGCCTACTTGGATGCGGTCACTCATATAATCCTCCACCATTCTTTCAATGGGGAGAGAATCATATGCAGTGCCAGTAGACGACATGTCCGTATCCGTAAACGTTGTCAGGTCCTTCAGTCCGGACCAGATGTCAGCATCAGCAGTCGCTCCAGACTGCCCTGCATCACCGCCAGCGGGTGGGCTCGGAATTCTGAGCCTTTTCCTCGCACCCCCAGTTGCGGGAGAATGTGAAGGAGGAGATGTTGACAGGTCGCGTTCCGCTTGACTTGACAATTTTCTCACCAGCAGGTCTTTCAACCCCAGCAGACTTGTGTCTGCCGGAAAGAGAGATCCAAGGTAGGCTTTAAATCTAGGATCGAGCACGGTGGCCAAAATGTAGTGCTCTGATTTCAACAGATTGACCACCCGTGAATCCTTGTTAAGCGAATTAAGGGCTCCATCCACAAGTCCCACATGCCTAGCGGAATCGCTCCGTGTTAGCTCCTCCTTCAATGTCTCCAGCTTCTTCTGCAAAAGCCTGATGAGGGGAATGACCTGACTCAGGCTGGCAGTGTCTGAACTGACTTCACGTGTGGCAAGTTCAAAGGGCATCAGAACCTTGCACAACGTTGAAATCATTCTCCACAGCGCTTGAGACAGGTGCATTCCACCTCCTATATCGTGCTCAATTGTATAGGCTTGAATGGCCTTTTGCTGCTCCTCCAACCTCTGAAGCATATAGAGGGTTGAATTCCACCTCGTTACCACTTCTTGCTTCAGATGATGGCAGGGCAGGTTCAGTAGTTTTTGGTGGTGCTCCAGTCTTCTGTACGTGGTGCCTGTACGCCGAAAGTGTCCCGCAATTCTTCTGGCCACCGACAGCATCTCTTGCACGCCCCTGTCGTTTTTTAAATAATTCTGCACCACCAAATTCAAGGTATGTGCAAAACATGGGACGTGCTGGAATTTGCCCATATTTAATGCACACACAATATTGCTGGCGTTGTCCGATGCCACAAATCCACAGGAGAGTCCAATTGGGGTAAGCCATTCCGCGATGATCTTCCTCAGTTGCCGTAAGAGGTTTTCAGCTGTGTGCGTATTCTGGAAAGCGGTGATACAAAGCGTAGCCTGCCTAGGAAAGAGTTGGCGTTTGCGAGATGCTGCTACTGGTGCCGCCGCTGCTGTTCTTGCGGCGGGAGTCCATACATCTACCCAGTGGGCTGTCACAGTCATATAGTCCTGACCCTGCCCTGCTCCACTTGTCCACATGTCCGTGGTTAAGTGGACATTGGGTCCAGCTGCATTTTTTAGGACACTGGTGAGTCTTTTTCTGAGGTCCGTGTACATTTTCGGTATCGCCTGCCTAGAGAAGTGGAACCTAGATGGTATTTGGTAACGGGGGCACACTGCCTCAATAAATTGTCTAGTTCCCTGTGAACTAACGGCGGATACCGGACGCACGTCTAACACCAACATAGTTGTCAAGGCCTCAGTTATCCGCTTTGCAGCAGGATGACTGCTGTGATATTTCATCTTCCTCGCAAAGGACTGTTGAACAGTCAATTGCTTACTGGAAGTAGTACAAATGGGCTTACGACTTCCCCTCTGGGATGACCATCGACTCCCAGCAGCAACAACAGCAGCGCCAGCAGCAGTAGGCGTTACACGCAAGGATGCATCGGAGGAATCCCAGGCAGGAGAGGACTCGTCAGAATTGCCAGTGACATGGCCTGCAGGACTATTGGCATTCCTGGGGAAGGAGGAAATTGACACTGAGGGAGTTGGTGGGGTGGTTTGCGTGAGCTTGGTTACAAGAGGAAGGGATTTACTGGTCAGTGGACTGCTTCCGCTGTCACCCAAAGTTTTTGAACTTGTCACTGACTTATTATGAATGCGCTGCAGGTGACGTATAAGGGAGGATGTTCCGAGGTGGTTAACGTCCTTACCCCTACTTATTACAGCTTGACAAAGGGAACACACGGCTTGACACCTGTTGTCCGCATTTCTGTTGAAATAGTTCCACACCGAAGAGCTGATTTTTTTGGTATTTTCACCAGGCATGTCAATGGCCATATTCCTCCCACGGACAACAGGTGTCTCCCCGGGTGCCTGACTTAAACAAACCACCTCACCATCAGAATCCTCCTGGTCAATTTCCTCCCCAGCGCCAGCAACACCCATATCCTCCTCATCCTGGTGTACTTCAACACTGACATCTTCAATCTGACTATCAGGAACTGGACTGCGGGTGCTCCTTCCAGCACTTGCAGGGGGCGTGCAAATGGTGGAAGGCGCATGCTCTTCACGTCCAGAGTTGGGAAGGTCAGGCATCGCAACCGACACAATTGGACTCTCCTTGTGGATTTGGGATTTCGAAGAACGCACAGTTCTTTGCGGTGCTTTTGCCAGCTTGAGTCTTTTCAGTTTTCTAGCGAGAGGCTGAGTGCTTCCATCCTCATGTGAAGCTGAACCACTAGCCATGAACATAGGCCAGGGCCTCAGCCGTTCCTTGCCACTCCGTGTGGTAAATGGCATATTGGCAAGTTTACGCTTCTCCTCCGACAATTTTATTTTAGGTTTTGGAGTCCTTTTTTTACTGATATTTGGTGTTTTGGATTTGACATGCTCTGTACTATGACATTGGGCATCGGCCTTGGCAGACGACGTTGCTGGCATTTCATCGTCTCGGCCATGACTAGTGGCAGCAGCTTCAGCACGAGGTGGAAGTGGATCTTGATCTTTCCCTAATTTTGGAACCTCAACATTTTTGTTCTCCATATTTTAATAGGCACAACTAAAAGGCACCTCAGGTAAACAATGGAGATGGATGGATACTAGTATACAATTATGGACGGACTGCCGAGTGCCGACACAGAGGTAGCCACAGCCGTGAACTACCGTACTGTACTGTGTCTGCTGCTAATATAGACTGGTTGATAAAGAGATGTCGTAGTATGTACGTATAAAGAAGAAAGAAAAAAAAACCACGGTTAGGTGGTATACAATTATGGACGGACTGCCGAGTGCCGACACAGAGGTAGCCACAGCCGTGAACTACCGTACTGTACTGTGTCTGCTGCTAATATAGACTGGTTAATAAAGAGATGTCGTAGTATGTATGTATAAAGAAGAAAGAAAAAAAAACCACGGTTAGGTGGTATACAATTATGGATGGACTGCCGAGTGCCGACACAGAGGTAGCCACAGCCGTGAACTACCGTACTGTACTGTGTCTGCTGCTAATATAGACTGGTTGATAAAGAGATGTCGTAGTATGTACGTATAAAGAAGAAAGAAAAAAAAACCACGGTTAGGTGGTATACAATTATGGACGGACTGCCGAGTGCCGACACAGAGGTAGCCACAGCCGTGAACTACCGTACTGTACTGTGTCTGCTGCTAATATAGACTGGTTGATAAAGAGATGTCGTAGTATGTACGTATAAAGAAGAAAGAAAAAAAAACCACGGTTAGGTGGTATACAATTATGGACGGACTGCCGAGTGCCGACACAGAGGTAGCCACAGCCGTGAACTACCGTACTGTACTGTGTCTGCTGCTAATATAGACTGGTTGATAAAGAGATGTCGTAGTATGTACGTATAAAGAAGAAAGAAAAAAAAACCACGGTTAGGTGGTATACAATTATGGACGGACTGCCGAGTGCCGACACAGAGGTAGCCACAGCCGTGAACTACCGTACTGTACTGTGTCTGCTGCTAATATAGACTGGTTGATAAAGAGATGTCGTAGTATGTATGTATAAAGAAGAAAGAAAAAAAAACCACGGTTAGGTGGTATACAATTATGGACGGGCTGCCGAGTGCCGACACAGAGGTAGCCACAGCCGTGAACTACCGTACTGTACTGTGTCTGCTGCTAATATAGACTGGTTGATAAAGAGATGTCGTAGTATGTATGTATAAAGAAGAAAGAAAAAAAAACCACGGTTAGGTGGTATACAATTATGGACGGACTGCCGAGTGCCGACACAGAGGTAGCTACAGCCGTGAACTACCGTACTGTGTCTGCTGCGACTGGATGATAAATAATGATATAAAAAAATATATATATATATCACTACTGCAGACGGACAGGTATATATATTATATAATGACGGACCTGCTGGACACTGTCTGTCAGCAGAATGAGTTTTTTATAGAATATAAAAAAAAAACACCACACAAGTGAAGTCACACGACGAGTGTTTAACTTTTTCAGGCAATCACAATATAGTATACTACTAACTATACTGGTGGTCAGTGTGGTCAGGTCACTGGTCAGTCACACTGGCAGTGGCACTCCTGCAGCAAAAGTGTGCACTGTTTAATTTTAATATAATATGTACTCCTGGCTCCTGCTATAACCTATAACTGGCACTGCAGTGCTCCCCAGTCTCCCCCACAATTATAAGCTGTGTGAGCTGAGCACAGTCAGATATATAATATATACATAGATGATGCAGCACACTGGGCTGAGCAGTGCACACAGATATGGTATGTGACTGTCTTGTACTCCTGGCTCCTGCTATAACCTATAACTGGCACTGCAGTGCTCCCCAGTCTCCCCCACAATTATAAGCTGTGTGAGCTGAGCACAGTCAGATATATAATATATACATAGATGATGCAGCACACTGGGCTGAGCAGTGCACACAGATATGGTATGTGACTGAGTCACTGTGTGTATCGTTTTTTTCAGGCAGAGAACGGATATATTAAATAAAACTGCACTGTCTGGTGGTCACTGTGGTCAGTCACTAGTAAACTCTGCACTCTCTTCTACAGTACTCCTAAGCTCCAGTAAATCAGGTCAATCTCTCTCTCTCTCTCTCTCCTAATCTAAATCACTGTACTCCCTAACAGCTGCTCCCCGTCCCCAATCCTCCCCACAATTATAACTAAGTCACTCAGTCTTTACTCTTTTCTACTATAACGGAGAGGACGCCAGCCACGTCCTCTCCCTATCAATCTCAATGCACGTGTGAAAATGGCGGCGACGCGCGGCTCCTTATATAGAATCCGAGTCTCGCGAGAATCCGACAGCGTCATGATGACGTTCGGGCGCGCTCGGGTTAACCGAGCAAGGCGGGAAGATCCGAGTCGCTCGGACCCGTGAAAAAAAACATGAAGTTCGTGCGGGTTCGGATTCAGAGAAACCGAACCCGCTCATCTCTAGTATTAAACAAAGTTTGTGTACATTGAGTCATCAAAAAACAAAGGTTTCACTATCTCACTCTCACTCAAAAAAGTCCGTATTTCGGAATATTTGGATATGGGATACTCAACCTGTATATCCAATCTGTCCACAAAACTTACTGTTTGTAGTATTCTCTTCAGTATCTTTATGTTCTGAGCAAAATGCACTGTAATAAACAGGAACTTGTTAATTGTAGGTGGAGAGAGGGAAACCCAGCAGCACTGGAACATGTATAACAACAATCTGGGGGCGGGGCTGGGATGACTCATGTACAAATTAGTAGTAATAGATATTTCAAATATTTAAAATAACTGAAGTCAGCCAAAGCACAACTTAAATATCTCCGCATTGTACTCACCTCTACTTTGTACTTTGTAAACTAGAGGACACTTTAAAGAACTTGCAAGGAATAAAGATAGCATGTCTGCGACATTCCCGCGTGCCAGATTTTTTTGCGCTCCCTTCAGGCCACCTCCCAGACACTGCCCAGTAACGCCCATTGCTTTGCCTTCCCAGTTCTATTACAAACTCTCTCATGCCCAACAGCGCATTTGTGCATATCCTCAGGGTAACCATGCACCAAAGAGGAGTAGCATATAATCGCTTAACTGCGCAAACATCGTTATTGTGTGTGGTTTGCGTCCATCTTTGAATCAGGCCTCGTGTGTACAGCGCTTTGCCCTGAATGACAGAGGCGTCAGTCTGACATTTACTGTATATGCAGTACATGCACCTCTCAGTGGGACCCCAGCCATATTTGGAATAGCCTGTATAAATAAGTGGGTAAATGCCAAAAATAATACTTACATATAGATTTCTTTTTCGGGATCACAAACGTATTTACCATTGGCTTTTTTTACGCATAGATAATGATATGTCCTCCTGCATGTTTCGTTATTACAGCCAACAGATGCACCTTTAGCTTTACAATAAAAACATCTCTGCCAATGAAAAAAAAATAATTATAGTCAGAATTTATCATACAAGAATAAAAAATAAACATTAATTAAGACACATTCAAATCCCTCAATACTGAGACCTGTTATCCAAGAGGACATCCAAGCCACTTACATTTATCTCCGAGTGGCATGTTGCCCCAGTTTTGAGGTATTCTTTATAATTTATCTAAAAGAATTATGATGAAATCTATTTAAAGAAAGACCTTTCTGTACATTCTCCGATAGTATGTGCTGCGAACAGCCTATTTGATGCACCATCATTAGTCTTTAATTTCCTTATATGACCTCCTACACAGGGGCATTTTAAGAGAGGAGGGGGCCCATGGGCAGAGTCCGGGTGGGCCCCCTCCTCTCCACAGAACCATAGGCTCCGGCAGGGGCAAACGCATGATTGGGGGGAGTTTCCAAATGCAATCCACAATATCCCACTCTGTGGAACTTTGGAGCAACTGCAGGAGTCTGGGGAGTGGTAGAAGAACCTAGGGGCAGATGTATTAAGCCTGGAGAAGTGATAAAGCAATGATAAGTGCAAGGTGATAACGCACCAGCCAATCAGCTCCAATATGTAAATTGACAGTTAGGAGCTGATGGGCTGGTGCATTATCACCTTGCCCTTATCACTGCTTTATCACTTCTCAGGCTTAATACATCTGCCCCCTAGTACCAACCCTTGATGTTAATGTACACATTGGTCATTTTATACACTGGATAGTGTATGGAATACAGTATTAATATTTAACACTATAGATGGTATATAGCGGTGGTTCTCAAACTGTGTGCCGTGGCACACTGGGGTGCCTTGGGACACTTGCAGGGGTGGCTTGAATTAGTGGTCCAGGACCAATTAAATTGTTTATGGTCAATGTAATAGTCAAAACCAGTGCTGGTGGCTGTCAATCATAAAAGATGTGGACAAACAGAAGCAAATCTTTTCCCTCACCATACAATTGAAACTAAGGATGATAAATAAACAATTTAGTTCATGTAATGTTTTTTTTAAATTTCTCAATAAGAAACTTTTAGCCTAGGGGTGCCGTGAAAAAAATTCTGATACTCTAGGAGTGCTGTGATTCTAAAAAAGTTTGGGAACCACTGGTATATAGTATAGGCTGTGTAAAACATTTAACAAATAGGGGTCTATTCAATGTCGGTCAGATCCTTTCCGACAGAGAGGATCCGACAGTTCAGTATTCAATTTGCGTTCAATTCCGACAGGTTTTTGCCCGTTTTCAATAATGCCGATCCAATTTTCTTTAAAGTCGGATTGACATTGTTGAAAACGGGCAAAAAAAACTGTCAGAATCGCCCTCAAATCCGACAAAATTTGTGGATCCGCGGCTAATCCGCCGATCCACATGTTTTTCGACAAGTCGGATTTTTAATAGTTGGAAAAACGTCACTATAATTGAATAGGTCGAATCCAAACTCGACCTAAAAAAGTCGAAAGTCGGAAAGTGCCATTTTCTGGACTTTTTAAAAAATCCAGCAGTAATTGAATGGACCCCATAGAAATAAATAAGTGGTCCGGAAAAGTTACACATCCCATAATAAATAAATATATACATAAATAAATAAATAAATAAATATACAAACATAGCAGAACCACTATGAGACAGATCTGCACTTTGTAGCACATTCTTCCACCTAATGGTAAGGCACCCATCTCGTCTTCCTAGCAGCTACTCTTTGGTCCAGTGCACTGATTGAGGGTTCAGCTCTACATACAGGAAACTTGGTAGAAGTTGCTACCATTGGGAATGTGCAGCAGCTCTGCGCTGTGCCTTAAACTGCATATTGTGGCAGCAGTTCTAGTAATCATATTATATACTACTGCTACATATATGCCGGGGGCGGGCTACGGGTAGGCGCTAGTATTTTTGTAAAGTATGCACTCCTGCTTCAGCATGAGTGCAGGGACCGAGAGGTGCAGTGAGTAATGATCGTTTTGCGGCTGTGCTGTCCGTCTATGGGGAGGATGATTTTGCTTGGTGTCTACGCTGTCTGGAGGTGGGGTAAGGGGATGCTGCTGGGGGGGAGGATGATTTTGCTTGGTGCATGCGCTGTCTGGAAGGGTGGAGGGGGGTCGATCTTGGTGCCTGTGCTGCATATGGGGTGGGGGTGGGGACAGTGGTGCATGCAGATGGGTGGTCTTCTGTATGCCGGCGGTCGGGCTCCCGGCGCTCAGTATACCGGCGCTGGGAGCCCGACAGCCGGCATACCGACACTTATTTTCCCTCGTGGGGGTCCACGACCCCCATAGAAGGAGAATAAAATAGTGTGGCGCGCGTAGCGCGCCACCGTGCCCGTAGCGTGGCGAGCGCAGCGAGCCCGCAAGGGGCTCATTTGCGCTCGCCACGCTGTCGGTAAGCCGGCGGTCGGGCTCCCGGCGCCGGTATGCTGGTCGCCGGGAGCCCGACCGCCGGCCAGTCGTAGTGAACCCCATGCAGATGGACCACAATTTTCTTTTTCTTTTTTTGAATGGGGATTGGTTTATCCCCATCCACCAGTGACAGCCACTGCGCCACCGCGACCCCCCAATCGAAGTTGCTGCACGCAGCACAGCAGCTGATTAGAGAGAATACGCTCACCCAGCATTTACAGTAGATCAGCGACCTGCTGGATCGTGTCCGGTGGACAATCATTGTCTAGCGGCATCTTGATGGATTTACTTGAAGTATGGCGACCCTATGGATAGGAGACAGCGGATGATCAGATCCAAACTGCGCATGCACCGCACTGGTGCATCGCACGGCTGAAACGGGCATCGGCGCCCTGCAACGGGATTATGCAGAGGATCCAGCCGCACGGGCGTTCGCAAGGTGATTGAGAGGAAGAGGCCATTTGTGGGTGGCAACTGGCCATTTTCAGGGAGAGTCCAGATAAACGCTGGCGGACTCAGGTGTTTTTTAAGGGAGGGTGTCTGACGTCAGCTCCGGCCCCGATCATCAGGATTCTATCGCACAGGAAGAGTAAAAAATCAGTTGTGCAGCTCTGCTACACATGCGATCGCACACTTGCACGGCAAAAATACACTCGCCATGTAGGCAGCAACTATCTAACCACAGGACTGCAAAAATCGCTGCCTAGCAATCAGATCTGAATGACCCCCTATGTCAGCCTCCCATCAGAGGCGGAACTACCGCCAGTGCAACCAGTGCGTTGCACTGGGGCCCGCCTCTGTCCAGGGGCCCAAAGCATGTAATGAGTCAAAACTAACTCATTACATGCTGCTGTGTGCTGCGGGCAACCGCTGCCCGCAGCACACAGCCACCCGGAGAGGAGAGGAGCGCACTGCAGCGGCCACGGAGGTGAAGGAGGAGGAGGGAGGTGGAGGAGGGAGCCGCAGCAGCGCTTTGTTACTGGTGGAGGAGCTGCTGCTGCTGCCTTTCTGCTTCACTATAGGCTGTCTTCCGAGAACAGCCTATAGTGAAGCAGAGGGGTAGCAGCAGCAGCGCATCCACCAATAACACAGCGCTGCTGCGGCTCCCTCCTCCACCTCCCTCCTTCTTTCCTGCCCGGGAATCGTCAGAAGCTGCACCGAGGAGCCTGAGCCAGCGGAGAGGGTATAATTCTTCTTTTTCTTTCTTTCTTTCTTTCTTTCTTGGGACTGTCTGCCGTAATGTGTAAAAATGGGGAATCTGCCTGCCACAATGTGTAAAAATGGGGAATCTGCCTGCCGCAATGTGTAAAAATGGGGAATCTGCCTGCCGCAATGTGTAAAAAGAGGGAATCTGCCTGCCGCAATGTGTAAAAAGGGGGAATCTGCTTGCCGCAATGTGTAAAAAGGGGAATCTGCCTGCCGCAATGTGTAAAAAGGGGGAATCTGCCTGATGTAATGTGTAAAAAGGGGGAATCTTTGCCGTAATGTGTAAAAAGGGGGAATCTTTGCCGCAATGTGTAAAAAGGGGGAATCTGCCTGACGTGATGTGTAAAAAGGGGGAATCTGCCTGCCGTAATGTGTAACAAGGGGGACTCTGTCTGCCGTAATGTGTAACAAGGGCACACTGTCTGCCGTAATGTGTAAAAAGGGGACGCTGTCTGCCGTTATGTGTAAAAAGGGCACGCTGTCTGCCGTTATGTGTAAAAAGTGTACGCTGTCTGCTGCTATGTGTAACAAGGGCACGCTGTCTGCCGTTATGTGTAAAAAGGGGATGCTGTCTGCCGTTATGTGTAAAAAGTGCACGCTGTCTGCCGTAATATGTAAAAAGGGGGACGCTGTCTGCCGTAATGTGTAAAAAGGGGACGCTGTCTGCCGTAATGTGTAAAAAGAGGAATCTGTCCGCCGTAAGGTGTAAAAGGGTCTCTACCTGGTGTAGTGGTGCTACTGTGCGGCGTAATTTGAATAATGGAGACGACTGTGCACCGTTTTATGAATTGGTATTATTTTGTGGCCACACCCCTTCCCCACGAAGCCACGCCACTATGTATTTTTGCACTGCCCCTGTTTTGCATGCAGGGGTGGGGCTCCGATGCCGTTTCTTGCACACAGTGCTAAAATGACTAGTTACGGCACTGTTGCTAGGTATCCATTTCTCTGGCCCTGAGCAGGTCCCCCTCACCAGATCCTCTCCGGGGGGGAGGGGGTGGACTTGGATGGGATGGGGGGGCAAAGCATTTTGTCCCACCTGGGCCCACCGCTCGCTAGTTCCGCCACTGCCTCCTATGTAAATTAAGAGGGTCTAGCAAGTCCGGAAGCAGTGTAGCATTAAGGCTAACATAAATAGGAATTTGAACCCTACAGCCCAAACATAGATTTAACTGGGGATGGTGACAGCAGAGGAGATGAACTACCAAATTGGAGCTGTACAGCATGTCTAAATTGTAAGTTCCTGAAAAAGGCTATGTTGGGAAAAGCAAATTCACCTTGCAGCTAAAGAAATGATTTCAGAAAACCCTCACTAGACAATTGGCCCAAGGAGTAGGCTCCTTTCATAATCTAGACCACAGGATCTCAAACTCGGTCCTCAGGACCCCACACAGTGCATGTTTTGCAGGTCTCCTCACAGAATCACAAGTGAACCTGTGGACCTTTTAAAATGTGTCTGTGAGTAATTAATACACCTGTGCACTTGCTGGGTTACCTGCAAAACATGCACTGTGTGGGGTCCTGAGGACCGAGTTTGAGAACCCCTGATCTAGACATTATCAGTGGAGAGTTTAAAAAGTTCAGGATAGGAACTGTTATCTTCAAAGTATGAGCGTAGTGCTAGACCAGAAAGGCCTGTCGTAGCAAAGGTGGGAGGCCAAATACAGAAAGACCAGAGAGTAGAACTTGCAGAGTAGAAAATTAAGGCCTCACCCACTCGACTAGAAACCCAAGTTAGGTATGACTGCCAGCAGCAGAGACCCAACTTGACAGGTGGATCAATTAAGAAGCTATATAATGCATCTGGAGATTAGGGAGTCCAAGGACACCCCAAGCCCTAGACCTATACAAAGTTCTACAGGAGCCGAATTGTCACCCATGTATAAGGAGGAAAAAATGCTTACTCAAAAAAAACTTTTTGGGGTATATACAGCAGATAGGGGATTGTTGAAGAAGATTCAAATATATGGGTTCAATCAACATTTTAAAGAAATCAATAATCCCCATGACAGTAGGGGGCAATCTCTTCAATGTATGAACACTCACTTTAAAATTAGAGGTAGTGGGATCTATATTTTTGGGATACATAACCTGTTTGAGGTGTGATCCAAACTTCCAGGTACTTAAACCGCAAGATCCACTGTAGTGAGCAACGAGATTGATTATTAATAAGGAGACAACCAGAGATGGGAAATATATTTATCCCAGTTAATAAGCAATCCCAAGAAACCCCCAAAAGTGTTTACGATCTGTATTACCGTATATAAGGATGCAGTTGCATCATATACAAATAAGAGCATATCATCTGCATATAGGGCTATAACATCCTCAACCGCCCAGGCCCGAATGCCACGTATATTAGGAGCTGTGTGCAGGAGCTTAATAGCAATCACAAATAGGGCCTGGGAGAGAAGACAACCTTGAGGAGTCCCTCCATTAATCGAGACACTGCCAGGGTAGAATACAACAGCTGAATCAAGCAAATTTATGTAGGACCTCCCATAGGCAGCACCATTCAACTGAATCGAAGGCCTTCACAGAATCCAGAGACACCACCATGGCCCCCGACCCTACTATATCACTCTTCTACAAATGCTAAAATACCCTGCAAAGATTTTGAAACATAGACTTACCCGGCATAAACCCCATCTGATGTGGGTGAATAATGGAGCTGATTACAGAATTCAAATGTGTTGCAAGAAGTTTAGAGAAAATTTTAACATCAGTGGATATGGGTCGATAAGATTCAGGGAGAGTGGGATCCTTACCTGACTTAGCTAAAACTATAATAATGGCCTCAGACATAGAAGGGGGAATGGAGCTCCACTCATGCAACGAATTAAAAAGATCCAGAATATTCAGAGTAAAAAATCCCTTCAACTTTTTATACACCTCTACAGGAATCTCATCACAAACAGAAGTTTTAGAAGCAGGGAAGGGGGAAACAGCTGCTTCCACTTCTAGTGTGATTGGAGCTTCAAGGAAGTCAACGGCTTCCTGTGATAGATGTAAAAAAGTAACCTGTGCCAAATAATCCTGAAGTTGTAAACTGGTATAAGAAACCCTAGAGGTGTACAAATAGGATTTTAATTACCTACCGGTAAATCCTTTCTCGTAGTCCGTAGAGGATACTGGGGTCCATTTAGTACCATGGGGTATTGACGGGTCCATTGGGAGCCATTGGCACTTTAAGAGTTTAATAGTGTGAGCTGGCTCCTCCCTCTATGCCCCTCCTACCAGACTCAGTCTAGAAACTGTGCCCGAGGAGATGGACATACTTCGAGAGAAGGAAATACACAGATAGTGGTAAGATTCACACCAGCTCACACATAACAAAAAGGAAAGCCAAGCTAACCAACTTGGAACGAATCAGCAACAGCTGAACCAACAAACGTAACCAAGTAACAATGCAGGAACAGCGCCCAGCATCCTCTACAGCATTGGTGGTCAACCAGTGGCTCTTGAGCCGCATGTGGCTCTTTCTTTATTCAAATGAGGCTACCCAACACTCTGAGGGGTCTATTTATGAAGCCTTGGATGGAGATAAATCCGATGGAGATAAAGCCAATCAGCTCCTGTCATTTTTCAAACACAGCCTGTGACATGGAAGTTAGGAGCCGATTGGCTGGGACTTTATCTCCATCGGATTTATCTCCATCCAAGGCTTAGTAACTAGAACCCCAAATCTCATGACCACAACAGATTTTGAATCTGCTGCACTCCAGCCAGACATGCATCAGCACAACGGCACTGAGAATTGAGAGAGCCAGATACTAGAGGTGAGACACCCACCGGAAAACAGAGGACACATAAGGGGCTGCTGCAATGGCAAGAGTTGTGGGGGCTGTAGTGACACATAAGGGTGGGCTGGAGGGACACAAGGGTTACCTGGCTGAGTGATACAGGAGGGTCCTGGCAGGAGTGACACATGGGAGAGCTGGCTGGAGTGACACAAGAGGGTGCTGGCAGGAGTGACGCATCTGGAGCTGGCAGGAGTGATGCATCTGGAGCTGGCTGGAGTGACATAGGAGGGTGCTAGCAGGAGTGACACATGGGGGAGCTGACTGGAGTGACATAGTAGGGTGCTGGAAGTAGTGACACATGGGAGACCTGGCTGGAATAACACAGGAGGGTACTGGCAGGAGTGACTCATGGGAAGTGGACTGGAGTGACATAGGAGGGTGCTAGCAGGAGTGACACATGGGAGAGCTGGAGTGTATTATGTAAATCTGGCTTTTTCAATGTATTTTTTACTAGGAGCGTGGTGTAGCAAGCACAAGGGCACGCCCCATTTTTACATGCATGCCTTCGGCGCCATGTCGGTTCTTTGACGTATCTAACTAAATTTTTTAGCTCTTTGTCTCTGACTGGTTGGCCACCCCTGCTCTACAGACTACGAGAAAAGGATTTACCGGTAGGTAATTAAACTCCTATTTTCTCTTACGTCCTAGAAGATGCTGTGGTCCATTTAGTACCATGGGGATGTACCAGGAGGGAGAGTGCTGAGGTTCCTGCAGAACAAACTGACCAAACTTTAGGTCCACAGGGGCCAAAGTATCAAACTTGTAGAACTTAGCAAACGTGTTCGACCCTGACCAAGTAGCTGCTCGGCAAAGCTGAATAGCCAAGACACCCCAGGCAGCCTCCCAGGAAGAACCCACCTTACGTGTAGAGTAGGCCTGAACAGATTTTGGACATGCCAAACCTGCCGTAGAATAAGCATGCAGGATAGTAAGCCTGATCCAGCAAGAAAGTGTATGCTTAGAAGCAGGACATCCAATCTTTTTGGGTTCATAAAGGACAAATAGTGAGTCCGACTTCCTGTGACGAGCAGTTTGCTTCACATATATTTTCAAAGCCCTCACAACATCCACGGACTTTGTAGTAATCGAGGTGTCAGTAGCCACTGGCACCACAATAGGTTTTTTGATATGAAAGCTGATACAACCTTTGGAAGAAACTGCTGATGCGTTCTGAGTTCAGCTCTATCTTCATGGAAAATCAAGTAGGGGCTCTTGTGCGACAAGGCCCCCAATTCAGACACATGTCGAGCAGATGCCAATGCCAACAGTGTGACTGCCTTCCAAGTAAGAAACTTAACGTCCACCTTCTGTAGAGGTTCGAACCAATCCGATTGAAGGAACAGCAGCACCACATTAAGATCCCAAGGTGCTGTAGGAGGCACAAAGGGCGGTTGGATGTGCAGAACTCCCTTCAAGAATATCTGAACCTCGGGTAGAGTAGCCAATTGTTTCTGAAAGAAAATGGACAAGGACAAAATCTGGACCTTGCTGGAGTCCAAGCGTAGGCCCACATCCACACCTGCTAGCAGAAAGAGGAGAAAACGTCCCAGTTGAAACTCCATCGTAGGAAACTTCTAGGATTCACACCAAGACACATATTTTCTTCAAATGCGATGGTAATGTTTAGACGTAACCCCCTTCCTAGCTTGGATCAGAGTAGGAATTACCTTGTTCGGAATGCCCTTCCGAGCTAAAATCTGGCGTTCAACCTCCATGCCGTCAAACGTAGCCGCGGTAAGACTTGATAGTCAAACGGCCCCTGTAGCAGAAGGTCCTCTCGAAGAGGAAGAGGCCTCGGATCCTCCAGCAGCAATGTCAGAAGATCCGCGTAAAAAGCCCTTCTGGCCAGTCCAGAGCAATGAGGATCGCCGGAACTCTTGTTCTTTTTAGAAGTTTGAGATTCCTTGGGATGAGTGGAAGTGGAGGGAACACATACACTGACTTTGAACACCCACGGAGTCACCAGGGCGTCCACCGCCGCTGCCTGAGAGTCTCGTGACCTGGAACAGTACCTCCGAAGCATCTTGTTGAGGGGAGAGGCCATCATATCTATCTGATGTACACCCCATCGGCTTGTTACCTCTGCGAACACCTCCGGGTGGAGGCCCCATTCTCCTGGATGGAGATCGTGTCTGCTGAGGAAGTCTGCTTCCCAGTTGTCCACTCTCGGAATTAAGATGCTGACAGCGCCTGCTCTTCGTTCCGCCCTGCCTGTTTATGTAGGACACCGCTGTGACGTTGTCCGACTGAACCTGAATGGCTCGATCTTGTAGAAGATGCACCGCTTGTAGAAGGCCGTTGTATATGGCCCTTAGTTCCAGAATGTTTATTGGAAGGAGAGATTCTGGACTTGACCACTTTCCTTGGAAGTTTTCCCCTCGGGTGACTGCGCCCCAACCTCTGAGGCTTGCATCCGTGGTTAGAAGAATCCAATTCTGAATCCCGAACCTGCGGCCCTCGACTAGGTGAAAAGTTTGCAGCCACCAGAGGAGTGAAATTCTGGCTTTCGGCGACAGGCGTATCCGCTGGTGCATGTGAAGATGTGATCCTGACCACTTGTCCAGGAGATCCAGAACCGTGCATGGAATCTTCCGTACTGTAGAGCCTTGTAGGAGACTACCATCTTTCCCAGAAGGCGAATGCACTGATGAACCAATACCCAGGCAGGCTTCAGGACATCCCGGACCATTGATTGGATCACCAATGCTTTCTCCAGTGGTAGAAACACCCTCTGCACTTCCGTGTCGAGTATCATCCCCAGGAAGGGCAGTCTCCTTGTCGGTTCCAAATGTGACTTTGGAAGGTTCAGGATCCACCCATGAGTAGTTGAGTTGATAGAGCAATATACCATAACAGCTTCTCCCTGGAAGATGCCTTTATCAGCAGATTGTCCAGATATGGAATTATGTTCACTCCTTGCTTGCAGAGGAGGAACATCATCTCTGCCATGACTTTGGTGAACACCCTAGGTGCCGTGGAGAGGCCAAATGGTAGTGCCTGGAACTAATAGTGACAGTCCAACAACGCAAATCTGAGGTAAGCCTGGTGAGGCGGCCAGATCGGAACGTGAAGGTATGCATCCTTGATATCCAGGAATACCAGGAATTCCCCCTCCTCCAGACCTGAGATCACCGCTCTCAGAGACTCCATCTTCAATATGAATTCCCTCAAGAAGGGGTTCAGTGACTTTAGGTTTAATATCGGCCTTACCGAACCGTCCGGTTTCGGTACCACAAACAGGCTTGAGTAATAACCCTTGTGTTGCAGGTGAGGTGGAACTGGAACAATGACATTTGTTTGAACCAATTTTCGAATGGCCTCCTGTAGGGTAGTGCTTTCTGTCAGTGAAGCTGGTAAGCCTGATTTGAAGAATCTGTGAGGTGGGAGTTCTTGAAACTCCAGTCTGTACCCCTGGACAACAATATCTGTTACCCAGGGGTCTAGGCAGGATGACGCCCAGATGTGACTGAAATCTCAGTCTCGCCCCCACCTGCCCGATCTCCAGGCTGGGAGGTCCACCATCATGCAGAAGATTAGGAGGAAGCAGAACCTGGTTTTTGTTCCTGAGAACCTGCTGGTGCAGGTTTTCTGGATTTTCCCCGACCTCCCCTAAAAAAGGTGGAGGGGGTTTGGATTTTTTAAATTTTGTGGTCCAAAAGGACTGCAGTGTAGACGTAGGATAAGATTTCCTAGCCAGTGGTGCTGCTGATGGAAGAAAGGTTCACTTGCCCACAGCTGCCACGGAAATCCACGCATCCAATGCGTCCCCAAACAGAGCCTAACCTGTGAAGTAGGTTCTCCACACTTTTCTTAGATTCTGCATCTGCAGTCCATTGGCGTAGCCAGAGTCCTCTGCGTGCCGAGACCGCCATGGGAGTAGCCCTCGCATTCAGCATGCCAAGTCCTTCATGGCCCCCACCATGAAACCTGCAGAATCCTGTATGCGACGCAAAAATAATTCAATGTCACATCTATCCATAGTATCTAAGTATTCAAGTAAAGTGCCTGACCACTTTACTATGGCTTTAGAAATCCACGCACAAGCAATGGTAGGCCTTAAAGCTACACCAGTAGCAGTGTATAGTGATTTGAGCGTAGTCTCAATCTTGTGGTCAGCCGGCTCTTTTAAAGCAGTTGAACCAGAGACAGGTAAAACCACCTTTTTTGACAACCTAGATACAGAGCATCTACTATAGGGGGGTTTTCCCACTTTTTCCTATCCTCTTCAGGGAAAGGGAAAGCAATATCAATGAGAACCCTCTTTGGGATCTGGAATTTTTTCTCTGGGTTTTCCCAGGATTTTTCAAACAAAGAGTTCAATTCCTCAGAAGCCGGGAAGGTAAGCAAGGATTCTTACTGTCAGTAAAATTAGATTCCTCTACCTGCTCAGGTACCTTTTGAGTAATATGTAAAACGTTCCTATGGCTTTAATCATTAGTTGCACCCCCTTAGCAAGTGATGCATCCCCCCCTCCCCCTACAAATCCCCGTCCCCTATATCAAAGTCGGTATCAGTGTCATCTTGCATTGCAAGTGTACATTTTTGTGGGTATGTAGGGGGTTTCTTAGATGAAGCAGTGGGGGCTGAGTGTGTGAAAACCTCCACAGATTTTCTCAAAAACTGTTTCTTTCTCAGTATGTGGCATCCTTGTTGAAATCTGGGATATCATACCCCTGAAGAATCCACCCATGGGGGTTCGGATTCAGAAGGCTGGGAAAGTACATTGCAGTCCTGAGTACATGGAATAGACTCTTCAGGAGAAGATAAACACTCTGCAGAGTCCTTAGACATGGTAAAGTAATATACACACACTTAACACACACACACACACACAGGAAAATGTCAGACACAGTTTCCCCCAGAGTACCTTCAGAGAGTCACAGAGTTTAAGGAGCCAGCCACACAGTGCCCCTGTGGGCAGTTATTATGATAAAAGACCGGCGCTGACTAACCAACCTTAATAGGTTAATTAGTACTAACTACACTCTCCCCCACTGTCTATAACACCCTGGTACCACAGAGGATAACTGGAGATATGTGGGGGTCAGTGCTCCCTGTCAGCGTCCTGCTTCTGTGATCTGCAGGGAGAAAATGGCGCGTGGCTTCCCGCAAAATTTGATTATACTGGTCTGAGGCCTTGTATGATAACAGCGGGATTATTCCCTGTTAGCTGTTTTTAAAAGTTTTATGGAGATCGCGCTGGCCCAGGACGCCCCTCAGCAGCATCTACATGTGCATGTTGCTGAGCCTTCATGGAGCGCCATACCCGCCGGCGACCCACTAACCGGGACGCCGGCGCTGTACTCACCACTCTTCTATCTTATGGCTCTGTTAGGGGTAGGTGGCCGTGCTGCGGGAGTGAGCAGTCGCCTCGTGGGCTTGCGATCAGCACCCTCAGGAGCTCAGTGTCCTGTCAGCGGAGATAGAGAACCATTAACTTCAAGAGTTGGTTACTACTCCCCCCCTAAGTCCCACAAAGCAGAGAGGCTGTTGCCAGCAGCCTTCCTGTACCTAACAACTTTTAGAAAAAAATAAAACTAGAAAAACTCATAGGAGCTCCCCTAGCTGTGACCGGCTACCAGGGCCGTTTCTAGCCAATTTGGCTCCCAGTGCGAGATTGAAAAATGCTCCCCCCCCCCCCCCCCCCCCATATTCACATAAGAAAAAATGCCCCCCCCCATAGATATAAAGAGTGCTCCCGGCAAGGGGGCGTGACCTCGTTAAAATGGACATGGCTTTAAGATGGGCGTGGCCTCATCTGATCTCATCATCACGGCCACCAGAGGATTAAAAAAAAGGCCTCATTTTACACATTACAGCAGGCACGCGACCCCATTTTACACAGCTCGGCAGGCAAGTGTCCCCATTTTACACATTGCGGCAGGAAAGTGTCCCCATTTTACACATTGTGGCAGGAAAGTGTCCCCATTTTACACATTGTGGCAGGCACGTGCCCCCATTTTACACAGTACGGCAGGCAAGTGTCTCCATTTACACATTGCGGCAGGCACGTACCCCCATTTTACACATTGCGACAGGAAAGTGTCCCATTTTACACATTGCGGCAGGAAAGTGTCCCCATTTTACACATTGCGGCAGGAAAGTGCCCCCATTTTACACATTGCGGCAGGCACATGTCCCCATTTTACACAGTACGGCAGGCAAGTGTCCCCATTTTACACATTGCGGCAGGCACGTGCCCCCATTTTACACAGTACGGCAGGCAAGTGTCCCCATTTTACACATTGCGGCAGGCAAGTGTCCCCATTTTACACATTGCGGCAGGCACGTGCCCCCATTTTACACATTGCGGCAGGCACGTGCCCCCATTTTACACATTGCGGCAGGCACGTGTCCCCATTTTACACATTGCGGCAGGAAAGTGCCCCCATTTTACACATTGCAGCAGGAAAGTGCCCCCATTTTACACAGTACGGCAGGAGAGTGTCCCCATTTTACACAGTATGGCAGGAAAGTGTCCCCATTTTACACATTGCGGCAGGCACGTGCCCCCATTTTACACATTGCGGAAGGAAAGTGCCCCCATTTTTCACATTGCGGCAGGAAAGTGCCCCCATTTTACACAGTACGGCAGGAAAGTGTCCCCATTTTACACAGTACGGCAGGAAAGTGTCCCCATTTTACACATTGCGGCAGGCACGTGTCTCCATTTTACACATTGCGGCAGGCAAGTGTCCCCATTTTACACAGTACGGCAGGCAAGTGTCCCCATTTTACACATTGCGGCAGGCACGTGTCCCCATTTTACACATTGCAGCAGGCACGTGTCCCCATTTTACACATTGCGGCAGTAAAGTGCCCCCATTTTACACATTGCGGCAGGAAAGTGCTCCCATTTTACACAGTACGGCAGGAAAGTGTCCCCATTTTACACATCACGGCAAACAAGAGTCCCCAATTTACACATTCCGGCAGACTGCGTCCCCATTTTACATATTACGGCAGGCAAGTGTCTCCATTTTACACATTCCGAAGACAGGTGTCCCCAATTTACACAGTACGGCAGGTGGTGGTGTTGGTGAGGAAGGGGGAGAGAGAGAGAGAGAGAGAGAGAGAGGGGCTGACTTGCATTTGAAGCGGTTCTTCCCGCTCTTCAGCCGCCTCTCCCTCGTCTGCGCGGCGCCGGCCGGCTTGGCTCCCCTTTCTCCCTCCTTCTGAGCGCCCAGCTCGGGGGGTGGGGTTTCGCGGAATGACGCGATTGCGTCGTGACGTCACGACGCAAATGCGTCATTCCACGAAACCCCGCCCCCCGAGCTGGGCACTCGGGAGGAGAGGGGAGGGGGGATTTAGTGCTGAAGAAGTGCCGCGGCGGGCGCCCCATGCGGTTGCACGGCTCGCCCGCCGCAAGAAACGGCACTGCCGGCTACTCCGGGCACATTTTCTAAACTGAGTCTGGTAGGAGGGGCATAGAGGGAGGAGCTAGTCCACACTATTAAACTCTTAAAGTGCCAGTGGCTCCCGAAGGACTCGTCTATACCCCATGGTACAAAATGGACCCCAGCATCCTCAAGGACGTAAGAGAAAATATGAATAACATTTATTTTATTTATTTATTAGCAGTTTCTTATTTAGCGCAGCATAGTCCGTTGCGCTTTACAATTAGAACAACAGTTATAGAACAAAACTGGGCAAAGACAGACAGACATAGAGGTAGGAAGGCCCTGCTCGCAAGCTGGAAATTCTGAAATGCTGCGACTTAAATAAATGAGATTAGAAATAGTGGAATGCTGTTACTTGAAGAAATGAGATTGGAAATCCTGAAATGCTGTGACTTGACGAAATGAGATTGGAAATCCTGAAATGCTCTGGCTGGAATAAATGAGTTTAGAAATCCTGGAATGCTGTGACTTGAAGAAATGAGAGTGAAAATCCAGAAATGATCTGGCTGGAATAAGGAGATTATGGTAAGAAGTTATCTTTGTTAAATCTCTTTCTGCGAGGTACACTGGATTCCACAGGGAATAACATCGGGGTGTAGAGTAGGATCTTGATCCGAGGCACCAACAGGCTAAAAGCTTTGCCTGTTCCCAAGATGCTCAGCGCCGTCTCCTCTATAACCCCGTCTCCGTGCACAGGAGCTCAGTTTTGTTAACCAGTCCAATGCAGTAGCAGGCAAAAGAGACTACAACCGTTAGTAGCCACAAACACCACATTCTCACTACAGGAGAAGGTATCAGCGGCCTTTGCCATATTAATTCAAAGAAGCTAAGTGCATCAGAGTGTGCGCCCTGTGGAATCCAGTGTACCTCGCAGAAAGAGATTTAACAAAGGTAAGTTCTTACCATAAATCTCCTTTTATGCAGCGGGGCACACTGTATTCTACAGGGAATAACATCGGGTATGTCCTAAAGCAGTTTCTCATGGGAGGGGACGCACTGTAGCGGGCACAAAAACCCTGCTTCCAAAGGAAGCATCATGGGAGGTGGAAGTATCGAAGGCATAGAACCTTATGAACATGTTCACTGAGGACCACGTAGCCGCCTTGCATAATTGTTCAAGGGTCGCACCACGGCGGCCCGCCCAAGAAGGTCCAACAGACCGAGTAGAATGGGCTTTGATGGTAGCAGGAGCTGGAAGTCCAGCCTGTACGTAAGCATGTGCAATCACCATTCTAATCCATCTGGCCAAGGTCTGCTTGTTAGCAGGCCAGCCACGTTTGTGAAATCAAAAAGTACAAAGAGAGAGTCAGACTTCCTAATGGAGGCTGTCCTCTTTACGTAGATACAGAGAGCCCGTACCACATCCAAAGACCGCTCTTTGGAGGACAAATCAGGAGAGACAAAGGCCGGAACCACAATCTCCTGGTTAAGGTGGAAAGAAGACACCACCTTAGGTAGATAACCAGGACGCGTTCTAAGAACCGCACGGTCACGGTGAAAAATCAGATATGGTGACCTACAAGACAAGGCCCCTCTAGCAGAGGCAATAACCAGCAGAAACAAGACCTTAAGAGAAAGCCACTTAAGGTCCACAGATTCAAGAGGTTCAAATTGAGACTCTTGTAATGCCTCCAGAACCACCGACAAATCCCATGGAGCCACAGGTGGGACATAGCGAGGTTGAATCCGCAAAACAACCTGAGTGAATGTATGAACATCACGCAGAGTCGCAATTTTTCTCTGAAATCATACCGACACGGCCGAAATATGAACCTTGAGGGAGGCCAGACGAAGGCCTAAGTCTAGGCCCTGTTGTAAGAAGGCCAAAAGTTTGGCCGTACTAAACTAGAAAATGTCTTGATTGTTAGATGTGCACCAAGCAAAAAAAGAATTCCAGACCGTATGGTAAATCCGAGCAGTAGCCGGCTTACGGGCCTTCAGCATAGTCTAAATGACCGCCTCAGAAAATTCCTTGGCTCTCAGTACGGAAGCTTCAAGAGCCACGCCGTCAAAGCCAGCCTGGCCAAATCCTAGTAGACACAAGGGCCCTGAATGAGGAGGTCGGGTCGTTGTGGAAGTAGAAGAACAGGCTCTCGCGAGAGACCCTGGAGGTCGTAGAACCAATGCCATCTAGGCCACGCCGGAGCGATCAGAAGTAGGATTCCTCCTTCTTGCTTGAACTTCCTTATTATCCTGGGCAGAAGTGACACCGGAGGGAACATGTACAGCAGCCGAAAGTTCCATGGAATTGCCAGCGCATCCACGAACGCCACCTGAGGATCCCTTGTCCTTGCTCCGAAGACCGGAACCTTGTGATTGTGTCGAGACACCATCAGGTCCACGTCTGGTAGGCCCCACTTGTCCACTAGGAGTTGAAATATTTCTGGATGAAGGCTCTACTCTCTGGCGTGAACATCCTGACGACTGAGGAAATCCGCTTCCCAGTCGAGGACACCCGGAATGAACACTGCCGATATGGCCGACAGATTGCGTTCTGCCCATTGAAGGATTTTTGACACTTCCATCATTGCCATGCGGCTTCGAGTGCCGCCTTGATGATTTATGTACGCCACCGTGGTGGCGTTGTCCGACTGTACCTGAACAGGCCTGTTCTGTATCAGATGCTGGGCCAGTTTCAGAGCATTGAACACTGCCCGCAATTCCAGAATGTTTTTCGGGAGGAGAGACTCCTCCCTGGTCCAGCGACCCTGAAGAGAGTGTTGCTCCAACACCACGCCCCAACCCCGCAGACTGGCATCCGTCATCAGAATGACCCAGCTGGAGATCCAGAAGGGACGACCCCTGCTCAATCGTTGGTCCTGTAGCCACCAGCTCAGTGACAGACGGACCTCCGGAGACAAGAAGATCATTTGAGACCTGATCTGGTGAGGCAGGCCGTCCCACTTGGCAAGAATCAGTTTCTGCAGAGGGCGGGAATGAAACTGAGCATACTCTACCATGTCGACAGCCGACACCATGAAGCCTAGTACTTTCATCGCCGAGTGTATCACACACGTGGACGAGAGAGAAAGCAACGTATCTTGTCCTGAAGCTTCAGGACCTTCTCCTGTAACAAAAACAACCTCTGGTTGTGTGTGTCCAACAACGCCCCCAGATGCACCATGCTCTTGGCAGTAACCAGGGATGATTTCTTCCAGTTGATGAGCCACCCGTGGGCTTGCAAAAATTGCACCATCATATCCAGATGATGGAGGAGAACTTCTGGGGAACTGGGACAGGATCAGCAAGTCATCCAGATACGGTAGGATCCTGATGCCCTGACAGCGGAGAGCCGTCATAACCGCCATGACCTTGGTGAAGATTTGCGGAGCCGTGTCCAGTCCAAATGGTAAGGCCCGGAATTGGTAATCGACGCTGCCAATAGCAAATCGCAGGTATTGCTGATGTGACATGGCAATAGGGATATGCAGGTAAGCATCCTGTATATCCAGGGATACCATATAGTCCCCTGGCTCCAAAGCCAGAACAATAGAGCGAAGGGTTTCCATACGAAACTTGGAGACCCTCACAAACTTGTTCAAAGATTTCAGGTTGAGAATAGGCCGGGAAAAACCATCCGGTTTGGGAACTAGGAACAGCGTTGAATACTACCCCCTGCCTCTCTGAGCCAGAGGCACTGGCACTACCACTCCTGTGTCCAGGAGGGATTGTACCACTAAACATAGAGCTGTTGCCTTTACCTGATCCGAAGGGATGTCCGTCAGGCAAAAGCGAGGAGGGGGATGTGTCTTGAAGGATATAGCTTATCCGTGAGTGACGACTTCCCGTACCTAAGCGTCTGAAGTGGTCTTCAACCATACCTGGGTAAACTGTAAAAGTCAGCCTCCCACCCTGGGATCCCCCAGGGGGAGGCCCGCCCCATCATGCCGCAGGATTGTCTGATTTGGAAGCAGGCTGACGGGCAGCCCAGGCACGTTTAGGCTTGGACTTGGTGGTTTTGGAAGTACGAAACTGTTTCGGATACGCCTGACACTTTGCTTTACCCGGAGGGTGAAAGGAATGAAAGGAAGTACTCTTAACCTTCAGAGCCGAAGGAGTAGTACTAAGTAGACATGCAGTCTTAGCAGACACCAAGTCAGCGACAATCTTGTTGAGATCCTCACCAAAGAGGATGTTTGCTTTAAACGGGAGCACCTCCAGAGTTTTCTTAGAGTCTAAGTCTACCGACCAAGACCGCAACCAGAGAATACGGCGAGCCAAAATGGATGTTGTAGCAGCCTTGGCCGCCAGAACACCTGCATCTGAAGCTGCTATTTTAATGTAATGAGATGCTATGACAATATAAGAGAGACATTGTCTGGCATGTTCAGAAAAATTGGGCGGAAATTCTGCCTCTATTTCTTGAGCCCATGCCTCAATAGCTTCTGCGGCCCAAGTAGCCGCAATGGTGGGCCTATGCACAGCCCCTGCAAGGGTATAAATAGCTTTTAAGCAGCCCTTCACCCTCTAATCCATCGGTTCCCTGAGAGAAGTGATGGTAGTGACAGGCAGAGCAGATGACACCACCAGCCGAGCGATTTGCGATTCCACCGGCGGTGGTGTTTCCCAATTTTTACTCAATTCTGCTGCAAGGAGATAGCGGGCTAGCATTTTCTTGTGCGGGGTGAATTTCTTTCCTGGGTTCTCCCAGGATTCCTGACGTATGTTAACCAAGTGGTCAGAATGAGGTAAAACTAATTTAGTAACCTTCTGACGTTTAAAACTGTCCGGTTTCTTAGACGTAGCAGCAGGCTCAGGATCATCATCAATCTGAAGAATGAGCCTGATAGCTTCTAATAGATCAGGAACATCCACCTGTGAAACAGATTCCCCATCAGAAACGTCATGATCAGAGTCTGAGGGGTCAGTATACATGCCATCTTCATCTGAAGAAGTATCCGGTACATGCGTACATTGAGAGGAAGTAACAGTCCGCTTAGAGAATTTCTTAGGTTTAGTCTTAGGCGGGCGAGGGTCAGGAACACTTTTACCCAAAGAGTGATTTATTTATTTATTTATTAGCAGTTTCTTATATAGCGCAGTATATTCCGTTGCACTTTACAATTAGAACAACAGTTATAGAACAAAACTGGGCAAAGACAGACAGACATAGAGGTAGGAAGGCCCTGCTCCCAAGCTTACAATCTTATTCAATTGCTGTAACTGAGTGGACAGAGCATCTGTCCATGGCGGATTAACCGCAGGGACCATATAAGGCTGATTAGGCACAAATGGTCCTATAGGAGGCGCAAGTCTAGTTACCAGCGTAGTAAATTAGAAAAGGCAGCCCAAGGCGTGCCCTTATGTGCCCCCGTTGTTACAAACTGACTGGGGGGTACAGAACCCCCAAAACCTGAACCCTCCGCAGCCAGTGGCGTAACTACTGCCCCCGCAGCCCTCGCGGTGGCTTGGGGGCGAGGGGCGCCACTGATTTACAGCAGACTGACATGCGGACGAGCGTCCGCATGTCAGTCTGCGGTCTCCTTCCCTCCGCCGCTTGTTGGAGGGACACGGAGGGCACAGCGCGCCTCCCTGTGTCCCTCCTGCATCATCTCCGGCGGCCGCGGGTCTAATAGGGGGAAGTGCCGTCCGTGAGCTCTAATTGGGGGGGGGGGGGGGGGGGAGAGGAGGAGGAGGAGAATATCTGGCACTGGGGCATATATGGCACTGGGGGGGGGGGGATATCTGGCACTGGGGGCATATATGGCACTGGGGGAATATCTGGCACTGGGGGGGAATATATGGCACTGGGGGCATATGTGGCACTGGGGGGGTATATGTGTACCTGGCACATGGGGGGGGGCTATATTTGGCACTGGGGCATGTGAGTACCTGGCACCGTGGGGGAATATCTGGCACTGGGGACATATGTGGCACTGGGAGCACAGCCCTAGCAACAAGGACTACCTCCTAGCAACGAGCATGACACCCAGTGCATGAAACACCTGGCAACGAGCATGACACCCAGTGCATGAAACACCTGGCAATGAGCATGACACCCAGTGCATGAAACCCCTGGCAACGAGCATGACACCCTGAGCATGAAAACCCCTGGCACCGTGCATGGAACCAAGAGCATGAAACCCCTGGCAACGAGCATGACACCCAGTGCATGAAACCCCTGACAACGAGCAGGTAATTGAAAAGTAATTAGAAGCCTTACTGTAGGACTTAATGTGTAATGGGCATTACGGTGTGTGGCATAATGTATCACGGACATTGCGGTGTGTGTCATAATGTGTCACAGGCATTACGGTGTATGGTATACTATATCGCGGGCATTGTGATATGTGGTATAATGTCTCAGGGTCATTGCAGTGTGTGGCATAATGTATCACGGACATTGCGATGTGTGTCATAATGTGTCAGGCATTACGGTGTGTGGTATACTATATCACGGGCATTGTGGTATGTGGTATAATGTCTCAGGGTCATTGCAGTGTGGCATAATACATAACTGGCATTGCGGTGTGTGGCATAGGGTATAACGGGCAGGGCATTGCGGTATGTGTCACAGGCATTACGGTGTATGGTATACTATATCACGGGCATTGTGGTATAATGTCTCAAGGTCATTGCAGTGTGTGGCATAATGTGTCACAGGCATTGTATGTGCTATAATGTATCGGGCATTGCAGTGTGTGGCATAATGTATCACGGACATTGCGGTGTGTGTCATAATGTGTCACAGACGTTGTATGTGCTATAATGTATCAGGGGCATTGCAGTGTGTAGCATAATGTATAACGGGCATTGCGATTCCTGTCATAATGTGTCACAGGCATTACGGTGTGTGGCATAATGTGTCATAGGCATTACGGTGTGTGGCATAATGTGTCGGGGGCATTACAGTGTGTGCATATTGTGTCATGTGCATTATTGTGTGCGGCATAATGTCTAAGGGCCATTGCAGTATGTGGCATAATGTATACTGGGCATTACTATAAGGAGGAAAAATGACAAATAATGTAAGGGGCATGAATCAGGATTATTTTTCTTTCCTGTGGTGGCCAACGTATGGGCGTGCAGGTTGCAAAACTGGGGTATAAGGTAGTCTTTTCCTGCAATGCCACGCCCCTTTATGCGAAACCACACCCATTCCAACTAAACCACACCCCTTTTTGCCGCGCGCACCTTCGGCGCGCGCATATTTATCCCTTTCTTGCTCCCAATTATGGAGCATGAGGGGGGGGGGGGGGCGCCGAAGAATTTTTTGGCTTGGGGGAGAAAAATTTCTAGTTACGCCACTGTCCGCAGCCATGTTATCTTCCAATGCATCTGGGACATCATAACCGCGCACAGCGGAATCAGCTCCAGACCCATCGCCCCCTGTAGCTGACATGATATGAAAGCGTAAACCACGGGCGACACAGTACAATATCAGTAAATATAATACCTGACACAAACCCCCTGTGCAGTGTGACAGCACAAACAGAGGATTTCTGAGAGAAAATGTGACTGAAAAACACAGATAAAAATACAAAATACGTATATCCTATGAAATACCTATATTATCTAATAGCCCTGACGCACTGAGCCCCCTCAGGTTACAGAGTATAGGGATAGCAGTAGGGATGAGATACACGGAGTAGAGATCACCCAGCAGCTATATGCACACACAGTCACATGTACAATGCAGGAATTATGACAAATAATAAAACTGCACTGGACTAGCAATACTATTACTGAGTAAAGCTATGTATAAAAGTAGATATATCAATGCACAGTAAAAAATGGATGAATATCACAGGGTACTTGTACTAAATAACGCTGAAGTATGTACTTGTTCTTAACTAACACTGTCTAAACGACATGTAGAAAACTTAAGTGTCCTGTAAATGCACAGCGCTGATGATGCAGGCAGCATTACAGAGGAGGCACCACCCAGCAGTCCCAGAATCAGCACAGCTGTGTGTAATGTGTGTAACGCTGACAGGGAGTGAGGGAGACAGAGAGAAACAGCTACAGGGCGGGAACATTTACTCTAAATGGCACCATGGGGCAGGGGGAGGGGCTACAGGTCAGAGCCTTATCCCCTTG
The DNA here is from genome assembly GCF_028390025.1 of Pseudophryne corroboree. Taxonomy (NCBI): domain Eukaryota; kingdom Metazoa; phylum Chordata; class Amphibia; order Anura; family Myobatrachidae; genus Pseudophryne; species Pseudophryne corroboree. Next base: position 168,706,982 of record NC_086445.1, read on the forward strand.
CTGGACTTCACCACCGGGTGCTGCGGGCCTTAATCGAATGGATTATATCCTAATCTGACCTGTGCCCTTGCCCTGGTGATCTAGTGGGGTCCCTGTACTGCCACAGAGTCCACGCCAGCGCACGCGGGCCGCCTCCTAATGGCCACAGCGGATCGCGATTTCCAGCGGGCCCCGTCTGGGGGACCCTCTTACCTCCTCCCTGAGTGCGGCCACGTGATCCCGGAGAACTTCGGTTAGTGTGTGTGCACTGGGTGAAGAACCGGAGCCTCCGCTGTAAGTACCCGGCAACCAAGGACGCGGGAGTATACAGCGCCGCTGGGGGAGGTGATGGAGCTGCAGCAGGAGATATCAGAATTATATCTAGCACCAGAGTGCCTCTGATGCAGCCCTTGAAGTCTTCTATTCTTCTTTAAAATAGCTCTTCTTAGGGCTGCTGGAGCAGCCCTGCCTGTTGCATGCCTGCACTGCATGGCACCAACTTACAAACTGAGCTCCTGTGCACGGAGGCGGGGTTATAGAGAAGGCGGCGCTGAGCATCTTGGGAACAGTCAAAGCTTTTAGCCTGTTGATGCTTCGGATCAAGATCCTACTCTACACCCCAATGTTATTCCCTGTGAAATACAGTGTTCCCCGCTGCAGATTTAGATTGGAAATCCTGAAATGCTATGACTTAAAGATAATAACTAGAAATCGTGGCTGAGGAACATAAACTGTGAAAACTGAATACTTGGAAACTCGAACTGCTGAAGACTGAAGCTGAAACAGGAGATGCTAGAAAACATGAACTGCTGAGAACTGAAGCTAAAACAGAGGATGCTTGAAAACATGAACTGCTGGAAGCAGAAGCTGGATTAGGCACTGCGTGGAAACATGAACTGCTGATAACTGAAGTTGGGTAACTGTTAGAGATGAGCGGGTTCGGTTCCTCGGAATCCGAACCCCCCCGAACTTCAGCCTTTTTACACGGGTCCGAGGCAGACTCGGATCTTCCCGCCTTGCTCGGCTAACCCGAGCGCGCCCAAACGTCATCATCCCGCTGTTGGATTCTCGCGAGGCTCGTATTCTATCGCGAGACTCGGATTCTATATAAGGAGCCGCGCATTTTCACACGTGCATTGAGATTGATAGGGAGAGGACGTGGCTGGCGTCCTCTCCGTTTAGATAGAGAGTGAGACACTTGATTTACTAGTAATTTAATTTTAGTAATTTTGGGGAGCATTAGGAGTACTCAGAGAGTGCAGAGTTTTGCTGATAGTTATACTAGTGACCACCAGTTTTATTTATTATTTAAAATCCGTTCTCTGCCTGAAAAAAAACGATACACAGTCACATACCATATCTGTGCTCAGCCTCAGTGTGCTGCATGATAATATCATCTAAGTATATCTGACTGTGCTGAGTGCTCACTGCTCACACAGCTTAATTGTGGGGGAGACTGGGGAGCAGTTATAGCAGGAGTACTGACCAGTGACCACCAGTATATTGTCTGCCTGAAAAAGTTAAACACTCGTGTGGTGTTTTTTTTTTTATTCTATAAACGCATTCTGCTGACAGACAGTGTCCAGCAGGTCCGTCATTCATTATATTATAATATATACCTGCAGTAGTGATATATATTTTTTATATCATTATCATCCAGTCTATACTAGCAGACGCAGTACGGTAGTCCACGGCTGTAGCTACCTCTGTGTCGGCAGTGCTCGTCCATAATTGTATACCTACCTGTGGTGGGTTTTTTTTTCTATCTTCTTCATACTAGTAGTTTAGGAGTCTGCTGCTGACAGTGTCCAGCAGGTCCGTCATTATATAATATATACCTGTCCTGCAGTAGTGATATATATATATTTTTTATATCATTATCATCCAGTCTATACTAGCAGACGCAGTACGGTAGTCCACGGCTGTAGCTACCTCTGTGTCGGCAGTGCTCGTCCATAATTGTATACCTACCTGTGGTGGGTTTTTTTTTTCTATCTTCTTCATACTAGTAGTTTAGGAGTCTGCTGCTGACAGTGTCCAGCAGGTCCGTCATTATATAATATATACCTGTCCTGCAGTAGTGATATATATATATTTTTTATATCATTATCATCCAGTCTATACTAGCAGACGCAGTACGGTAGTCCACGGCTGTAGCTACCTCTGTGTCGGCAGTGCTCGTCCATAATTGTATACCTACCTGTGGTGGGTTTTTTTTTCTATCTTCTTCATACTAGTAGTTTAGGAGTCTGCTGCTGACAGTGTCCAGCAGGTCCGTCATTATATAATATATACCTGTCCTGCAGTAGTGATATATATATATTTTTTATATCATTATCATCCAGTCTATACTAGCAGACGCAGTACGGTAGTCCACGGCTGTAGCTACCTCTGTGTCAGCAGTGCTCGTCCATAATTGTATACCTACCTGTGGTGGGTTTTTTTTTTCTATCTTCTTCATACTAGTAGTTTAGGAGTCTGCTGCTGACAGTGTCCAGCAGGTCCGTCATTATATAATATATACCTGTCCTGCAGTAGTGATATATATATATTTTTTATATCATTATCATCCAGTCTATACTAGCAGACGCAGTACGGTAGTCCACGGCTGTAGCTACCTCTGTGTCGTCAGTGCTCGTCCATAATTGTATACCTACCTGTGGTGGGTTTTTTTTTCTATCTTCTTCATACTAGTAGTTTAGGAGTCTGCTGCTGACAGTGTCCAGCAGGTCCGTCATTATATAATATATACCTGTCCTGCAGCAGTGATATATATATATTTTTTTATATCATTATCATCCAGTCTATACTAGCAGACGCAGTACGGTAGTCCATGGCTGTAGCTACCTCTGTGTCGGCAGTCACTCGTCATCCATAAGTATACTAGTATCCATCCATCTCCATTGTTTACCTGAGGTGCCTTTTAGTTGTGCCTATTAAAATATGGAGAACAAAAATGTTGAGGTTCCAAAAATAGGGAAAGATCAAGATCGACTTCCACCTCGTGCTGAAGCTGCTGCCACTAGTCATGGCCGAGACGATGAAATGCCATCAACGTCGTCTGCCAAGGCCGATGCCCAATGTCATAGTACAGAGCATGTAAAATCCAAAACACCAAATATCAGTAAAAAAAGGACTCAAAAATCTAAAATAAAATCGTCGGAGGAGAAGCGTAAACTTGCCAATATGCCATTTACCACACGGAGTGGCAAGGAACGGCTGAGGCCCTGGCCTATGTTCATGGCTAGTGGTTCAGCTTCACATGAGGATGGAAGCACTCAGCCTCTCGCTAGAAAAATGAAAAGACTTAAGCTGGCAAAAGCACAGCAAAGAACTGTGCGTTCTTCGAAATCACAAATCCACAAGGAGAGTCCAATTGTTCTCGGTTGCGATGCCTGACCTTCCCAACACTGGACGTGAAGAGCATGCGCCTTCCACCATTTGCACGCCCCCTGCAAGTGCTGGAAGGAGCACCCGCAGTCCAGTTCCTGATAGTCAGATTAAAGATGTCAGTGTTGAAGTACACCAGGATGAGGAGGATATGGGTGTTGCTGGCGCTGGGGAGGAAATTGACCAGGAGGATTCAGATGGTGAGGTGGTTTGTTTAAGTCAGGCACCTGGGGAGACACCTGTTGTCCGTGGGAGGAATATGGCCATTGACATGCCTGGTGAAAATACCAAAAAAATCAGCTCTTCGGTGTGGAAGTATTTCAACAGAAATGCGGACAACATTTGTCAAGCCGTGTGTTGCCTTTGTCAAGCTGTAATAAGTAGGGGTAAGGACGTTAACCACCTCGGAACATCCTCCCTTATACGTCACCTGCAGCGCATTCATCATAAGTCAGTGACAAGTTCAAAAACTTTGGGCGACAGCGGAAGCAGTCCACTGACCAGTAAATCCCTTCCTCTTGTAACCAAGCTCACGCAAACCACCCCACCAACTCCCTCAGTGTCAATTTCCTCCTTCCCCAGGAATGCCAATAGTCATGCAGGCCATGTCACTGGCAATTCTGACGAGTCCTCTCCTGCCTGGGATTCCTCCGATGCATCCTTGCGTGTAACGCCTACTGCTGCTGGCGCTGCTGTTGTTGCTGCTGGGAGTCGATGGTCATCCCAGAGGGGAAGTCGTAAGACCACTTTTACTACTTCCACCAAGCAATTGACTGTCCAACAGTCCTTTGCGAGGAAGATGAAATATCACAGCAGTCATCCTGCTGCAAAGCGGATAACTGAGGCCTTGGCATCCTGGGCGGTGAGAACCGTGGTTCCGGTATCCATCATTACTGCAGAGCCAACTATAGACTTGTTTGAGGTACTGTGTCCCCGGTACCAAATACCATCTAGGTTCCATTTCTCTAGGCAGGCGATACCGAAAATGTACACAGACCTCAGAAAAAGACTCACCAGTGTCCTAAAAAATGCAGTTGTACCCAATGTCCACTTAACCACGGACATGTGGACAAGTGGAGCAGGGCAGACTCAGGACTATATGACTGTGACAGCCCACTGGGTAGATGTATGGACTCCCGCCGCAAGAACAGCAGCAGCGGCACCAGTAGCAGCATCTCGCAAACGCCAACTCTTTCCTAGGCAGGCTACGCTTTGTATCACCGCTTTCCAGAATACGCACACAGCTAAAAACCTCTTACGGCAACTGAGGAAGATCATCGCAGAATGGCTTACCCCAATTGGACTCTCCTGTGGATTTGTGGCATCGGACAACGCCAGCAATATTGTGTGTGCATTAAATCTGGGCAAATTCCAGCACGTCCCATGTTTTGCACATACCTTGAATTTGGTGGTGCAGAATTATTTAAAAAACGAGAGGGGCGTGCAAGAGATGCTGTCGGTGGCCAGAAGAATTGCGGGACACTTTCGGCGTACAGGCACCACGTACAGAAGACTGGAGCACCACCAAAAACGCCTGAACCTGCCCTGCCATCATCTGAAGCAAGAAGTGGTAACGAGGTGGAATTCAACCCTCTATATGCTTCAGAGGTTGGAGGAGCAGCAAAAGGCCATTCAAGCCTATACAACTGAGCACGATATAGGAGGTGGAATGCACCTGTCTCAAGCGCAGTGGAGAATGATTTCAACGTTGTGCAAGATTCTGCAACCTTTTGAACTTGCCACACGTGAAGTCAGTTCAGACACTGCCAGCCTGAGTCAGGTCATTCCCCTCATCAGGCTTTTGCAGAAGAAGCTGGAGACATTGAAGGAGGAGCTAACACAGAGCGATTCCGCTAGGCATGTGGGACTTGTGGATGGAGCCCTTAATTCGCTTAACAAGGATTCACGGGTGGTCAATCTGTTGAAATCAGAGCACTACATTTTGGCCACCGTGCTCGATCCTAGATTTAAAACCTACCTTGGATCTCTCTTTCCGGCAGACACAAGTCTGCAGGGGTTCAAAGAACTGCTGGTGAGAAAATTGTCAAGTCAAGCGGAACGCGACCTGTCAACATCTCCTCCTTCACATTCTCCCGCAACTGGGGGTGCGAAGAAAAGGCTCAGAATTCCGAGCCCACCCGCTGGCGGTGATGCAGGGCAGTCTGGAGCGACTGCTGATGCTGACATCTGGTCCGGACTGAAGGACCTGCCAACGATTACGGACATGTCGTCTACTGTCACTGCATATGATTCTCTCCCCATTGAAAGAATGGTGGAGGATTATATGAGTGACCGCATCCAAGTAGGCACGTCAGACAGTCCGTACGTATACTGGCAGGAAAAAGAGGCAATTTGGAGGCCCTTGCACAAACTGGCTTTATTCTACCTAAGTTGCCCTCCCACAAGTGTGTACTCCGAAAGAGTGTTTAGTGCCGCCGCTCACCTTGTCAGCAATCGGCGTACGAGGTTACTTCCAGAAAATGTGGAGAAGATGATGTTCATTAAAATGAATTATAATCAATTCCTCCATGGAGACATTCACCAGCAGCAATTGCCTCCACAAAGTACACAGGGAGCTGTGATGGTGGATTCCAGTGGGGACGAATTGATAACCTGTGAGGAGGGGGATGTACACGGTGATGAATCGGAGGATGATGATGAGGTGGACATCTTGCCTCTGTAGAGCCAGTTTGTGCAAGGAGAGATTAATTGCTTCTTTTTTGGTGGGGGTCCAAACCAACCCGTCATTTCAGTCACAGTCGTGTGGCAGACCCTGTCACTGAAATGATGGGTTGGTTAAAGTGTGCATGTCCTGTTTATACAACATAAGGGTGGGTGGGAGGGCCCAAGGACAATTCCATCTTGCACCTCTTTTTTCTTTCATTTTTCTTTGCGTCATGTGCTGTTTGGGGAGTGTTTTTTGGAAGGGCCAGCCTGCGTGACACTGCAGTGCCACTCCTAGATGGGCCAGGTGTTTGTGTCGGCCACTAGGGTCGCTTAGCTTACTCACACAGCTACCTCATTGCGCCTCTTTTTTTCTTTGCGTCATGTGCTGTTTGGGGAGTGTTTTTTTGAAGGGCCATCCTGCGTGACACTGCAGTGCCACTCCTAGATGGGCCAGGTGTTTGTGTCAGCCACTTGGGTCGCTGAGCTTAGTCATCCAGCGACCTCGGTGCAAATTTTAGGACTAAAAATAATATTGTGAGGTGTGAGGTGTTCAGAATAGACTGAAAATGAGTGGAAATTATGGTTATTGAGGTTAATAATACTTTGGGATCAAAATGACCCCCAAATTCTATGATTTAAGCTGTTTTTTAGGGTTTTTTGAAAAAAAACACCCGAATCCAAAACACACCCGAATCCGACAAAAAAAATTCGGTGAGGTTTTGCCAAAACGCGTTCGAACCCAAAACACGTCCGCGGAACCGAACCCAAAACCAAAACACAAAACCCGAAAAATTTCCGGTGCACATCTCTAGTAACTGTACAGAGAACCAGTGAAACCTCCAGCGGCACAGGACACTCGTGACACACTGCTCAGTGGGTGGATGATGCACAGGGAGCGGCACTGGGCCACGCTCCGGCTTATGGGCCCTACACACTGGCGATGTTACTGAAAGATATGAACAATCTCGTTCATTAATGAACGAGATACCGTTTATATCTTTCAGTGTGGAGGCAGCAACGATGAACGATGCGTGGCCCCGCACTCGTTCATCGATGGTGCCCTGTCTCTTGTGCATGCAGGCCAATATGGACGATCTCGTCCATATTTGCATGCACTGCTATGGAGCCGGGTGACGGGGGGAGTGAAGAAACTTCACTCCCTCCGTCACCTACCCCCCTTCCCCCCGCCAGGTCGCCCGTCTGCCGTATCCGCGGCCACGCAGCTCGGCCGCGGGTCGCGCAGTGTGTAGGGCCTATTAGAGTGCAGCAGAGAGAACAATGAGGCACTGAAGAAATGGGCTGAAAGCCTTCAGGGATTTAGCAATCAGGGTGGAGTATAGGATCACCTGTAGGAGAACAGAGCTGAGAGACTTGATTATGATTAGCAACTTAAAGCACTGGCTGTGTGTTACCATGGTCCAAACCAGAGGTTCTCAAACTCGGTCCTCGGGAGCCCACACAGTGCATGTTTTGCAGGTAACCCAGCAGGTGCACAGGTGTATTAATTACTCACTGACACATTTTAAAAGGTCCACAGGTGGAGCTAATTATTTCACTTGCGATTCTGTGAGGAGACCTGCAAAACATGCACTGTGTGGGCCCCCGAGGACCGAGTTTGAGAACCTCTAGTCCAAATGATTTTAAAAGGACGTGACAAGCCAGGATTGGCTGAGAAACTCAGGAGAACTGCCATTGGCTAAAAGTGCATGGTTTTGGTCTCCAACATGGCAGCGCCCAGGAATGCAGACACACAAGGAAGCACTCAGCTGTACGCACTGTCCCCGCTCCTTGAGCTCCAGAGTACAGCATACCTACCAACATGACCCTCTCCAGGAGCGACAGAATGCTCTGCTCCTGGACTTCACTCTTGTATGATTGTTACCACCTGTGCTGAAACATCTTTCTTATCCATTAACTTGTGCAAAACAGGTGCCGGCAATCATAAATGAAGAGAAAAGTCCAGAAGCAGAGCATTGTGTCCCTCCTGGAGAGGGTCATGTTGGGAGGTATGGTACAGACACCTCGCTTTGCTCTTTGCTTCCCCCTGCCTCTGCCAGGAGCAAAGACCATCCGCCCGCTGCTGTAGAACAACCCGCACCCGCACCATCAGTCCCGGAGATCATGCGCCGTGGGTAAGTCCCCAGACCCTGACATTAGCCTCCAACCACAGAATACGATCAGGAAGGGCCTTATTTAAAATATTCTGGGCTTCCCACTGAGAACGTAGTTGTTCAAGTCACACTTCTTCTCTCCTGTAAAAGGCCTTAATCTCAGAAACTCTTTTAATAAAAGAGCCTCAAATAAAAGCTTTAAAGGCATCTCAGCTAATACTAGGATTTGTACAGGAGGAGTTGTCTAACTTGAAACTTTCCCATGAAGCTATCAGGTCGAAGCCTGCAGCTATTAAAGTCAGCCAGAAAGTGTTAAGCTTCCAAAAATGGGAGATATTAAGAGATAAAGCACAGGAGAGTGATCGGAGATACATGGGCTCATAAAGGAGAAACATACAGTACATAGAACACATAAGTACATTTCAATAAGGGTGAATATCCAATTCAATTATAACCAGCTCGTTGGTATACAATATTACAAATCTTAAGCATATGGGGACGGGGGGTGTAATAACGTGTGAGAATCAGAAAGTGAGAGATAAAGCTGTCTCCATCTAAATCAGGGTTTCTCAAACTCGGTCCTCAGGACCCCACACAGTGCATATTTTGCAGGTAACCCAGCAAGTGCACAGGTGTATTAATTACCCACTGACACATTTTAAAAGGTCCACAGGTGGAAGTAATTATTTCACTTGTGATTTTGTGAGGAGACCTGCAAAACATGCACCGTGTGGGGTCCTGAGGACCGAGTTTGAGAACCTGTGATCTAAATAAACAAAACTTACCAACTTCGCTGCTACTTAGAGGATACTTGCCTACCTGACCCTCTCCATGATGGAGAAAATGCTCTGTTCCTGGACTTTCCTGGTAATGTATGATTGCCATCACCTGTGGTGAAACACCTTTCTTATCAAATAACTAGCTCACCACAGGTGATAGCAATCATACATTACCAGGAAAGTCCAGGAACAGAGCATTTTCTCCATCATGGAGAGGGTCAGGTAGGCAAGTATGACCTAGAGCAGGCGGTTAGGGCAATGCTGCTGCAGTGTGAGGGGTCCTGGCCAACCATCCTGCCTGTAATGCGCCCCTTGCCCTGCCCACTCCTCCACGCAAAGAGCTATCGCAGATAAAACAAGCGATACAGAGCAGCTTCCGCCAACATGCTGCCTACCCCTGTCCCAGCTCTGGCTGACTGCAGACTAGTGCCTGAGCCTCTCAGTGGCTGTGCTACATGCAGCGCTCGGGGGATTTCCCTACATTAGGACATATGGGAGCTACATAAAGTGCCTACGAGCGGGACTTGTCTGACTCTTCCAGTAGCACTACCGCAGCTATACTACACTAATACCGTCATTCAGTAGGGCCCTGTCGGCGGGGCCCCTTGGGACCCACAGGGCCCTAAGCGGCCGACTTGGTTGCCTAGCAGTAAATCCGCTACTGCCTGGAGGAGGGGGTGGAGGTGTTAGGGTTAGGCACTAGGGGGGGTGGTTAGCCGATACCCCCGAGGGTTAACTGTAGCTGTCAGCCCCCTGAGGGATAGGGTAGGGGACAGTAAATATACTTACCCCGTCCGCTGTCGGGATCTTCAGTGTTCAGTGTCATGGGACTGCCAGCATCCCGACCTCTGGTATTTCCTATGTATTACAGCTAAATCATTGTGTCCACTTCACCACAAATGTTCCAAAATAGAGAATTGCATTTGCAGGTTATTGTTTAACATGAATGCCACTGATTAAAAATAAAGTCCTGTCTTTTGATAAATTTGCTCTTGTGACCCCCATCTTCTCCATTTTTTAATCCTGGCTTCTATCGTCTTCTTTTTTTTGTCTTTTTTTTTTTTTTGTCTTGCGCATACTAAAGTATGGCGACGTGACGCAGCCACGGAGCAGAGGTAGTACTGTAGAAGCAATAAACGTCTCACACAGAATCCGCTCTGTGAATAGTACAAATCAGAGAAAAGCCATTTTACGCAAAACAGGGCTTTTCCCTGCTGTATGAATAGACCCCTATTTACAGTGCCTTGCTAAAGTATTCACCCGCCTTGGCTATTTACCTATTTTGTTAAATTACAACCTGTAAAAAAAAAATTATCTGAATTTTATGTGATGGATCTGCACAAAATAGTCTAAGTTGGTGAAGTGAAATGAGAAAAATGGATATAAAAAAGAATTTGTATAAATAAAAATGTGAAAATTGGCATGTGCATATGTATTCACCCCCTTTGCTATGAAGTCCGTCAAAAGTTCTGGTGCAACCAATTACCTTCAGAAGTCACATAATTAGTGAAATGAAGTCCACCTGTGTGCAATCTAAGTGTCACATGATCTGTCAGTATAAACTAGAGATGTGCACTTGAAATTTTTCGGGTTTTGTGTTTTGGTTTTGGGTTCGGTTCCGCGGCCGTGTTTTGGGTTCGACCGCGTTTTGGCAAAACCTCACCAAATTTTTTTTGTCGGATTCGGGTGTGTTTTAAATTCGGGTGTTTTTTTCAAAAAACACTAAAAAACAGCTTAAATCATAGAATTTGGGGGTCATTTTGATCCCAAAGTATTATTAACCTCAAAAACCATAATTTCCACTCATTTTCAGTCTATTCTGAACACCTCACACCTCACAATATTATTTTTAGTCCTAAAATTTGCACCGAGGTCGCTGGATGACTAAGCTAAGCGACCCTAGTGGCCGACACAAACACCTGGCCCATCTAGGAGTGGCACTGCAGTGTCACGCAGGATGGCCCTTCCAAAAAACACTCCCCAAACAGCACATGACGCAAAGAAAAAAAGAGGCGCAATGAGGTAGCTGTGTGAGTAAGCTAAGCGACCCTAGTGGCCGACACAAACACCTGGCCCATCTAGGAGTGGCACTGCAGTGTCACGCAGGATGGCCCTTCCAAAAAACACTCCCCAAACAGCACATGACGCAAAGAAAAAAAAGAGGCGCAATGAGGTAGCTGTGTGAGTAAGCTAAGCGACCCTAGTGGCCGACACAAACACCTGGCCCATCTAGGAGTGGCACTGCAGTGTCACGCAGGATGGCCCTTCCAAAAAACACTCCCCAAACAGCACATGACGCAAAGAAAAAAAGAGGCGCAATGAGGTAGCTGTGTGAGTAAGCTAAGCGACCCTAGTGGCCGACACAAACACCTGGCCCATCTAGGAGTGGCACTGCAGTGTCACGCAGGATGGCCCTTCCAAAAAACACTCCCCAAACAGCACATGACGCAAAGAAAAAAAGAGGCGCAATGAGGTAGCTGTGTGAGTAAGCTAAGCGACCCTAGTGGCCGACACAAACACCTGGCCCATCTAGGAGTGGCACTGCAGTGTCACGCAGGATGGCCCTTCCAAAAAACACTCCCCAAACAGCACATGACGCAAAGAAAAAAAGAGGCGCAATGAGGTAGCTGTGTGAGTAAGCTAAGCGACCCTAGTGGCTGACACAAACACCTGGCCCATCTAGGAGTGGCACTGCAGTGTCACGCAGGATGGCCCTTCCAAAAAACACTCCCCAAACAGCACATGACGCAAAGAAAAAAAGAGGCGCAATGAGGTAGCTGTGTGAGTAAGCTAAGCGACCCTAGTGGCCGACACAAACACCTGGCCCATCTAGGAGTGGCACTGCAGTGTCACGCAGGATGGCCCTTCCAAAAAACACTCCCCAAACAGCACATGACGCAAAGAAAAAAAGAGGCGCAATGAGGTAGCTGTGTGAGTAAGCTAAGCGACCCTAGTGGCTGACACAAACACCTGGCCCATCTAGGAGTGGCACTGCAGTGTCACGCAGGATGGCCCTTCCAAAAAACACTCCCCAAACAGCACATGACGCAAAGAAAAAAAGAGGCGCAATGAGGTAGCTGTGTGAGTAAGCTAAGCGACCCTAGTGGCCGACACAAACACCTGGCCCATCTAGGAGTGGCACTGCAGTGTCACGCAGGATGGCCCTTCCAAAAAACACTCCCCAAACAGCACATGACGCAAAGAAAAAAAGAGGCGCAATGAGGTAGCTGTGTGAGTAAGATAAGCGACCCTAGTGGCCGACACAAACACCTGGCCCATCTAGGAGTGGCACTGCAGTTTTCTAGCGAGAGGATGAGTGCTTCCATCCTCATGTGAATCTGAACCACTAGCCATGAACATAGGCCAGGGCCTCAGCCTTTCCTTGCCACTCCGTGTGGTAAATGGCATATTGGCAAGTTTACGCTTCTCCTCCGACAATTTTATTTTAGATTTTTGAGTCCTTTTTTTACTGATATTTGGTGTTTTGGATTTTACATGCTCTGTACTATGACATTGGGCATCGGCCTTGGCAGACGACGTTGCTGGCATTTCATCGTCTCGGCCATGACTAGTGGCAGCAGCTTCAGCACGAGGTGGAAGTCGATCTTGATCTTTCCCTATTTTTGGAACCTCAACATTTTTGTTCTCCATATTTTAATAGGCACAACTAAAAGGCACCTCAGGTAAACAATGGAGATGGATGGATACTAGTATACTTATGGATGACGAGCGACTGCCGACACAGAGGTAGCTACAGCCGTGGACTACCGTACTGTGTCTGCTGCTAATATAGACTGGATGATAATGAGATAAAATTAAAATATATATATATATCACACTAGTACTGCAGCCGGACAGGTATATATTATGTAATGACGGACCTGCTGGACACTGTCTGTCAGCACTGCAAACTCCTAAAGTAAGCTACTAGTATCAAGAAGATAGAAAGAAAAAAAAACCACGGGTAGGTGGTATACAATTATGGATGGACGAGCGACTGCCGACACAGAGGTAGCTACAGCCGTGGACTACCGTACTGTGTCTGCTGCTAATATAGACTGGATGATAATGAGATAAAATTAAAATATATATATCTATCACACTAGTACTGCAGCCGGACAGGTATATATTATGTAATGACGGACCTGCTGGACACTGTCTGTCAGCACTGCAGACTCCTAAAGTAAGCTACTAGTATCAAGAAGATAGAAGAAAAAAAACCACGGGTAGGTGGTATACAATTATGGATGGACGAGCGACTGCCGACACAGAGGTAGCTACAGCCGTGGACTACCGTACTGTGTCTGCTGCTAATATAGACTGGATGATAATGAGATAAAATTAAAATATATATATATATATATCACACTAGTACTGCAGCCGGACAGGTATATATTATGTAATGACGGACCTGCTGGACACTGTCTGCAGAATGCGTTTATAAAAACACCACACGACGAGTGTTTAACTTTTTCAGGCAGACAATCACAATTATACTGGTGGTCAGCAGACAATCACAATACTGGTGGTCAGTGGTCACTGGTCAGTCACACTGGCAGTGGCACTCTGGCAGCAAAAGTGTGCACTGTACTTAAAATATGTACTCCTGCTATAACTGCTCCCCAGTCTCCCCCACAATTAAGCTGTGTGAGCAGTGAGCACTCAGCACAGTCAGATAATGATATACAGTATTACATATGATGCAGCACACTGGGCTGAGCACAGATATGGTATGTAACTGTGTCACACTGTGTATCGTTTTTTATCAGGCAGAGAACGGATTAATTAAACTGGTGGTCACTGGTCACACTATCAGCAGCAAGTAGTACTCCTCCTAATAATATGCTCCCCAAAATTTGTGTCTCTCTCTAGTACTCTAGTCTAAACGGAGAGGACGCCAGCCACGTCCTCTCCCTATCAATCTCAATGCACGTGTGAAAATGGCGGCGACGCGCGGCTCCTTATATAGAATCCGAGTCTCGCGATAGAATCCGAGCCTCGCGAGAATCCGACAGCGGGATGATGACGTTCGGGCGCGCTCGGGTTAACCGAGCAAGGCGGGAAGATCCGAGTCGCTCGGCCCCGTGTAAAAAAAACTGAAGTTCGGGCGGGTTCGGATTCCGAGGAACCGAACCCGCTCATCTCTAGTATAAACACACCTTTTCTGAAATGCCCAGAAGCTGCAACACCATTAAGCAAGAGGCATCACACCATGAAGACCAAGAAGCTCTCCAAACAAGTGAGGGACAATGTTGTTGAGAAGTACAAGTCAGGGTTGGGTTATAAAAAACATCCAAATCTTTGATGATCCCCTGGAGCACCCATCACATCCATCATCTTCAAATGGAAAGAACATGATACCACAACAAACCTGCCAAGAGAGGGCCGACCACCAAAACTCACAGATCGGGCAAGGAGCACATTAATCAGTGAGGCAGCACAGAGAACAAAGGTAACCCTGAAGGAGCTGCAGAGTTCCACAGCAGAGACTGCTTTATCTGCGCATGTGACCACAATAAGCCGTACACTCATAGAGCTGGGCTTTATGTGAGAGTGGCCAGAAAAAAGCCATTACGTGTTAAAAATAAGAAGGCATGTTTTGAGTTTACCAAACGGCATGTGGACAACCAGTGCCAGATTAAGGTCCTGATGGGCCTGGAGCTGAAATTAATAAAGGGCCTATTGTGCGCCACTTCCGCAGGTATGAACAGCATGGTGGGGGTGTGACTACTGATATGGGGGTGTGGTCTGTGCAATGGGGTGTGGCTAGCACCATGGAGGGCACAGCTTCCTACCTTCCTTAATCTACTGAATTAAAAAAAAAACCCACAAACTATGGTTTTATTAAAAAATAAATATTATTGTAGTTAGTAATACACTAGGAACAAAAAAGGACCAAATTATTTGATTGCAGCTGTTTTGTCAATTGTTGGAAAAATACTAAACCAAAAGTCACGGCGTTATATGGTATGCGGTCACAATACCGATGCCAGGATCCCGACAGGGGCACCATACCGGTGGAGTAGGGGATTCCCCCTCTATGGGTGTTCACAATACCTATAGAGGGAGAATAGAACCTATGGCGAGCGTAGCTCGCCACTGGTCCCGCACCCCTGCCGGCATACTACCGCTTGGGATGCCGATGTTGGGATACTATATATATATATATATATATATATATATATATATATGAAAAGCTCCTCAATATTTGACCAACATGCTCCGGAGCCCATCCAATTAATCAGATAGCACATGGAAATGGTGGCATCACTGAACAGACAAAGGGGGGTATCCTATTAGCCCTTATGCCGGTGAGGATACACCTTGACACGCAAAGCATAATCCTGATAAGTAGCCGCTGGCAGTGCTGTAACTAGGTATTTTAGCGCTGTGTGCAAGAAACGGCATTGGTGCCCCCCCACGCAAGACGGCGCGCGGAAAATATATAGGGGTGTGGCTTCATGGGGAAGGGGCGTGGTCACAAAATAATACCAATTCATATTACGGTGCACAGTAGCATACCCTCCAACATGACCCGCCCCACTAGGTACAAAATGCTCTGTTTCTGGACTTCCCTCTTAATTTATTATTGCCATCACCTGTGAAGAAACAGCTTTCTTATCATTTAACTAGTTCAACACAGGTGATGGAAATCATAAATTAAGAGGGAAGTCCAGAAACAGAGCATTTTGTACCTAGTGGGGCAGGTCATGTTGGAGGGTCTGCAGTAGCGCCACTACACCAGGTAGAGCCCCTTTTTACACATTACGGCAGACAGCGTCCCCCTTTTTACACATTACGGCAGACAGATTCCCCTTTTTACACATTACAGCAGAGTCCCCTTTTTACACATTACGGCAGACAGCGTCCCCCTTTTTACACATTACGGCAGACAGCGTCCCCTTTTTACACATTACAGCAGACAGTCCCCCTTTTTACACATTGCGGCAGACAGCGTCCCCTTTTACACATTACAGCAGACAGTCCCCCTTTTTACACATTATGGCAGACAGCATCCCCCTTTTATCATATTACGACAGACAGCATCCCCCTTTTTACACATTACGGCAGACAGAGTCCTCCTTTTTACACATTACGGCAGACAGCGTCCCCCTTTTTACACATTACGGCAGACAGCGTCCCCTTTTACACATTACGGCAGACAGCATCCCCCTTTTTACACATTACGGCAGACAGAGTCCTCCTTTTTACACATTACGGCAGACAGCGTCCCCCTTTTTACACATTACGGCAGACAGCGTCCCCTTTTACACATTACGGCAGACAGCATCCCCCTTTTTACACATTACGGCAGACAGAGTCCTCCTTTTTACACATTACGGCAGACAGCGTCCCCCTTTTTACACATTACGGCAGACAGCGTCCCCTTTTTACACATTACGGCAGACAGCATCCCCCTTTTTACACATTACGGCAGACAGCATCCCCCTTTTTGCACATTACGGCAGACGGCGTCCCTTTTTTTGCACATTACGGCAGACAGCGTCCCCCTTTTTACACACTAAGGCAGACAGCATCCCCTTTTTACACATTACGGCAGACAGCATCCCCCTTTTTACACACTACGGCAGACAGCGTCCCCTTTTTACACATTACAGCAGACAGTCCCCCTTTTTACACATTACGGCAGACAGCGTCCCCCTTATTACACATTACAGCAAGCAGCGTCCCCCTTATTACACATTACGGCAGACAGCGTCCCCCTTTTTACACATTATGGCAGACAGTGTCCCCCTTTTTACACATAACGGCAGCCAGTGTCCCCTTTTTTACACATTGCGGCAGACACAAGAGAGAGAGAGAGATACTTACCATCTCTTCCCGCTGGCAGTCAGGCTCCTCGTGCAGGCAGATGATCAGATCCTGGGCAGCGGAGAAGGAGGAGGAGGGAGGGGGACTGGAGCAGCAGCAACGCTTTGTAATTGGTAGAGGCGCCGCTACAGCAGTCCCCTCTCCTTCCACATTGGCTGCCCACCGCTGAGAATGCTGGGATGAATGAACCGCATCACAGCATTCACAGCAGCGCCGGGCAGCCAATATGGAAGGAGAGAGGACTGCTGCAGCGGTGCTACTACCAATGACCTAGCGCTGCTGCGGCTCCAGTCCCCCTCCCTCCTCCTCCTTCCCTGCCTCTGGCGCTGCTGCTCTCCTCCAGCACGGCGCACAAAAGGCGGCGTCAATGTAATGAGTCAATTTGACTCATTGCTGGCCGTGCACCCTCAGGGCAACTGCGCTGTGTGCCTGGCACACCTAGCACACAGGTAGTTACGGCGCTGGCCGCTGGAGCCGCAAAATCACATGGTATCAGGAACTTATCCCTCATCCCATGTGTTTTTGTGCGATTGCGGGTATAATTTCGGCCATTAAAAATGGCCTCTAATTGGATACCATGATAATGACCATCGGTCATTAATCGCGATATTCTGACATTTTTAACATCGAGGCTAATAGGATACCCCCCACAGTCTTTTCTATTGCCAACGTTTCAGGGACCTACAGTAGGGCCTTATTCAGCTTCAGTTGCCGTTTTGGTAAATTAGTAAAACTGCAACTGGCTAGAATCACATGCTGGGGGCCTTCCAGCACAGGGCGAGGCCATCCAGCATGCTAATGGTGGCCAGTGATGCGATCGTAATGCAATTGCGATCGCATCACTGAATAAGTAAAGCAGCCTGACTGAGAATACAGTTGGGCTGCCACCATTTTCCACATGCCGCTGCACCGAAAATGGCACCGACCCCACCCCCCCACAAATGCCCTGCGAATGTCTCTGCCTGTCAATCAGGCAGATGCATACTCATCAATGCAATGCGATCACATTGGCCATCCCGTGTAGAACGGGACCAGCAAGTACACACTGGTCAGAAAGTCAGCACATTTCGATTGGTTTGCATCAGTGATGCTTGCTGAATAGGGCCCCTAGTCCTTTTTATCAAGACATGTCTTAAAATAGTGCTTTTATAGTGAAAAAAACATAATTTGAGCTTGTGAATTTCACCTATATCAAGAAGAAAAAATTAAGAAATTCACATATCTAGAGTAGACATTATGGGGTATGTATAATGATCAATGGGGGTCATTCCGAGTTGTTCGCTCGCAAGCTGCTTTTAGCAGCTTTGCACACGCTAAGCCGCCGCCTACTGGGAGTGAATCTTAGTTTATCAAAATTGCGAACGAAAGATTAGCAGAATTGCGAATAGACACTTCTTAGCAGTTTCTGAGTAGCTCCACACTTACTCGGCATCTGCGTTCAGTTCAGTGCTTGTTGTTCCTGGTTTGACGTCACAAACACACCCAGCGTTCGCCCAGACACTCCTCCGTTTCTCCAGCCACTCCCGCGTTTTTCCCAGAAACGGTAGCGTTTTTTCACACACTCCCATAAAACGGCCAGTTTCCGCCCAGAAACACCCACTTCCTGTCAATCACATTACGATCACCAGAATGAAGAAAAAACCTTGTAATGCCGTGAGTAAAATTCCTAACTGCATAGCAAATTTACTTGGCGCAGTCGCACTGCGGACATTGCGCATGCGCATTAGCGACTAATCGCTCCGTTGCGACAAAAAAATAACGAGCGAACAACTCGGAATGACCCCCAATATCCAGCACTTCATTGTGAGAATACCCAATATTGCTATGGCAGGCACTAAGAATAGTACATTGTAACAGCCGGGATGTTGTTTTATACTCAGTCTGAATGTAGTCCGATCTCACTCCTAGTATGTTGCCCACCAATGTAAACTCATATAGCGTTAAGGGTTAGTTTATAGATGGATAAAAACAGGAGCACGGTACCGTGCTTCCTGTTTGTCTTCCATCTAGCGCTGGTGGAACGCATACGTAACTTCCATTTCCGGTTCTTGTACCGCTGATGATAAGAGCACTGGGAATTCGTTTGAGGATGGACGCAAACAGGAGCACAGTGTTTGCGTTCCATTGACCAGTGGTCAACCGCAAAAACTTCTGGTTCCTGACTGATCTAATACACTTGCGTTCCATTGTACCGCAGTGAAATGCACATACCTACTACTAGTTTCTAACTAATCTAATATGCCACACTAATACTAAACAGTCTTTTATTAAAATACATGTATATATACAGTATATATTTATTATAGATAGATACAGTAAATACAGTAGATAGATTTATTAAAAAAAATCTTCCCATGATATTGAAAAGTCTACAATTCCTATAGCCTGCTAGATCATAACACATGTAAACAATGATATTTTTGTCATGTTATGTAAATCATTTTAGAGAGAACCTGAAAGGAGGGGGCAATTGCTGACCCAAGTGTTAAAGGTAAGAGGGTGGTTACTCACCAATAATTGTGCAGCAGCAACAGCCCATCCAAGTGCAGGATGTATCACTGATGGGAAGGGGCGCCGAGTGCAAAGTGGCATTAGGCCCCGCCCCCTTGTACAGCGATTCGCAGGTCAATAAATGGGCATGGTCAAAGTCGGGTAGGGGCGGGGCTTAAATGAGGACCGCGACGGGAGGCTCCAATACACGGAAACAAAAAAAGTGAGTCTGGCAGCTGCGTGCACCACTTGGGAGAGGGAGCAGGGATGTCAGAGGGGGCGGGGGTATGTCAGATGATGTCGTTGATGCTGCAGTGTCTACAGCAGCAAGGACATCTGCACATTGTGGGCCTGTTTTAGAGGGTGGGCCTGGAGCTGCAGCTCCATCAGCCCCATTGTTAATCCGGCCCTGTGGACGACTTCCCAAATGTATGGAGGAAGGTGTTCTGGTCAGATGAGACTAAAATTTAATTTTTCGTCCACCAAGGAAAATGCTATGTCTGGTGCAAACCCAACACATCCCATCACCCCAAGAACACCATCCCCACAGTGAAACATGGTGGTGGCAGCATCATGCTGTGGGGATGTTTTTCAGCAGCAGGGACTGGTAAACTGTTTTGAGTCGAGGGAAAAATGGATGGTGCTAAATACAGGGATATTCTTGAGCAAAACCTGTTTCAGTCTGCCTGTGATATGAGACTGGGACGGAGGTTCACCTTCCAGCAGGACAATGACCCGAAGCATACTGCTAAAGCAACACTCGAGTGGTTTAAGCGGAAACATTTAAATATGTTGGAATGGCCTAGTCAAAGCTCAGATCTCAATCCAATTGAAAATCTGTGGTCAGACTTGAAGATTGCTGTTCACAAGCGGAAACCATCCAACATGAAGGAGCTGGAGCAGTTTTGCCGTGAGGCAAAAATCCCAGTGGCAAGATGTGGCAAGCTCATAGAGACTTATCCAAAGCGACTTGCAGCTGTAATTGCTGCAAAAGGTGGCTCTACAAAGTACTGAGTGACTTAAGTGGAGGTGAATAGTTATGCACAATGAAGTTTTCTCTAACGTCCTAGTGGATGCTGGGAACTCCGAAAGGACCATGGGGAATAGCGGCTCCGCAGGAGTCTGGGCACAACTAAAAGAAAGCTTTTAGACTACCTGGTGTGCACTGGCTCCTCCCACTATGACCCTCCTCCAAGCCTCAGTTAGATTTTTGTGCCCGGCCGAGCTGGATGCACACTAGGGGCTCTCCTGAGCTCTTAGAAGAAAGTATATTTTAGGTTTTTTATTTTACAGTGAGACCTGCTGGCAACAGGCTCACTGCAACGAGGGACTAAGGGGAGAAGAAGCGAACCTACCTGCTTGCAGCTAGCTTGGGCTTCTTAGGCTACTGGACACCATTAGCTCCAGAGGGACCGACCGCATGGAACTGGCCTTGGTGTTCGGTCCCGGAGCCGCGCCGCCGTCCCCCTTACAGAGCCAGAAGCAAGAAGAAGTCCGGAAAATCGGCAGCATGAAGACTTCTGTCTTCTCCAAGGTAGCGCACAGCACTGCAGCTGTGCGCCATTGCTTCTCATACACACTTCACACTCCGGTCACTGAGGGTGCAGGGCGCTGGGGGGGGGGCGCCCTGAGCAGCAATAAAAACACCTTGGCTGGCAAAACAATCACAATATATAGCCCCAGAGGCTATATATGTGATAATTACCCCTGCCAGAATCCTTAAAAAAGCGGGAGAATAGTCTGCGAAAAAGGGGCGGAGCTATCCCCCTCAGCACACTGGCGCCATTTTTCCCTCACAGTTCCGCTGGAAGGAAGCTCCCTGGCTCTCCCCTGCAGTCTACACTACAGAAAAAGGGTAAAAAAGAGAGGGGGGGCACTAAATTTAGGCGCAGTAAATATTATAGCAGCTATAGGGGACATAATTCAGTTAGTCCCTGCAGTATATAGCGCTCTGGTGTGTGCTGGCATACTCTCTCTCTGTCTCCCCAAAGGGCTTCTGTGGGGTCCTGTCCTCTGTTTAGAGCATTCCCGGTGTGTGTGCGGTGTGTCGGTACGGCTGTGTCGACATGTTTGAGGAGGAAAATTATGTGGAGGCGGAGCAGATGCCTGTAGAAGTGATGTCGCCCCCTGCGGGGCAGACACCTGAGTGGATGGTTTTATGGAAGGAATTACGTGCAAGTGTCGACTCCTTACACAAAAAATTTGACGACATGCCAAATGCGGGACAGCCGGCTTCTCAGCTTGTGCCTGCCCAGGTGTCTCAAAGGCCATCAGGGGCTCTAAAACGCCCGCTACCTCAGATGGCAGACCCAGATGTCGACACGGATACTGATACCAGTGTCGACGACGATGAGTCTAATCTAATGTCCACTAAGGCCATTCGCTGCATGATTGAGGCAATGAAAGAGGTGTTACACATTTCAGATTTAAACCCAGGTACCACAAAAAAGGGTATTATGTTTGGGGAGAAAAAACTACCCGTAGTTTTTCCCCCATCTGAAGAATTAAATGAAGTGTGTGAAGAAGCGTGGGCTTTCCCTGATAAAAGATTGATAATCTTAAAAAAAATTACTAATGGCGTTCCCTTTCCCGCCAGAGGATAGGGCACGTTGGGAAACACCTCCTAGGGTGGATAAAGCGCTCACACGTTTGTTTAAAAAGGTGGCACTTCCGTCTCCGGATACGGCCGCCCTGAAGGAGCCTGCGGATAGAAAACAGGAGGCAATCCTGAAGTCTATATATACACACACAGGCATTATACTTAGACCAGCTATTGCGTCAGCATGGATGTGCAGTGCTGCCGCTGCGTGGTCAGATTCCCTGTCAGAAAATAT
Organism: Pseudophryne corroboree; assembly: GCF_028390025.1. NCBI lineage: Eukaryota > Metazoa > Chordata > Amphibia > Anura > Myobatrachidae > Pseudophryne > Pseudophryne corroboree. The sequence goes on from NC_086445.1 coordinate 168,729,065, forward strand.
TGACACGGCAGTGGACAGGGGATGCAGATTCCAAAAGGCACATGGAAGTTTTGCCTTATAAGGGTGAGGAGTTATTCGGGGATGGTCTCTCGGACCTCGTTTCCACAGCGACAGCTGGGAGGTCAGCATTTTTACCCCATGTTCCCTCACAGCCTAAAAAAGCGCCGTTTTATCAGGTACAGTCCTTTCGGACCCAGAAAAACAGGCGAGGAAAAGGCGGGTCTTTTCTGTCCAGAGGCAGAGGTAGGGGAAAAAGGCTGCAACAAACAGCTAGTTCCCAGGAGCAAAAGTCCTCCCCCGCTTCTTCCAAGTCCGCCGCATGACGGTGGGGCTCCACAGGCGGAGCCAGGTACGGTGGGGGGCCGCCTCAAAAATTTCAGCGATCAGTGGGCTCGCTTACAGGTGGATCCCTGGATCTTTCAAGTAGTATCTCAGGGGTACAAGCTGGAATTCGAGGCGTCTCCCCCCCCCCCCGCCGTTTCCTCAAATCAGCCTTGCCAGCAACTCCCTCGGACAGGGAGGCTGTGCTAGAGGCAATTCACAAGCTGTATTCCCAGCGCGTGATAGTCAAGGTGCCCCTACTTCAACAAGGACGGGGTTACTATTCCACACTGTTTGTGGTACCGAAACCAGACGGTTCGGTGAGACCCATTTTAAATTTGAAATCCTTGAACACATACATAAAAAAATTCAAGTTCAAGATGGAATCGCTCAGGGCGGTTATTGCAAGTCTAGACGAGGGGAATTACATGGTATCCCTGGACATCAAGGATGCTTACCTGCATGTCCCCATTTACCATCCTCACCAGGAGTACCTCAGATTTGCGGTACAGAATTGCCATTACCAATTCCAGACGCTGCCGTTTGGTCTGTCCACGGCACCGAGGGTGTTTACCAAGGTAATGGCGGAAATGATGATACTCCTTCGAAAAAAGGGAGTTTTAATTATCCCATACTTGGACGATCTCCTAATAAAGGCGAGATCCAAGGAGCAGTTGTTGGTAGGAGTAGCACTATCTCAGGAGGTGCTACACCAGCACGGTTGGATTCTAAATATTCCAAAGTCACAGCTGGTTCCGACGACACGTCTACTGTTCCTGGGAATGATTCTGGACACAGTCCAGAAAAAAGTGTTTCTCCCAGAGGAAAAAGCCATGGAGCTGTCGTCTCTAGTCAGAAACCTCCTGAAACCAAAACAGGTGTCGGTGCATCACTGCACGCGAGTCCTGGGAAAGATGGTGGCTTCGTACGAAGCAATTCCGTTCGGCAGGTTCCATGCCAGAATCTTTCTGTGGGACCTGTTGGACCAATGGTCCGGATCGCATCTTCAGATGCATCGGCTAATAACCCTGTCTCCAAGAACCAGGGTGTCTCTACTGTGGTGGCTGCAGAGTGCTCATCTTCTAGAGGGCCGCAGATTCGGCATACAGGACTGGGTCCTGGTGACCACGGATGCCAGCCTTCGAGGCTGGGGGGCAGTCACACAGGGAAGAAACTTCCAAGGACTATGGTCGAGTCAGGAGACTTCCCTACACATAAATATTCTAGAACTGAGGGCCATTTACAATGCCCTAAGTCAGGCAAAATCCCTGCTTCAAAACCAGCCGGTACTGATCCAATCAGACAACATCACGGCAGTCGCCCATGTAAACCGACAGGGCGGCACAAGAAGCAGGACGGCGATGGCAGAAGCCACAAGGATTCTCCGATGGGCGGAAAATCACGTGTTAGCACTGTCAGCAGTGTTCATTCCGGGAGTGGACAACTGGGAAGCAGACTTCCTCAGCAGACACGATCTCCACCCGGGAGAGTGGGGACTTCATCCAGAAGTCTTCACACTGATTGTAAATCGTTGGGAACGGCCACAGGTGGACATGATGGCGTCCCGCCTAAACAAAAAACTAGAGAGATATTGCGCCAGGTCAAGGGACCCTCAGGCGATAGCGGTGGACGCTCTAGTGACACCGTGGGTGTACCAGTCAGTTTATGTGTTCCCTCCTCTGCCTCTCATACCAAAGGTACTGAGAATAATAAGACAACGAGGAGTAAGGACAATACTCGTGGTTCCGGATTGGCCAAGAAGAGCGTGGTACCCGGAACTTCAAGAGATGATCTCAGAGGACCCATGGCCTCTGCCGCTCAGACAGGACCTGCTGCAGCAGGGTCCCTGTCTGTTCCAAGACTTACCGCGGCTGCGTTTGACGGCATGGCGGTTGAACACCGGATCCTAAAGGAGAAAGGCATTCCGGAGGATGTCATTCCTACGCTGATTAAAGCCAGGAAAGATGTAACTGTAAAACATTATCACCGCATATGGCGGAAATATGTTGCTTGGTGTGAGGCCAATAAGGCACCAACAGAGGAATTTCAGCTGGGTTGATTTCTGCACTTCCTACAGGCAGGAGTGTCTATGGGCCTAAAATTAGGCTCCATTAAGGTGCAGATATTGGCTCTGTCGATTTTCTTCCAAAAAGAACTAGCTTCACTACCTGAAGTTCAGACATTTGTAAAAGGAGTGCTGCATATTCAGCCCCCTTTTGTGCCTCCAGTGGCACCCTGGGATCTCAACGTGGTGTTGAATTTCCTAAAATCACATTGGTTTGAACCACTGAAGACCGTGGATCTTAAATATCTCACGTGGAAAGTGGTCATGTTATTGGCCTTGGCTTCGGCCAGGCGTGTTTCAGAATTGGCGGCTTTGTCATGCAAAAGCCCTTATCTGATTTTCCATATGGATAGGGCAGAATTGAGGACTCGTCCCCAGTTTCTCCCTAAGGTGGTATCAGCTTTTCACTTGAACCAACCTATTGTAGTGCCTGCGGCTACTAGTAACGTGGAGGATTCCAAGTTGCTGGACGTAGTCAGGGCCTTGAAAATGTATGTTTCCAGGACGGCTGGAGTCAGGAAAACTGACTCGCTATTTATCCTGTATGCACCCAACAAACTGGGTGCTCCTGCTTCTAAGCAGACTATTGCTCGCTGGATTTGTAGCACAATTCAGCTGGCGCATTCTGCGGTTGGACTGCCGCGTCCTAAATCAGTTAAAGCCCATTCTACAAGGAAGGTGGGCTCATCTTGGGCGGCTGCCCGAGGGGTCTCGGCTTTACAACTTTGCCGAGCTGCTACTTGGTCAGGGGCAAACACGTTTGCAAAATTCTACAAATTTGATACCCTGGCTGAGGAGGACCTTGAGTTCTCTCATTCGGTGCTGCAGAGTCATCCGTACTCTCCCGCCCGTTTGGGAGCTTTGGTATAATCCCCATGGTCCTTTCGGAGTTCCCAGCATCCACTAGGACGTTAGAGAAAATAAGATTTTACTCACCGGTAAATCTATTTCTCGTAGTCCGTAGTGGATGCTGGGCGCCCGTCCCTAGTGCGGATTGTCTGCAATAATTGTACATAGTTATTGTTTAATAATGGGTTATTGTTATGAGCCATCTGTTGAGAGGCTCAGTTTTGTTTCATACTGTTAACTGGATATGGTATCACGTGTTGTACGGTGTGATTGGTGTGGCTGGTATGAGTCTTACCCGGGATTCAAAATCCTTCCTTATTGTGTCAGCTCTTCCGGGCACAGTATCCTAACTGAGGCTTGGAGGAGGGTCATAGTGGGAGGAGCCAGTGCACACCAGGTAGTCTAAAAGCTATCTTTTAGTTGTGCCCAGACTCCTGCGGAGCCGCTATTCCCCATGGTCCTTTCGGAGATCCCAGCATCCACTACGGACTACGAGAAATAGATTTACCGGTGAGTAAAATCTTATTTTCTGTTATTTTGTCCTATTTGTTGTTTGCTTCACAATAAAAAAAAAAATCTTCAAAGTTGTAGCCCTGTTCTGTGAATGAAATGATGCAACCCTTCAAACAATCCATTTTAATTCCAGGTTGTGAGGCATCAAAACATGAAAAATGCAAAGGGGGTCAGTGGCAAACGCAGGACTTAGCGAGGGGGGTTTCCGTGGGTGTATATATATGTGCATGTATGTGTAATATATATATATATATATATATATACATACATACATACATACATACATACATACATACATACATACACACACACACACACACACACACACACAGTGGTCGAAGTGGAAATTTTGAAGTAGGGGTATGCAAAAGTCAAGGACGTAATTATGCGCGCCTTCGGCACGCTCCAGAAAAGGGGGCGTGGTCACCCAAAAGGGGGGTGTCCAGTGTAGTAGAACCCCTTATACTATCTAGTACTGGTGCCCCTTTCACCTTATAGCACACGGTACAAGCTGAAATTCACATTATAGCACACGGTACGAGCTGAAATTCACATTATAGCACACGGTACGAGCCGAAACTCACATTGTAGCACACTGAATGAGCCGAAATTCACATTGTAGCACACTGAATGAGCCGAAATTCACATTCTAGCACATGGTGCGAGCTGAAATTCACATTCTAGCACGCTGAATGAGCCGAAATTCACATTGTAGCACCCTGAATGAGCCGAAATTCACATTATAGCACACGGTACGAGCCGAAACTCACATTGTAGCACACTGAATGAGCCGAAATTCACATTGTAGCACACTGAATGAGCCGAAATTCACATTATAGCACACGGTACGAGCCGAAACTCACATTGTAGCACACTGAATGAGCCGAAATTCACATTGTAGCACACTGAATGAGCCGAAACTCACATTGTAGCACACTGAATGAGCCGAAACTCACATTGTAGCACACTGAATGAGCTGAAATTCACATTGTAGCACACTGAATGAGCCTAAATTAACATTGTAGCACACTGAATGAGCCGAAACTCACATTGTAGCACACTGAATGAGCCTAAATTAACATTGTAGCACACTGAATGAGCCGAAATTCACATTGTAGCACACTGAATGAGCCTAAATTAACATTGTAGCACACTGAATGAGCCGACATTCACATTGTAGCACACTGAATGAGCCGAAACTCACATTGTAGCACACTGAATGAGTCGAAATTCACATTGTAGCACATTGAATGAGCCGAAACTCACATTGTAGCACACTGAATGAGCCGAAACTCACATTGTAGCACACTGAATGAGCTGAAATTTTGACAGCAGGGACAGCCAGAGTGACGACAGGGAGTGACGACAGGGAGAGAGAGAGTAACAACAGGGAGAGAGAGAGTGACGACAGGGAGAGAGAGTGACGACAGTGAGAGAGTGACGACAGGGAGAGAGAGTGATGACAGTGACGACAGGGAGAGAGAGTGATGATAGGGAGAGAGAGTGACGACAGGGAGAAAGAGTGACGATAGTGACGACAGGGAGAGAGTGACGACACGGAGAGAGTGATGACAGTGACGACAGGGAGAGAGAGTGATGACAGGGAGAGAGAGTGACGAAAGGCAGAGAGAGTGACGAAAGGCAGAGAGAGTGACGAAAGGCAGAGAGAGTGACGACAGGGAGAGAGAGTGATGACAGGGAGAGAGAGTGATGCAGGGAGAGAGAGTGACGACAGGGAGAGAGAGTGATGACAGGGAGAGAGAGTGATGACAGTGACGACAGGGAGAGAGAGTGACGACAGGGAGAGACAGTGACGACAGGGAGGGAGAGTGACGACAGTGACGACAGGGAGAGAGAGTGACGACAGGGAGAGAGAGTGACGACAGGGGGAGAGAGTGACGACGGAGAGAGAGTGACGACAGGGAGAGAGGTGACAGCAGGGGAACGTTACCTAATTTGTTGCTGGTGGCTGGCAGCGATGGGCTGCGGGCGGCGAGCAGCGTGCGGTGAGCAGCTGGCGGCGTCTGGAGGTTAGCGGTGGGCACCGGCCGCCGCACAGGGACAGGGAGCACAATGTGCAGCAGGATGGCCACTTCCCTTGCCTCCTGCTGCACTTTCAGTGCATTTCCGCCCCACTTCGACCACTATATATATATATATATATATATATATATATACACACACACACACGCACACACATACATACATATATACCACATTCAAACATACATACACAAACACACACATATACACAAGTACACATCCATACATACATACTGTACATACACCAGTGCACAAACACACAGGCATACTGTACATACAAATACACACATAAACACTGGCTGCAAACTTACATGATACACCAGGGCCTGGGAGAGCAGAAGGACGGCAGAGTGAGGACGGAGCGGAGGAAGCTGCTGTTGCTGAGCATGCGCAGCCAGCAGCTCCCCCGGCACATTCTGCAAGCAGAGAGCTCCACAGCTCTCTCTTGCTGCTGCAGCTCCGCGGTCGCGATCGCGGTAGCAGCTTTTGCTGAGAAGGAGACAAAGCTGTCTCCGTCTCAAAATAGAAATCTCGGCTCATCAGGGAGGTTTCCAGGTACTCGGAAACCCCCCTGCGTGCGCCACTGGGGGTGAACACTTTAGCAAGGCACTGTAGCACATCAATACTATCTTACCAGTTTTCTTGCTCTCTCTATCTCGGTTTCTACAGATTTAACATTTAGTTCACCGAAGAAATCTTGAGAGTATGTGTCCTTTGAAACCACTTGAGGTGAAAAGAGCTGGAAAAAAAAATCAAATATTAAGCCAGCATTGCTAAAGAACAAGTTACTTTTACTTAATTGCTGTGCTAAATGCTTAATTGTACAAGTTAAAAGTGAGTCCATTTATAGCTGAACGTTTACTTATTATTATCCTTATTTATATGGCGCCACATGGATCTACAGCGCCCAATTACATATTACATAAACGAATAATCAAAACAGGAAATAGTGACTTACAGTTGAAAACAATATAGGACAAGTACAGGGTAAATATATATAGCTACAGCAGCAGATGACACTGAAATAAGTATCATGGGGGCAGAAAACCACGGGATTTGGTGTCTTCGAATATGGTTTAAGTAGAAGGATAAGCACATGAGGGTTGAGGGCCCTGCTCGTGAGAGCTTACATTCTAAAAGGGAGGATTTTAAGGCCTGTATACACTTCCGCGGGATGAATGGTCGCAAGGTTTATAAACAATAATCCCGAAGAATTAAAGAACTGTAATAATGGAGTGAGAGAATATATCTGCAATGTTGGTGGTTGTGAGTTGCTGGATAAACAGTCAAAATGCATCGAAGCCTTGCAGCTAATTGGATTTCCTCCTTTTATGTTAACGCTTACTCAACTCTTTTCCACAACTGTTTGTTCCATTCACATTGTGGTCAGGACAGCAGAAGTGTGTGATACTTCTTCCTTCCTATCCTTGCCAGCCAGGTCACACTCTCATTAACCTGTTCAGTGCAGATTACCACATGCGGGTTAAATGTAGAGATGAGTCTCCGGCTGTGGAGAGTGTACTGGACGGATATGTCCGTCTCAGTACTGTGTTGTCTGGCGTGGGGCAGGTGCTCTGTCTGCTGTATCTGAAAGTGGCGCCCTGTGTGCTGTATCTGAAAGGGGTGCTGTCTGCTGTATCTGAAAGGGGTGCTCTGTCTGCTGTATCTGAAAGGGGTGCTCTGTCTTCTGTATCTGAAAGGGGTGCTCTGTCTGCTGTATCTGAAAGGGGTGCTCTGTCTGCTGTATCTGAAAGGGGTGCTCTGTCTGCTGCATCTGAAAGGGTTGCTCTGTCTGCTGTATCTGAAAGGGGTGCTCTGTCTGCTGTATCTGAAAGGGGTGCTCTGTCTGCTGTATCTGAAAGGGGTGCTCTGTCTGCTGTAGCTGAAAGGGGTGCTGTCTGCTGTATCTGAAAGGGGTGCTCTGTCTGCTGTATCTGAAAGGGGTGCTCTGTCTGCTGTAGCTGAAAGGGGTGCTCTGCTGTATCAGTCCAGATGGGGTGCTCTGTCTCCTGTATCTGAAAGGGATGCTCTGTCTGCTGCATCTGAAACGGGCGATCTGTGCGTCTATCCAGGGGCTCCGTCCCAGTGTAAAATTAAAATAATAAAAGCTACAAATAAAAAGCCTAAAAATAAAAAAAAAAATTTTTGCACTATACAATTTTTATTTTTATGACACTGCCAGTCAGACCACAGTATATTATTTCATACTCCTACACGTATTGTGCGACACTGATGGTGAAGGTCATCCGCAGTGTTCGATCACTATTTCTGACGCAGACATATTGTGTGACGCTGTGGGTGAAGGTGGTACCACAGTAATATATTTTATTTCCTACACATACATGTATTGTGCGACACTGTTGGTGAAGGTCAACTGCAGTGTTCGATTACAATTTGTGACACACACACACACACACACACACACACATTGTGCGACACTGTTGGTGAAATTAAACCGCAGTGTTTGATTACTATTTTTGACTCATACTTGAATTGTGTGACACTGAAGGTGGTACATTTTTTGTACAAATTGTGGTGTGTGCTGTACCCCACTTTATTTGTGTTTGTGGATAGATATGGAGGGCAAACAATTGAGAGGAGAGCAGGTAGCTCATACTAGTGGTGCAGGTGCTGCCACCAGTCATGACAATACAAGTCCGTCAGCGTCATCTACTAAGGCAGATGCCCAGGGGCATAGAGGGCTTAAGTCAGGGCATGTAAAATCATTTCATTTTACAATGGTAAAGAAAAAAATCATCAAATGGAAAGTTAGCTGCAGAGGCAGTAACACAAACAGTGCATTCAGAACCAGAACCATCAGACATTCTTGAGGAACGTTTAGGGGTGTCCATGTCAACTATGTGTGAGTCTGACATTTTTCACACTGTACTCATAGAGAAGCTTCTTTTACTTCCTTCCACCATTTCTGTACCATCTGCACATGTGGGGAGCAGTACAAGTGAAGATGGTGATGATGAGGATGCAATAGGATGAGGGGGATATATGTATACTAATACAACCTGACACTGAGGAAGTTGATGATGATGTTTGTGTAAGTCAGCCCCCAGTGGCTGCAGTTGTTGACCATGCTAAAAAGAAAGCCATTGCGATGCCTGGGCATAAGACCAAAAAAGCCACCTTTTTGGTGCGGGATTATTTTTACCCCAATCCTGACAATATTTATGAAAGCATCTGCTCCATTTGTGAGGCCATTGTTAATAGAGGTAGAAACGTTAGCCATCTAGGCACCTCCTCCATGTTACATCATTTGCAGCAAAGACATGAAATTTATTGTACAAGATTATAATGTAATAACCACCTCATCATCAACATCCTCAGAGTCATTACTTATTGGAGGTAGTCCATCTAAAAAAATATTTTTGGGGGGCACAAACAAACTAATAATTTCAGCCACAAGTGACAGTCCCTGTCGCTGAAATTATTAAAAATGTTAAACTGTGCATGTCATGTTTAATATATACAATTTAAGGGTGGCTGGGAGAGCAGAGCTGGATTAAGGGGGGGCTCCGGGGGTAAATTCCCGGGGCCCCTCATGTTTGAAAGGGCCCCCTGACACCTGCCACATCGTATATCTAATCTGATTCGCTGCGCTCCCCGCTGACAGCCCAGCTATGACGGCGGGGAGCATGACGCTCAAAGCCGCTAGCACTATACACTGGGCTTCTTGCTGAGCAACGGCTCACCGGCCCAATAGTATATCAAGCTGCTGCCTGTGGCTCAGTGACTGGCTGAGCACGCAGGCTGCAGTGAAAAGGATGTTCCCTGGTTTCCTGGCAGTATGTGGATTTGACCTGGGTGCCAGTGGAGGCTCTCACTCTCCTGTAAGTCAGGATGTATTGAATTCTTTTTTTTTGTGTGTGTTATGGACGCAATTTAAAAGGCCGGCTCTGAATATCTATATTATATATATATATATATATATATATATATATACACACACACACACACACACACACACACACACACACACACACACACACCTGCACTCTCCTTAGTTTCATTCACCTTAATGCTTTAATATAGAACTAGATAAACAACAGGGTTTTGGTTTATGAATTGTACAATGCATGTAAGCTTGCAGCCCAATCCACGGGACCCCATTTCACTGCAAGTCTTACTCTATCACATAAACGTTCGGTATTTCGACTGCCGGGATACCGGCAGTCGAAATACCGATGCCAGAATCCCGACACTGCTTGGAAAGCAAAAAGAGTAAACACAGTTGTTTGACAATAAATGGCTTCACCCAACCACTAACCATGAGTGAAAGAAAAGTTTGTGAGTTATCATTCATATTCTCTGACAAATGGCCAGAAAATCACAAATTCTGCTAGGGTATGTAAACTTTTGAGCACAACTGTGTGTATGTATATGTGTGTATGTGTATATGTGTATATATATATATATATATATATATATATAGCTCTGGGGCTGCCCTCACTAAATAACAGATACCTTCCACCTTGGTGTGGCACTCCAAACTTAACAAGACACACGACTCAGCAGTGGGTTCAATGGCGTTTCAGTATTCAAACTGTCTTCAGATTAAACACATAAAAAACAGTACATACCTTTTAGGTATCTGTTATTTAGTGAGGGCACCGGCTGTGTTTATGGAGTTTAGCGAGTGCCAGCCCCAGAGCCAGTTGTATTGAATGGACATTGAGTTGTTTATTCTGGCAGGGCACCGCTTGAATTAATAGTTGGAATCTCTTCAGTGTATACTTGCTTGTCTAAGGAGTCAGACAGGAGGACTTTCATTGTTTTTAACCAGTGTGCTGTGTTTGTATTCCCTTGTATTTACACAGGGATTGGAAGATTGAGCTATATCAGGGCTTGAGCAGGTAATGGTGAATCAATTATATGTAAGTTCTTAGACCTGGTTCGTCCTTTATATAAACATACTCTATAGCAATACAATGGCTGACCATCAAGATGAATTAAGTCCCCTACAATTTCCTATTGGGGACATTCTGTCCTTTTCAGAGTCAGAAGCTGAAGCAATTTTGTATGTAAAAGACTAACTGATGAGGCAGAGGCTTCAGTACCAGAAAATATTTTTAAAGATCTATTATTTCTGAAAAAGAAAGAGGTAGATTTTTATCTACATGGATTGACCCTCAGTGATTATTATAAAGATAAAAAAATCCCGAGGGGTTTCCGTGTTAATTGCCCTACAATCGGCAGGCATGACCCGCTATTTTGCAAGCAGTGGATTGCAATCATAAACAAATGTTCTTTAGATTTAATTCTTTTAGTGATTGAGCAATCCACCAAAGAATTGGAAAAAATTAAAGGCAAAATTGACGAGTTTGAAAAAATCCATCTGCCTACGCTGACTAGCGATCACGACACTGAATGGCTTGGTAAATTGAACACACAAATCAATCAATATAAAAGAGATTTGATTTGTTTTAAAAAAGAAAAACGATCTAAAGTAGATCTTGATTATGAAAAACACACTGTGTACAAGTGGCTATCAGGCGGTTCACAACATGAATCAAACGGCCATTTTATAGACGGAACAGAAAACCCTCTTCGAGATTTGATACTGATTCCTCAACGGATACTGGTAATTCTAATACAGAGATAGAACAATCAACAACAGCCGGTGGCCCTTTAGGAGTGGCCACAAGAGCTACAAAACCTGGACAAAGAGACAATATACGCGACACAGTGGGCAAAACGAGAGGAAGAGTGGGCAGACCACGAGAACCAGTCGCAATTAATTTGCAATATATCTTCATATGAGCTATCTAATAGTGAAATTAGCCTCCTAAGTAAAGGCTTATCATACGTTCCATCAGCCAAATATGACTATTTTCAATGGAACATAGAGAAACACTCATTACAACGCAAATTAAAGCTGATTGAATATTTCAAAGATAAACCACGGGATAATAATTACGTGGAGAAGGAGAAAATACCAGCGAAATTAAAACAATTTGCACCTTGCTCCACCTTCGATCATCTCACTAACAATTCAAGTCTAAAGACTTTGACGCGCATGGTGGAAACAGAGGTCCACGATGCAGCACAGTCTCAGAAGACATGTCATCCAAATCTGACTCCACTTGAGAGACAAGCTTTCGACTCAGTTGTCATCTAACGAGCAACTCGTAATAAGACCTGCCAATTAAAGGGGGGCGATAGTATTACAAGACCTATGTGATTATAAACAGGAAATACACAAACTACTATCGGATCCAGGAGTATATAAAGTACTACACCAGGACCCCACAGCAACATGTAGAAGAGATTTGAAGAATATCCTACAGAGAGCAGTGGACACTAAATTTATTTCTGAAGAGACCATGAGAGCTCTAATACCAGAATTCCCGCTTATTCCACTTTTCTACACCATACCGAAAATCCATAAGGATGAAAAACATTCCCCTGGATGGCCGATAGTTTCAGCACGTGGATCTCTTTTACAACCGACAGCAGTCTTTTTAGATTATTTCAACCACTGATCCAGAGAGAGTTGAGTTTTTTATACGACACAACATCATTTCTCATTAAATTACGTTCAGTGAGAGAATTGCCCCCAGGTTGCTGTTTAGCAAGCATTGATGTCACTAACTAACATCTATTCCGCATGATTTAGGTTTAACAATAGTGAAAAAGTTTTTACTGTATAGTAAGATGTTTGTACTACCAGCTGTTGAGGTAATTGTCTCTTTATTAGAGCTCACACTAGTACAATTTTTTTTTCTGTATGATGGCCAGCTTTATTTGCAAACGAGGGAATGTGTCATAGGCAGTAGTGCCGCCCCCTCGTATGCAAATATTGTCATGTTTGCAATTGAACGAGATCTGTTTTTTTCTGATGAAGAAGTGAGCAGTAACATTGTCTTATTTACACGCTTTATTGACAATCTGTTTGTTATCTGGAAGGGTAATGCGACCGCTTTGAGTGATACCATTAACAAATACAATCAACGAGAGGGTCTCATTAAGTTCACTTATTCCATTGATTCTTAGGAAAATAATTACCTAGATGTTAAAGTTTGTATACACAACAATCAAATAAGTACCACTGTTTATTCAAAGCCAACGGATAGGAACAACCTTTTACAGGCAAACAGTTGCCACCCTAGATCTATGATTAATAGTCTCCCTTTTTCCTAAATGATCAGAATATGGAGGATAAATAGCAATCCGATTACTGCCCAACAAAAGATTGATCTCTTAATAGAGAAATTGAGAGACCGAGGCTATGTATTAAAATCTTTATTAGACTCTAAGCATAAAGTGCTGACGATGGATAGAGAACTACTTGTTTAATGTTTAATTAATTTACAGCATGGTGAACAGAACAATGTCAACGTTTTGGGCCTCACATGGCCCTTTTTCAAGACACAGATGTCCAAATGAAGGAGAGCATGACATCTGTGTTGGACATCTGTGTCTTGAAAAAGGGCCATGTGAGGCCCGAAATGTCGACATTGTTCTGTTCACCATGCTGTAAGTTAATTAAACATTTGGAACTTTAAAGAAAGAAGACTGGCGAGTGCTCTCTCTAGTTTTGGATGAATATATATGGCCTACTATGGATGGATTCTGTGGATACGCCTGAGGTGCACCCCAGCAGGATGTTAAATGTACTTTGTCAGTGCCAAAACCTTGGATTATATATATATATATATATATATATATATATATATATAACTCCCAAAGAATCAGTGGGCGCGTAATTAACCTTCTAGCTTTTGTACCAGCAATTCATACAAATCAAGAATTAATTAATTTTTTTTTACAATTTATTAAAAGCACATTTTCTGCTTCACATATATAGAGGCATACCCTTTACATATACATATCAAGACATTTTACACAAGATGTTATTCAATTGATATAGTTGTTGGTAGGGTATTGCTCTCCACAACCCTGATGCGTTTCGTCCTAAAAGGACTTCTTCAGAGGTGTGTTCTGTACAGCTGGTAAAATAACATAAAATATAATGGAGAAGAGGACATAACAAGGGGCATGTAAGATCACATCAAATTACCATAACCATAAATATGACCACAATCATTACATACCTAAAGACTTAATCCGAGAACAATCCTTCGGATATAATAAACAATTATACAAATTGATTTATGGCACAACTCGAAAAAACAATTACATTGGATCAGTATCAAATAAGTTTAGACCAAAAAAGTACTCTTACATTATAACAATAGACTTACTTTAGAATTAATTTATGTGTTCCAAAAAAGATGGTGACAATAGCCCATCAAATTGGAAAAAGATCCTACTGGAATAATAAATATGTATCAATATTAAATTACCATATGGTAAAAAGTGTTCAATAAATGTATAAATAAAAATACAGTGCATCCGGAAACTTTTCACAGCGCTTCACTTTTTTCACATTTTGTTATGTTACAGCCTTATTCCAAAATTGAATAAATTCATTTTTCCCTTCAGAATTCTACACACAATACCCCTAAATGACAACGTGAAAAAGTTTTTTTTGAGATTTTTACAAATTTATTAAAAATTAAAAATGATGAAATCACATGTACATAAGTATTCACAGCCTTTGTTCAGTACTTTGTTGATGCACCTTTGGCAGCAATTACAGCCTCAAGTCTTTTTGAATATGATGCCACAAGCTTGGAACACCTATCTTTGGGCAGTTTCGCCCATACCTCTTTGCAGCACCTCTCAAGTTCCATCAGGTTGGATGGGAAGCATCGGTGCACAGCCATTTTCACATCTCTCCAGAGATGTTCAATTGGATTCAAGTCTGGGCTCTGGCTAAGCCACTCAAGGACATTCACAGAGTTGTCCTGAAGCCACTCCTTTGATATTTTGGCTGTGTACTTAGGGTGGTTGTCCTGCTGAGGTAATGAGCACTCTGGAGCAGGTTTTTATCCAGGATGTCTCTGTACATTGCTGCATTCATCTTTCCCTCTATCTTGACTAGTCTCCTACTTCCCACCAGTGAAAAACATCCCAACAGCATGATGCTGCCACCACCATGTTTCACTGTAGGGATGGTATTTGCCTGGTGATGAGCAGTGCCTGGTTTCCTCCAAACATGATGCCTGGCATTCATGCTAAAGAGGTCAATCTTTGTCTCATCAGACCAGAGAATTTTGCTTCTCATGGTCTGAGAGTTCTTCAGGTGCATTTTGGCAAACTCCAGATGGGCTGCCATGTGCTTTTTACTAAGGAGTGGCTTCTGTCTGGCCACTCTACCATACAGGCCTGATTGGTGGATTGCTGCAGAGATGGTTGTCCTTCTGGAAGGTTCTCCTCTCTCCACAGAAGAATGCTGTAGCTCTGACAGAGTGACCATAAGGTTCTTGCTCACATCCCTGACTAGGGCCCTTCTCCCGATTGCTCAGTTTAGACAGCCGGCCAGCTTTAGGAAAAGTCCTGGTAGTTCCGAACTTCTTTAATTTATGGATGATGGAGGCCACTGTGCTCATTGGGACCTTCAAAGCAGCAGATATTTTTCTGTACCCTTCCCTAGATTTGTGCCTCAAAACAATCCTGTCTCGGAGGTCTACAGACAATTTCTTTGACTTCATGCTTGGTTTGTGCTCAGACATGCACTGTCAAATGTGGGACCTTATATAGAGAGGTGTGTGCCTTTCCAAATCATGTCCAATCAACTGAATTTACCACAGGTGGACTCCTTATTAAGCTGTAGAAACATCTCAAGGATGATCAGGGGAAACAGGATGCACCTGAGCTCAATTTTGAGCTTCATGGCAAAGGCTGTGAATACTTATGTACATGTGATTTCTTAGTTTTTTATTTTTAATAAATTAGCAAAAATCTCAAAAAAACTTTTCACATTGTCATTATGGGGTATTGTGTGTAGAATTTTGAGGGGAAAAAAATAATTTATTCCAAATTGGAATAAGGCTGTAACATAACAAAATGAGGAAAAAGTAAAGCGCTGTGAATACTTTCCAGAATCACTGTACATACCCACTATTGGTGAACTTAAAAAAAATAGGATTTTAATTACCTACCGGTAAATCCTTTTCACGTAGTCTGTAGAGGATGCTGGGGTCCATATTAGTACCATGGGGTATAGACGGGTCCACCAGGAGCCATTGGCACTTTAAGAGTTTAACAGTGTGGGCTGGCTCCTCTCTCTATGTCCCTCCTACCAGACTCAGTCTAGAAACTGTGCCCGAGGAGACGACAAACTTCGAGAGAAGGAAATAAACAGATAATGGCGAGATTCAAACCAGCTCACACAAAAAGGCAAATCCGGCAACATGAAAAAAATATGTATGTACATATAGTGTACCGTACAGTACCTTTATTTATATATATATATATATATATATATATATATATATATTTATTTTTTAAATTTAGGCGCTTTGTCACCACCTGCTATGACAAATAAAGCTGCTGCTAAAATGAGGGGATAGTCAATCCCTTGAACCAAAAATACAAACAAACAAGACAGTAGCAGCGCTTATGTAAATAGAATGTCACATCTGCATAATTACATATTCAATAATACATAATTTATTTGTATAGGTATAAAATTGGGCTTCCGGGTAATATATGAAGCAATAAGTAAAACAATTAAAAACGACCACACAAATTGGGAATTTGTAACCAGCACAGTTCAAGAGTCCGTTCCCTTTATAACACCTCCTTGTGTGCCACTTAGCAGAAAGTCTCGGTTTGTATAGTTCTTGTTTCAAAGAGGTAATACCTGAGTCACTGGAGGATTAGATATCCTGGAATAGTTGAAACCAGAGTCCTCACCAGAGCTGTGACCCTAGATGACACCTGTACATCTGACGCGTTTTGCTGCGCCTGGTAGCTTTTGAAAAAGCCGCCAGGCGCAGCGAAATGCGTCAGATGTACAGACCACATTGGGAGCCGCACTCAGCACTTTCCGGACCAACCTCCTCAATTGGACGCCCACTCTATGGAGTCATTTATCGACACATTGGACACTACCATCTAGGGTCACAGCTCTGGTGAGGACTCTGGTTTCAACTATTCCAGGATATCTAATCCTCCAGTGACTCAGGTATTACCTCTTTGAAACAAGAACTATCCAAACCGAGACTTTCTGCTAAGTGGCGCACAGGGAGGTGTTATAAAGGGAACGGACTCTTGAACTGTGCTGGTTACAAATTCCCAGTTTGTGTGGTCGTTTTTAATTGTTTTACTTATTGCTTCATATATTACCCGGAAGCCCAATTTTATACCTATACAAATAAATTATGTATTATTGAATATGTAATTATGCAGATGTGACATTCTATTTACATAAGCACTGCTACGGTCTTGTTTGTTTGTAAATCCGGCAACAGGCCGGAAAACTCAGCAACAGCTGAAACCGTACTGAAACAGTAAAGAACACAGAACTTACCCAGGAACAAGGCAGTACTGAACCAAATAACCACTGCAGGACAAAGAAGCGCTGGGCGGGCAACCAGCATCCTCTACGGACTACGAGAAAAGGATTTACCTGTAGATAATTAAATTCCTTTTTTCTCTTACGTCCTAGAGGATGCTGGGGTCCATATTAGTACCATAGGGATGTACCAAAGCTCCCAGAATGGGAGGTAGAGCGCGCAGGCTCCTGCAGAACTGCTTGACCAAACTTGAGGTCATCGGAGGCCAAAGAATCGAACTTGTAAAACTTAGCAAACGTGTTCGACCCAGACCAAGTAGCTGCTCAGCAAAGCTGTAAAACTGAGACACCCCGGGAAGCCGCCCAGGAAGAACCCACCTTTTGAGTAGAGTGGGCCTTAACAGATTTAGGACACGGCAAGCCTGCCGTAGACTATGCATGCTGGATAGTGAACCTAATCCAGTGAGAGATCGACTGCTTAGAAGCAGGACACCCAATTTTCTTGGGATCATACAGGACAAACAGAGAGTCCGATTTTCTGTTACGAGCAGTCCTCTTCACATAGATCTTCAAAGCCCTCACAACATCCAAGGACTTTGAAGCAATTGAGGAGTCAGTAGCCACTGGCACCACAATAGGTTGGTTGATATGAAAAGACGACACAACCTTTGGAAGGAACTGTTGACACATCCTGAGTTCCGCCCTATCTTCATGGAAGACCAAATAGGAACTTTTACAGGACAAAGCCCCCAATTCCGACACACGTCGCGCAGAAGCCAAGGCCAACAATGTGACAGCCTTCCACGTGAGAAACTTGACCTCAGCCTCCTGTAAAGGCTCAAACCATTCCGATTGCAGGAAATGCAACACCATGTCAAGATCCCAGGGTGCCGTCGACACCATAAAGGGAGGCTGGATGTGCAGAACCCCTTTCAAAAAGGTCTGAACCTCAGGGAGGGCAGCCAATTGTTTCTGGAAGAAAATGGATAAAGCCGAAATCTGGACCTTGAGGGATCCCAATCTCAGGCCCATATCCACACCTGCTTGCAGGAATAGGAGAAACCGTCCAAGTTGAAACTCCACCGCAGGAAACTTCTTGGATTCCCACCAAGACACATACTTTTTCCAAATTCGATGGTAATGTTTAGACGTTACTCCCTTTCTAGCCTGTATCAGGGTAGGAATAACCGCGCTCGGAATACCCTTCTGAGCTAAGATATGGCGCTCAACCGCCAAACGTAGGCATGGTAAGTCTTGACAAGCGAACGGCCCCTGTAGTAGAAGATCCTCCCGAAAAGGTAGGCATTGGGTCTTCCAGCAGGAGATCCAGTAGATCCGCGTACCAAGCTCTCCTTGGTCAGTCCGGAGCAATGAGGATTGCTAGAACCTTTGTTCTTTTTTACAAGCTGTAGAACTCTTGGAATGAGAGGAAGTGGAGGGAACACATACACCGACGGGAACACCCATGGTGTTACCAGCGCGTCCACTGCCACTGCCTGCGGGTCTCTCAACCTGGAACAGTACTTCCGCAGCTTCTTGTTGAGGCGGGAGGCCATTATGTCTATGTGAGGAACCCCCCACCAACCGGTTACCTCCTCGAACACCTCCGGGTGGAGGCCCCACTGTCCTGGATGTAGATCGTGTCTGCTGAGGAAGTCTGCTTCCCCAGTTGTCCACTCCCGGAATGAAGATTGCCGACAACGCCACTGCGTGCCTTTCTGCCCAGAGGAGGATTCTTGTCACCTCTGACATCGCAGCCCTGCTCTTCGTTCCGCCTTGCCGGTTTATGTAGGCCACTGTGGTCACGTTATCCGACTGCACCTGAACAGCCCGATCCTGCAGGTGTGCTGCTTGAAGAAGGCCGTTGTATATGGCTTTTAGCTCCAGGATGTTTATTGGAAGAAGGGATACTTGACTCAACCACCTTTGTTGGAAGGTGTCCCCTTGGGTGACTGCTCCCCAACCACTGAGACCTGTGGTTAGAAGGATCCAGTCCTGAACCCCAAACCTCCGGCCCTCTAGAAGGTGAGGCAGTTGCAGCCACCAGAGGAGTGAAAACCTTGCTTTCGGCAACAGACGTATCCTCTGGTGCATGTGTAGGCGAGATCCCGACCACTGGTCTAGTAGATCCAGCTGAAAGGACCGAGCATGAAACCCTCCGTACTGCAGAGCCTCGTAGGAGGCAACCATCTTCCCCAGAAGGCGGATGCACTGATGAACCGATACTCGGGCAGGCTTCAAGACATTCCGGACCATTGTTTGTATCACCAACGCTTTCTCCACCGGTAGAAACACCCTCTGCACTTCCGTGTCGAGGATCATCCCCAGGAAAGACAGCCTCCTTATCGGCTCCAGATGAGACTTTGGAAGGTTCAGGATCCAACCGTGCTCCCTGAGCAGATGCGTCATGAGAGCAATGGACCTTAACAACTTCTCCCTGGACGATGCTTTGATCAGCAGGTCATCCAGATATGGAATTATGTTCATCCTCTGCTTGCTGCGGAGAACCATCATCTCTGCCATCACCTTGGTGAAGACCCTCTGTGCCGTGGAGAGACTGAATGGCAGTGCTTGAAACTGATATTGATCGTCCAACAGTGCAAACCTGAGATAAGTCTGATGCGGCAACCAAATCGGAATGTGGAGGTACGCATCCTTGATGTCCAGGGACACCAGGAACTCCCCCTCCGCCAGTCCTGAGATTACTGCTCTCAGAGACTCCATTATGAATTTGAACTCCTTGATGTAAGGGTTTAACGATTTCAAGTTCAGAATTGGCCTGACCGAACCATCCGGCTTCGGTACCACAAAAAGGTTTGAATAGTAACCCTTGTTTAACTGATGAGGTGGAACTGGAACAATGACCTCCGACAGTTCAAATTTTCAGATAGCGTCCAGTAGAATAGCTCTGTCTGCCGGCGAAGCTGGCAAGCCTGATTTGAAGAATCTGTGAGGTGGAAGAGTTTGAAACTCCAGCCTGTACCCCCGGAACACAATATCCTGTACCCAGGGATCCAGGCCGGACGACACCCAGACGTGGCTGAAATTCCGGAGTCTCGCTCCCACCTGACTGACTTCCAGGCTGTGCGGTCCACCATCATGCTGAGGACCTTGAGGCACCAGAAGCAGACTTCCGGTCCTGGGAACCTGCAAGTGCAGGTTTTTTGGATTTGGCACGACCACCTCTAAAGAAGATGTGAGAGGGCTTGTTCTTTCTAGTCCTAGCGGGCCGAAAGGACTGTGACGTGTTGGGAGAAAAGGTTGCATCGTAGCCGGTACAGCTTAGGGAAGAAAAGGAAACTTACTCGCGGTAGCCGTGGCAATCCACGCATCCTGCACCTCCCCAAAAAGAGCCTGACCTGTGTAGGGTAGGTTCTCCACACTTTTCCTGGATTCCGCGTCCGCAGACCATTGGCGCAGCCAAAGACCCCTGCGAGCCTAGACGGACATGGAAGAGATCCCCGCAGCCATGGAACCCAGATCCTTCATGGATTCTACCAGAAACCCAGCAGAATCCTGTATGTTACGTAAAAACAAATCAACGTCACCTTTATCCATCGTAGTCAAATCCTCCTGCAGAGTGCTTGACCACTTTGCTATTACTTTAGAAATCCATGCACAGGCAATAGTAGGCCGCAGAATCGCCCCTGAAGCCGTGTAAATGGATTTGAGCGTAGCATCAACCTTGCAATCCACCAGGTCTTTCAACGCGATGGATCCCAGGACAGGTAAGACCACCTGCTTTGACATCCTGGAGACAGACGCATCAACAATAGGCGGGGTCTCACATTTTTTTCTGTCTTCCTCCAGAAAGGGATTTTTCAAATATAGCATTTCATTCTTTTGAAGCAGGGAAGGTTAGCGAGGCTTTCTTACTGTCAGTAAAGTAAGCCTCCTCAACCTGCTCAGGAGTTGTGTCTGCAATATTCAACACATCCCGCATGGCCTCAATCATCAACTGCACACCCTTAGCAAGTGATGCCGTGCCCCTCAACACATCCCCATCACCGTCTGCCGTGTCAGAATCGGTATCTGTGTCATCTTGCGTAATATGGGCCAGAGCACTTTATGAGAGTGTACCGCAGGGGGGCCCCAAGGGAACAGAACCGGACCATACTGCCATAGAGGACTGCAATACCTGAGTTGCATGCTCAGTCTGTGCAACCCTCTTCGAAATCTGAGAAATAACCCCCTTAATAGAGGCAAACCACTCCGGTTCCCTAGCCGGGATCTGCGCTACAACAGTGCAATCCTGATTACATGGAAAGGGATCTTCTTGAGAGGACATATCCTCTGCAGCATATGAGACAGAGTCTCTAGACATGGTTGCCTGCACACCCCACATACACACAGGGTAATGGGCACACAGAGTCCCCCCCCCCCCCCCCAAGAATGGCAGAGAGAAACACAGAGATTGGAGCCAACCCACACACAGCGCTATACAGGTATAGGGAGACCCTTAACCAGCGCTGACTGTGTCCCTCCCCTCCCTTCTACAACCCCCTGGTACCGAGTAGATAGCTAAAGTTGCACTGGAGGGACTACTCTTCACAGGCAGTGTGTCTGCAGGCAGGAAAATGGCGCTGAACGCTGCTGGGTCCGCTCTGAGGAGAAGCTCCGCCCCCTTAATGGCGCTGTCTTCCCGCTCTTCCAAGATTATACTTGCCTGAGGGTTTTGTGCTGGCTGAGATCCAAGGACCCCGACAGGCTTTCTGGTCAGTGTAGGGTTTAGGCTCCGGCTCAGGGCGCCCCTCACAGCGCCGCAGCATGTACCGCTGAGCCCCGGAGCACAGTTAGTACTGCGCTCCATACCCTGTTGCCACCATCTTCACATCGGCTCCCCGCTTGCCAGGGGGCCGATGACTCACTCGCCACCGATCTTCTGGCTCTGTAAGGGGGTGGCGGCATGCTGCCGGGGTGAGCGAT
Organism: Pseudophryne corroboree; assembly: GCF_028390025.1. NCBI lineage: Eukaryota > Metazoa > Chordata > Amphibia > Anura > Myobatrachidae > Pseudophryne > Pseudophryne corroboree. The sequence continues at coordinate 168,751,159 of NC_086445.1, forward strand.
CCCAGGCGGCGGGTAGCGATCTATCCCCTCTGGAGCTCAGTGTCCAGTCAGCGGAGATAGTGGCTCAGACCCAGCAAGGCAGACACTACTCCCCCCTCCCCCCCCCCCCCCCCCCTCAGTCCCACGATGCAGGGAGGCTGTTGCCAGCAGCCTCCCTGTAAAATAACAATCTCTAAAAAAAAAAATTCTAAGAAAGCTCTGTAGAGCTCCCCTAGCTGTGACCAGCTCCTCCGGGCACATTTTCTAAACTGAGTCTGGTAGGAGGGGCATAGAGGGAGGAGCCAGCCCACACTGTTAAACTCCTAAAGTGCCAATGGCTCCTGGTGTACCCGTCTATACCCCATGGTAATAATATGGACCCCAGCATCCTCTAGAACGTAAGAGAAAATGCACTTAGTAGATAATTATCTGTAAATGGATATTATGCACCTCCTATTAAAATGTGTTCTATTGACATCTTATTTATTTATTTATTTATTATTAAACTACAATAAGAAAACCCTCAACTTATTATAATACTCACATAGCCCTGTGTGGTGCTTCATTCAACTCCCCAAGTGCAAGTGACTATGTGCCTGAGATGTGAGGCTATTTATACCTAACACCATCCTACCTCATTTCCTGGAATTCAATAACCAATCAGATGTGAGTCTAGAGAAATATCTCTAATACACACTCCACACCCTAGGAACAGTAATCTAAATGTCCATTCGCGTTAATTTTAATAATTACACTGGTATCATTTTTATATAAGTGAAATAAACACTAAACTTAATAATCTATATCACAGGTTCTCAAACTCGGTTCTCAGGACCCCACACGGTACATGTTTTGCAGGTCACCTGTAGATTTAAAAAATGTGACAGTTGGTGATACACAGTGCAGCTGCTGGGTGACATGGAAAACGTGAACCGTGTGGGGTCCTGAGGACCGAGTTTGAGAACCACTGATCTATATTAACAGCCCGGAATAACGGAAGTGATATGTATATGTAAAGGGTATGCCTCTATATATGTGAAGCAGAAAATGTGCTTTTAATAAATTGTTAAAAAAAAATTTAATTGATGGTTTGTATGAATTGCTGGTACAAAAGCTAGAAGGTTAAATAAGCGCCCTCTGATTCTTTGGGAATTGTATGTGTTTTGAATCCTTGCTAACATGAGGATTATATTGGAGATGCTGCTGATCGAATAAGCGCAAGATAAGGACAAGAATTGTGTTTGTTATCAGTGGCGACACAAGCCGTGACGCCTAGAAGGGGTGACACCACACTGTGGGCTCCTCCGCAGTGACAGGAGCCGAGCGCTGCAGTGTGAAATTCTGCTACAGCACCCGGCTCTTATCATAGCAGAGGAGCCGACATCGCTGGGAGACAGTCTCCGTGGGCAGCCCAGCATCTCCGGAGATGCTGGACACGCCCCCGGAGTGAGGTCCCCACGAGGCCATGCCCCCTTTGTTAACAACCACGCCCCCTTTTTGACGCGAACACGCTCCCTGGCGCGCTGGGATATGAAGGTTGCGCACCGGGTGTCTCCACACCCGGTGACGCCACTGTTTGTTAATATATATATATATATATATATATATATATATATAGATATACACATTTTAGATCTTAGGCCCCCCTGTCTTAAGTACCCCGGCCCCCCAATGCCTTAATCTAGCTCTGTGGGAGAGACCAAGGACAATTCCATCTTGTACCTCTTTTCTTTGCATTATGTGCTGTTTGGAGCATTGCTGACTGTGACGACAAACATTTGAATAGTTTATTAAACTGACACCTTCTCTGCCACTGCAGTGCCATTCTGTTTCCTAGATGTGTCATGTTGGAAGTTTAAGTGCCACATGTTTGTGCAGTCCACTGCTGTCGCTAAGCTTTAGTCATCCAGCTACATCGGTGCAACCTTTTGGCCTAAACGGAATGAAAACAATATTCTGAGCTGTGAGGTGGTCAAAAGTGACTGGAAATGAGTGTAAGTGAATGTTATTGAGGTTAATAATACTGTTGGAACAATAAAAAGGCCAAAATTCTTTAATTTGAGCTGTTTTTATGATTTAAAAAACAAACAAAAACAGATTCATAACAAATACAGATCCAAAACTCGCAATTTAGGTTTTGTGAACTGGAGGGCATTATACTGTTACATAATATAAACTAAAGCACTGTAATGTGGCACAATATAAAGTAGTGATGAGCGGGTTTCGGTTTCCGAGAAACCGAACCCCCCCGAACTTCACCCTTTTTAGACGGGTCCGAGCCATACTCGGATTCTCCCGTATGGCTCGGTTAACCCGAGCGCGCCCGAACGTCATCATCCCGCTGTCGGATTTTCGCGAGATTCTGGTTCTATATAAGCAGCCGCACGTCGCCGCCATTTTCACACGTGCATTGAGATTGATAGGGAGAGGACGTGGCTGGCGTCCTCTCCGTTTATATAGTTACACAGTTGATCTGATTGCTTAGCTTATTGTGGGGAGGATTGGGGAGCAGCTGTTAGGAGGAGTACAGTGCAGAGTTTTGCTAATAGTGACCACCAGTTTTTTATCCGTTCTCTGCCTGAAAAAAACGCTCCATACCATATCTGTGCTCAGTGTGCTGAATGATATATCTGTGCTGAGTGCTCACACTGCTTAATTGTGGGGACTGGGGAGCAGCTATAGCAGGAGTACAGTGCACAGTTTTGCTGACAGTGACCACCAGTATACGTTTGTCTGCCTGAAAAACACTCCTGTGGTGTCTTTTTTTTTTTTAATACTATAAACGCAGTCTGCTGACAGTGTCCACCAGGTCCATTATACTGTATATAGCAGTACGGTAGGCCACTGCTGTACCTACCTCTGTGTCGTAACTCGTCGTCCATAAGTATACTATCCATCCATCTACATTGTATACCTGTGGTGTCTTTTTTTCTTTATACTATAAACGCAGTCTGCTGACAGTGTCCACCAGGTCCATTATACTGTATATAGCAGTACGGTAGGCCACTGCTGTACCTACCTCTGTGTCGTCACTCGTCGTCCATAAGTATACTAAGTATCCATCCATCTACATTGTATACCTGTGGTGTCTTTTTTTCTTTATACTATAAACGCAGTCTGCTGACAGTGTCCACCAGGTCCATTATACTGTATATAGCAGTACGGTAGGCCACTGCTGTACCTACCTCTGTGTTGTCACTCGTCGTCCATAAGTATACTATCCATCCATCTACATTGTATACCTGTGGTGCCTTTTTCTCTTTATACTAGTAGTACTAGTTTAGCAGTCTGCTGACAGTGTCCACCAGGTCCATTATACTGTATATAGCAGTACGGTAGGCCACTGCTGTACCTACCTCTGTGTCGTCACTCGTCGTCCATAAGTATACTATCCATCCATCTACATTGTATACCTGTGGTGGCTTTTTTTCTTTATACTAGTAGTACTAGTTTAGCAGTCTGCTGACAGTGTCCACCAGGTCCATTATACTGTATATAGCAGTACGGTAGGCCACTGCTGTACCTACCTCTGTGTCGTCACTCGTCGTCCATAAGTATACTATCCATCCATCTACATTGTATACCTGTGGTGGCTTTTTTTCTTTATACTAGTAGTACTAGTTTAGCAGTCTGCTGACAGTGTCCACCAGGTCCATTATACTGTATATAGCAGTACGGTAGGCCACTGCTGTACCTACCTCTGTGTTGTCACTTGTCGTCCATAAGTATACTATCCATCCATCTACATTGTATACCTGTGGTGGCTTTTTTTCTTTATACTAGTTTAGCAGTTTGCTGACAGTGTCCACCAGGTCCATTTATTATACTGTATATAGCAGTACGGTAGGCCACTGCTGTACCTACCTCTGTGTCGTCACTCGTCGTCCATAAGTATACTATCCATCCATCTACATTGTATACCTGTGGTGGCTTTTTTTCTTTATACTAGTTTAGCAGTTTGCTGACAGTGTCCACCGGGTCCATTTATTATACTGTATATAGCAGTACGGTAGGCCACTGCTGTACCTACCTCTGTGTCGTCACTCGTCGTCCATAAGTATACTATCCATCCATCTACATTGTATACCTGTGGTGGCTTTTTTTCTTTATACTAGTAGTACTAGTTTAGCAGTCTGCTGACAGTGTCCACCAGGTCCATTATATTGTATATAGCAGTACGGTAGGCCACTGCTGTACCTACCTCTGTGTCGTCACTCGTCGTCCATAAGTATACTATCCATCCATCTACATTGTATACCTGTGGTGCCTTTTAGTTGTGCGCATTAAAATATGGAGAACAAAAATGTGGAGGTTAAAAAAATAGGGAAAGATCAAGATCCACTTCCACCTCGTGCTGAAGCTGCTGCCACTAGTCATGGCCGAGACGATGAAATGCCATCAACGTCGTCTGCCAAGGCCGATGCCCAATGTCATAGTACAGAGCATGTAAAATCCAAAACACAAAAGATCAGTAAAATGACCCAAAAATCAAAATTAAAAGCGTCTGAGGAGAAGCGTAAACTTGCCAATATGCCATTTACGACACGGAGTGGCAAGGAACGGCTGAGGCCCTGGCCTATGTTCATGGCTAGTGGTTCAGCTTCACATGAGGATGGAAGCACTCATCCTCTCGCTAGAAAAAAGAAAAGACTTAAGCTGGCAAAAGCACAGCAAAGAACTGTGCGTTCTTCGAAATCACAAATCCCCAAGGAGAGTCCAATTGTGTCGGTTGCGATGCCTGACCTTCCCAACACTGGACGGGAAGAGCTTGCGCCTTCCACCATTTGCACGCCCCCTGCAAGTGCTGGAAGGAGCACCCGCAGTCCAGTTCCTGATAGTCAAATTGAAGATGTCAGTGTTGAAGTACACCAGGATGAGGATATGGGAGTTGCTGGCGCTGGGGAGGAAATTGACAAGGAGGATTCTGATGGTGAGGTGGTTTGTTTAAGTCAGGCACCCGGGGAGACGCCTGTTGTCCGTGGGAGGAATATGGCCATTGACATGCCTGGTCAAAATACAAAAAAAAACAGCTCTTCGGTGTGGAATTATTTCAACACAAATGCGGACAACAGGTGTCAAGCCGTGTGTTGCCTTTGTCAAGCTGTAATAAGTAGGGGTAAGGACGTTAACCACCTCGGAACATCCTCCCTTATACGTCACCTGCAGCGCATTCATCATAAGTCAGTGACAAGTTCAAAAACTTTGGGCGACAGCGGAAGCAGTCCACTGACCAGTAAATCCCTTCCTCTTGTAACCAAGCTCCTACAAACCACACCACCAACTCCCTCAGTGTCAATTTCCTCCTTACCCAGGAAAGCCAATAGTCCTGCAGGCCATGTCACTGGCAAGTCTGACGAGTCCTCTCCTGCCTGGGATTCCTCCGATGCATCCTTGAGTGTAACGCCTACTGCTGCTGGCGCTGCTGTTGTTGCTGCTGGGAGTCGATCGTCATCCCAGAGGGGAAGTCGGAAGACCACTTGTACTACTTCCAGTAAGCAATTGACTGTACAACAGTCCTTTGCGAGGAAGATGAAACATCACAGCAGTCATCCTGCTGCAAAGCGGATAACTGAGGCCTTGGCAGCCTGGGCGGTGAGAAACGTGGTTCCGGTATCCATTGTTAATTCAGAGCCAACTATAGACTTGATTGAGGTACTGTGTCCCCGGTACCAAATACCATCTAGGTTCCATTTCTCTAGGCAGGCGATACCAAAAATGTACACAGACCTCAGAAAAAGACTCACCAGTGTCCTAAAAAATGCAGTTGTACCCAATGTCCACTTAACCACGGACATGTGGACAAGTGGAGCAGGGCAGACTCAGGACTATATGACTGTGACAGCCCACTGGGTAGATGTATTGCCTCCCGCTGCAAGAACAGCAGCGGCGGCACCAGTAGCAGCATCTCGCAAACGCCAACTCGTTCCTAGGCAGGCTACGCTTTGTATCACCGCTTTCCAGAATACGCACACAGCTGAAAACCTCTTACGGCAACTGAGGAAGATCATCGCAGAATGGCTTACCCCAATTGGACTCTCCTGGGGATTTGTGACATCGGACAACGCCAGCAATATTGTGCGTGCATTACATATGGGCAAATTCCAGCACGTCCCATGTTTTGCACATACCTTGAATTTGGTTGTGCAGAATTATTTAAAAAACAACAGGGGCGTGCAAGAGATGCTGTCGGTGGCCCGAAGAATTGCGGGCCACTTTCGGCGTTCAGGCACCGCGTACAGAAGACTGGAGCACCACCAAAAATACCTGAACCTGCCCTGCCATCATCTGAGGCAAGAGGTGGTAACGAGGTGGAATTCAACCCTCTATATGCTTCAGTGGATGGAGGAGCAGCAAAAGGCCATTCAAGCCTATACATCTGGCCACGATATAGGCAAAGGAGGTGGAATGCACCTGTCTCAAGCGCAGTGGAGAATGATTTCAACGTTGTGCAAGGTTCTGCATACTTTGAACTTGCCACACGTGAAGTCAGTTCAGACACTGCCAGCCTGAGTCAGGTCATTCCCCTCATCAGGCTTTTGCAGAAGAAGCTGGAGACATTGAAGGAGGAGCTAAAACAGAGCGATTCCGCTAGGCATGTGGGACTTGTGGATGGAGCCCTTCATTCGCTTAACCAGGATTCACGGGTGGTCAATCTGTTGAAATCAGAGCACTACATTTTGGCCACCGTGCTCGATCCTAGATTTAAAACCTACGTTGTATCTCTCTTTCCGGCAGACACAAGTCTGCAGGGGTTCAAAGACCTGCTGGTGAGAAAATTGTCAAGTCAAGCGGAACGTGACCCGTCAACAGCTCCTCCTTCACATTCTCCTGCAACTGGGGGTGCGAGGAAAAGGCTAAGAATTCCGAGCCCACCCGCTGGCGGTGATGCAGGGCAGTCTGGAGCGAGTGCTGACATCTGGTCCGGACTGAAGGACCTGCCAACGATTACTGACATGTCGTCTACTGTCACTGCATATGATTCTCTCACCATTGAAAGAATGGTGGAGGATTATATGAGTGACCGCATCCAAGTAGGCACGTCAGACAGTCCGTACGTATACTGGCAGGAAAAAGAGGCAATTTGGAGGCCCTTGTAGAAACTGGCTTTATTCTACCTAAGTTGCCCTCCCTCCAGTGTGTACTCCGAAAGAGTGTTTAGTGCAGCTGCTCACCTTGTCAGCAATCGGCGTACGAGGTTACTTCCAGAAAATATGGAGAAGATGATGTTCATTAAAATTAATTATAATCAATTCCTCCGTGGAGACATTCACCAGCAGCAATTGCCTCCAGAAAGTACACGGGGACCTGAGATGGTGGATTCCAGTGGGGACGAATTAATAATCTGTGAGGAGGGGGATGTACACAGTGAAAGGGGTGATGAGTCGGACGATGAGGAGGAGGTGGACATCTTGCCTCTGTAGAGCCAGTTTGTGCAAGGAGAGATTGATTGCTTCTTTTTTGGTGGGGGCCCAAACCAACCAGTCATTTCAGTCACAGTCGTGTGGCAGACCCTGTCACTGAAATGATGGGTTCGTTAAAGTGTGCATGTCCTGTTTATACAACATAAGGGTGGGTGGGAGGGCCCAAGGACAATTCCATCTTGCACCTCTTTTTTCTTTCATTTTTCTTTGCATCATGTGCTGTTTGGGGAGTATTTTTTTGAAGGGCCATCCTGCGTGACACTGCAGTGCCACTCCTAGATGGGCCAGGTGTTTGTGTCGGCCACTAGGGTCGCTTAGCTTAGTCACACAGCTACCTCATTGCGCCTCTTTTTTTCTTTGCGTCATGTGCTGTTTGGGGAGTATTTTTTTGAAGGGCCATCCTGCGTGACACTGCAGTGACACTCCTAGATGGGCCAGATGTTTGTGTCGGCCACTAGGGTGGCTTAGCTTAGTCACACAGCTACCTCATTGCGCCTCTTTTTTTCTTTGCGTCATGTGCTGTTTGGGGAGTATTTTTTTGAAGGGCCATCCTGCGTGACACTGCAGTGCCACTCCTAGATGGGCCAGATGTTTGTGTCGGCCACTTGGGTCGCTTATCTTAGTCACACAGCTACCTCATTGCGCCTCTTTTTTTCTTTGCATCATGTGCTGGTTGGGGAGTATTTTTTTGAAGGGCCATCCTGCGTGACACTGCAGTGCCACTTCTAGATGGGCCAGGTGTTTGTGTCGGCCACTTGGGTCGCTTAGCTTAGTCACACAGCTACCTCATTGCGCCTCTTTTTTTCTTTGCATCATGTGCTGTTTGGGAACAATTTTTTTGAAGGGCCATCCTGTCTGACACTGCAGTGCCACTCCTAGATGGGCCAGGTGTTTGTGTCGGCCACTTGGGTCGCTTAGCTTAGCCATCCAGTGACCTCGGTGCAAATTTTAGGACTAAAAATAATATTGTGAGATGTGAGGTGTTCAGAATAGACTGAAAATTAGTGGAAATTATGGTTATTGAGGTTAATAATACTATGAGATCAAAATGACCCCCAAATTCTATGATTTAAGCTGTTTTTTTTAGGGTTTTTTGAAAAAAACACCCGAATCCAAAACACACCCGAATCCGACAAAAAAATTTCGGTGAGGTTTTGCCAAAACGCGTCCGAACCCAAAACACTGCCGCGGAACCGCACCCAAAACCAAAACCCGAAAAATTTCCGGTGCACATCACTAATATAAAGTGGAGGCACTATAGTGTGGCATAATATGAACTGTATTATAATATGAATTGTGGATACTGTATTGCATAATGTGTACAAGCAGCCCTTCAATGTGACACAATGTGAATTAGAGCACCACTGTGGTTCATAAAATATACTACAGGTTGAGTATCCCTTATCCAAAATGCTTGGGACCAGAGGTATTTTGGATATCGGATTTTTCCGTATTTTGGAATAATTGCATACCATAATGAGATATCATGGAGATGGGACCTAAATATAAGCACAGAATGCATTTATGTTACATATACACCTTATACACACAGCCTGAAGGTAATTTTAGCCAATATTTTTTATAACTTTGTGCATTAAACAAAGTGTGTCTACATTCACACAATTCATTTATGTTTCATATAGACCTTATACACACAGCCTAAAGGTCATTTAATACAATATTTTTAATAACTTTGTGTATTAAACAAAGGTTGTGTACATTGAGCCATCAAAAAACAAAGGTTTCACTATTTCAATCTCACTCAAAAAAGTCCGTATTTCGGAATATTCCGTATTTCGGAATATTTGGATATGGGATACTCAACCTGTATCACACTACTATGGGACATAACATTAACTAAGGCACTACTGTGGTTCACAAAATGAACTAGGGCACTATTATGGGGCATAAAATTAACAAGACGGGGCCCTTCATTATGTTGCTATGGGGCCCATTAAGTTCTGGCTACTCCCCTGTTCCTACTGCTTCTGAACTTGAACTTTTAACTATGTATAGGCATTGGTTGGACTAACTTGCATCTTGAGAAGGGTTAAACTGCTACCCATAGGATGTTTAGAGTTACGTCACGTGATTAATATCTTAGTGTAAATGTGAACGGTATATTGTGGTCTTACACCTGTGCAAGGAAATTTCATGCTGATATTTGCAATACTACTATATGTTCAAGTTTGTATTACTTGCTTTATGTTATGAATTGCTTTGCATCTTAACTAATTAATTCCACAGCGGTGACTATTCTGATCCTGAATAATAAATGTTTCTGTCACCGTCCTAACGTGTGGTACTATTGAGTTGGGTCATCTGGGGTAGGGGTTCCTCGTCCCTCTGCCTAGGGTTCCCGCAGTGAGATCCGGTTCAGGCGGTGATTCCGGGTGAAGAATCCAGGTACGTACACTGACACCTGCACTCACAACAACACTCCACCGATACTTACCTGTTACAAATATTGCTGTGTACCAACCAGATCTGCCTTCTGACCTTGTTCTGCATACATCATCAGCTTATCTGGATCTGCCCTCTGACCATGTTCTATAAACTACAGTGTATTAATTCTATCTCCATTTCTTGGATGACATCGCCTTCTAACTCCTGCTCGCTCTTGAATGATTTTAGCTGTATATTACCATGTATATTGCTCTGGACTTCCGGTTCAATACCTTCAGGGGTGGATTGGCCATAGGGTCCGCAGGGAAGATTCACAGTGGGCGGATGCGCATGCGGGACCTGTTTTTTTGTTGACATGTGAGGGGTGGTGCTGCCACCATGGTTACATGGTATACCTCTGGTGCTGCCCATGTGAGGCCCAATCAGCCACTGCCCGACATTGAAAGAAAGTGCAATGGAATATGCTAGCGCTACATAAATGCTAATAAATAAATTAATATACAGCCAAGAATTATAAAATCTCTTGGTGTCACTTGGCCTTTCAAACAGCAGTGTAAATTGAAACAAATTGTAATAATAGGATTTTGATAACCTACCGGTAAATCCTTTTCTCCTAGTCCGTAGAGGATGCTGGGGATGACATCAAGACCATGGGGTATAGACGGGATCTGCAGGAGACATGGGCACTCCAAAGACTTTTCATTGGGTGTGAACTGGCTCCTCCCTCTATGCCCCTCCTCCAGACCTCAGTTGTAGGAACTGTGCCCAGGGAGACTGACAGTTTGAGGAAAGGAATTACTTAACTAGTGGTGAGATATCTACCAACTCACACCCTCAACCATGCCGCACACATGGCATTAAACATAACACACGCCAACAGGCATGAACTAATTGCAGCAACATGCTGAAACCAAGATAACACAGCTTGTGTAACTGTAATAACTAAACTGCAGGTAAAGTACGCACTGGGACGGGCGCCCAGCATCCTCTACAGACTAGGAGAAAAGGATTTACCGGTAGGTTATCAAAATCCTATTTTCTCATACGTCCTAGAGGATGCTCTGGACGACATCAAGACCATGGGGTCTATACCAAAGCTCCAGTATGGGCGGGAGAGTGCGGATGACCCTGCAGCACCGATTGACCAAACTTTAGGTCCTCATCGGCCAAGGTGTCAAACTTGTAGAACTTAGCTAATGTGTTTGACCCTGACCAAGTAGCTGTTCGGCAAAGTTGTAATGCCGAGACCCTCCGGGCAGCCTCCCAGGATGAGCCCACCTTCCTAGTGGAGTGGGCCTTTAACGACGTCGGTAACGGCAATCCAGCCGTAGTATGAGCTTGCTGAATCATATTTCTAATTCAACGTGCAATAGTCTGCTTGGTAGCAGGACAGCCAATCTTGTTGTGATCATACAGGACAAACAGAGCCTCTGTTTTCCGTATACGAGCTGTTCTAGCAACATAGATTTTCAAAGCTCTAACCACATCTAGAGACTTTGAACAGTGAATGTGTCAGTAACTACTGGCACCACAATAGGTTGGTTTATGTGAAAAGCAGAAACCACATTTGGAAGAAAATGTTGGCGAGTTCGCAACTCTGCCCTATCTTCATGGAAAATCAGGTAGGGGCTCTTGTGAGACAAGGCCCCCAATTCCAACACCTGCCTTGCGGATGCCAATGCCAAAAGCATCACCACTTTCCAAGTGAGAAACTTCAACTCTATCTTTTGTAGAGGCTCAAACCAATCCGATTTGAAGAAACTGCAATACCACGTTAAGGTCCCATGGTGCCACTGGAGGCATGAATGGAGGCTGGATGTGCAGATCCCCTTTCACGAAGGTCTGAACCTCTGGAAGAGAGGACAATTGTTTTTAGAAGAACACTGACAAGGCCGAAATCTGGACCTTGATTGATCCCAATCGTAGGCCCGTCTCCACACCATCCTGCAAAAAATGGAGAAAACGTCCTAAGTGAAACTCTTCCATAGGAGCTTTCTTGGATTCACACCAAGACACATTTTCTCCAGATACGGTGGTAATGTTTTGACGTTACTCCCTTTCTGGCCTGAATAAGGGTGGGGATGACCTCCTTAGTAATACCCTTCCAGGCTAGGATACGGCGCTCAACAGCCATGCCGTCAAACGCAGCCGCGGTAAGTATTGGTACACACACGGCCCCTGCTGCAGCAGGTCCTCCTGAGGAGGAAGAGGCCAAGGATCTCCTATGAGCAACTCCTGAAGATCTGGGTTCCAAGCCCTTCTTGGCCAGACTGGGGCAATGAAGATTGCTCGAACCCTTGTCTTTCTTATGATCCTGGGTACTTTTGGGATCAGCGGAAGTGGAGGGAAATAATACACTGACGGAAACACCCACTGGGTCACCAGTGCATCCACTGCTACTGCTTGAGGGTCTCTCGACTTGGAACAGTATCTCTGAAGCTTCTTGTTGAGACAAGACGCCATCATGTCTATTTGAGGAACTCCCCAAAGACTTGTCACCTCTGCGAAGACTTCTTGGTGGAGGCCCCACTCTCCTGGATGGAGATCGTGTCTGCTGAGGAAGTCTGCTTCCCAGTTGTCTACTCCCGGAATGAATATTGCCTACAGAGCTTGTAGATGTTTTTCTGCCCAGCGGAGGAATTTTGTCGCCTCTGCCATTGCCACTCTGCTTTTCGTTCCGCCCTGCCTGTTTATGTATGCGACTGCTGTTACATTGTCTGCCTGGATCTGCACGGGACGGTCTTGAAGAAGATGTACCGCTTGTTGAAGGCCGTTGTAAATGGCTCTTAACTCCAGAACGTTTATGAAGGCAGGCTTCCTGTTGTGACCAACGTCCCTGGAAGTTTTCTCCCTGAGAGACTGCTCCCCAGCCTCGGAGACTTGCATCCGTGGTTACTAGGACCCAGTCCTGAATCCCGAACCTGCGTCCCTCTAGCAGGTGAGAGCTGTGCAACCATCACAGGAGCAAAATCCTGGTTTTTGACGACAGGATTATCTTTCTGTGTAGGTGTGACCCCGACCACTTGTCCAACAGGTCCCACCTGAATACTCTGGCATGGAACCTGCCAAACTGTATGGCCTCGTAGGCCGCCACCATCTTCCCCAACAACTGAATGCACTGATGAATCGACACACTTGATGGTTTCAATTTCTGTTTTACCATTTTCTGGATTTCCAGAGCCTTTTCCAGCGGAAGAAATACTCTCTGAACTTCTGCGTCCAGAATCATCCCGAGGAAAGACAACCTTGTCGTCGGTTCCAACTGTGACTTTGGGTAATTTATGATCCACCTGTGTTGTTGGAGTATTGACAGGGAGAGGGATATGTTTTGTAATAACTGCTCCCTGGATCTCGCCTTTATCAGGAGGTCGTCCAGATAAGGGATTATATTGACTCCTTTCTGATGAAGGAGGACCATCATCTCTGCCATCACCTTGGTGAATACCCTCGGCGCCGTGGAGCGACCGAAAGGTAACGTCTGGAATTGGTAATGGCAATCCTGAATCGCGAATCTAAGATAAGCCTGGTGAGGAGGATAAATGGGAACATGCTGGTAAGCATCCTTTATGTCCACCGACACTAAGTAGTCCCCCTCCTCCAGACTGGCAATCACCACCCGAAGTGATTCCATCTTGAACTTGAACCTTTTCAGGAAGAAATTCAGATCTTTTAGATTTAGGATCGGTCTGACTGAGCTGTCCGGCTTTGGAACAACAAAGAGGCTTGAATAAAAACCCCGCCCTTGTTGTGACAACGGTACCAGGACTATAACCTGGTCTTGACATAATTTTTGGATTGCCGCTGTTAGTGCTTCTCTCTATGGCGGAGAAGCTGGCAAGGTCGATTTGAAAAATCGGCATGGGGGAACATCTTGAAACTCTAGTTTGTATCCCTGGGATACTATTTGCAACACCCAGGGATCCAGGCCAGACAGAATCCAACCTTGGCTGAAGAGTTTGAGACGTGCCCCCACCCGAGCGGCCTCCCGCAAGGGAGTTCCAGCATCATGCTGGGGATTTGGCAGAATTAGGGGTAGACTTCTGTCCTGGGGAACCTGGAGCCGGTGTGGGCTTCTTTCCCCTTCCCCTACCTGCAAAGAAATGGGAACCTCTCACCTTTTTGTATTTATTGGGCCGAAAGGACTGCATTTGCGGGTGATAGGTCGTTTTTGCCAGTGCAGTCGCAGAGGGCAAAAATGTTGACTTACCTGCGGTAGCCGCCGAGACTAACGCATCCAGGCCATCGCCAAATAAGGCCTCACCTTTATATGGGAGAGCCTCCATGTTTCTTTTGGAATCTGCATCCGCGTTCCGCTGGCGAATCCATAACACCCGCCTAGCCGATACTGCCATGGTAGTGGCTTGTGAACTCAAGAGTCCAATATCCTTCATTGCTTCCAGCATGTAGGCGGCAGCGTCCTTGATATTCCCTAACTTAAGGAGTATCTCATCTTTATCAATTGTGTCGATTTCTGATGACACGCTTTCTGACCATTTTTCAATAGCGCGACTCACCCATGCGCAGGCAATAGTGGGCCTGAGCAGTGTACCATTGGTAACATAAATGGATTTCAATGTCGTTTCCATTTTGCGGTCTGCCGGCTCTATAAGTGAAGCCGTGACAGGATCAGGGATAATTACCTTCTTTGTCAACCTTGAAAGTGCACTGTCTAACACAGGGGGTGACTCCCATTTTTTCTTGTCTTCAACCGGGAAAGGATAAGCTATGTGAATCCTTTTGGGAATACGAAATTTTTTATCAGGATTCACCCACATCCCTTCAAGCAGAGCATTTAGTTCGTGTGAAGGAGGGAACGTGACTTTGGATTTCTTTTCCTTACATAAATAAGCTTTTTCCTGAGGTACAAGAGTGCTTTCTGTAACCTCCAACACCTCCCTTATAGCCACAATCATATATTGTATACTTTTTGCCAATTTATGATCTATCTCTCTGGATTCACTATTGTCTACACAAGAATCAGAATCCATGTCGGTATCAGTGTTTACAACATTTGCAAATGGTCTCTTATGTGACCCAGAGAGGCCGCCCGCATAAGGAATAACGGCATTCTGAAAAATCAGATCTTCCACAGATTTTCTCCAGCATGCAGTCTTAGATTCAGACTTATCTAAACTACGATTAATCAGATGCATACTGTCACGTAGCTCTTTCACCCATGCAGGCTCTTGGTGTGCCGGTAGCACCACCACATTACAACTCTATGTCCCTAAAATGGCTTCCTCCGGGGAGGAACTCCCCGCCTCAGACATGCCTCACACATGTACACCACACTCACAGACACACTGGGACTTATTTTGGGGACAGACCCACAGTAAAATCTGTCAGAGGGACACAGGATAGGAGCAGCCAGTTCACAAACCCAGTGCCAGTATTGTCTGTGAACACAGTATGTCCACAGCCCAAAAGCGCTTTTAAATAGTAATATACACTATCAAATGCACCACAATCGCTTTGTGCCCCCCCTTTATAGCACCCTGTACTTGTCAGAAGTGGAAGAGAGGACCAGCGTGTTCTCTGCAGCCTGAGGAGAGAGAGAAAATGTTGCTGAGTAGTGTGCTGGCTGCCTGAGGAAGAAACTCCGCTCCTCAGTATCCACGACAGTATTTATACTGGCGGGGGTAGGGCTGTGCCAGCGGCATCTTATGCCCCCTTTTAGCCAGTTTGAGGTATTTTTCTTGCTGCCCAGGGCGCCCCCCCCCCCCCCCCGCCCTGCAGTGCCTGTGTGTGTGGGCAGCAATGGCGCGCTGCGCTCCCGCCAACCATGCCGCACCTCAGCCGTCACTTACTTGATTGAAGATCATTCTTCTCATACTCACCTGTCTTCTGACTTCTTGCTCTGTGAGGGGGGTGACGGCGTGCTGTGGGAGTGAGCATCTAGACACGGCTAGCGTTCAGTTCCCTTCAGGAGCTAATGGTGTCCTGTCAGCCAGAAATAGAGCCATGAAACTCTGAGGAAGTTGGTTCTGCTTCTGCCCCCTCAGTCCCACGAAGCAGGGAGTGTGTTGCCAGCAGATCTCCCTGAAAATAAAAAAGCTAACATAAGTCTTTTCCAGAGAAACTCAGTAGAGCTCATCAGAGTGCATCCAGTCGACCTGGGCACATTTCTAAAACTGAGGTCTGGGGGAGGGGCATAGAGGGAGGAGCCAGTTCACACCCAATGAAAAGTCTTTGGAGTGCCCATGTCTCCTGCAGATCCCGTCTGTACCCCATGGTCTTGATGTCATCCCCAGCATCCTCTAGGACGCATGAGAAACTAAAAGTTATATTATACATCCCCCCCCTCCCCTGTGCGGGCCAGTTTGTTTTATCGTTTTCTGTGGGGGCCAATGTGTGTGTTTTCTCCTGTGGAGGCCAATGTGTTTTATTTTTTGCTTGTACAATGTCATACCTTCCAACATGACCCTCTCCAGGAGGGACAGAATGCTCTGCTCCTGGAATTCCCTCTTACTGTATGCTTGCCATCACCTGTGCTGAAACACCTTTCTTATACATTAACCTGTTCAACACAGGTGCCGGCAATCATAAATTAAGAGAAGTCCAGGAGCAGAGCATTCTGTCCCTCCTGGAAAGGGTCATGTTGGGAGGTATGCAATGTTTTTTTATCTGCCAAACAAAGAATGAGACAGCGCTTTTCACTTTGTATAAAAAGATGATCTTTACTTTTATATTCTAAAAATACATATACAAATTTCCACCTATATGCATGAATACAAATATCACACTACGATACCGGCCAGTATCAATTTAATCTAAAATATACAATACATTAAAGCAACGCCACACCGGGAATAATTAATCCAAAATTATCCAACTAAATTAGCACTTGTGCCCTACAGCTCTGTCTCTCTACACTCTTAATATAACACAATGGTGGTCATTCCGAGTTGTTCGCTCGCTGCCGTTTTTAGCAGAATAGCGATCAGGCTAAAAATGGGCGATTTTGCGCATGCGTATGGGCCGCAGGGCGCACGCGCTAAGTATTTTCACACAAAACTATGCAATTTTACACAGGTCCGAGCGACGCTTTTCAGTCGCTCTGCTGATCGGTGAATGATTGACAGGAAGCGGGTGTTTCTGGGCGGAAACTGACCCTTTTCCGGGAGTGTGCTAAAAAACGCAGGCGTGTCAGGCTAAAACGCAGGAGTGGCTGGAGAAACGAGGGAGTGGCTGGCCGAACGCAGGGCGTGTTTGTGACGTCAAACCAGGAACTAAACGGACTGAGGTGATCGCAATCTAGGAGTAGGTCTGGAGCTACTCAGAAACTGCAGGGAAATATTTAATAGCAGAACTGCTAATCTTTCGTTCGCAATTCTGCTAAGCTAAGATACACTCCCAGGGGGCGGCGGCCTAGCGTGTGCACTGCTGCTAAAAGCAGCTAGCGAGCGATCAACTCGGAATGAGGGCCAATATACGTAGTTAATATAACACAAAGGCCCTCATGCCGTTTCTGAGTAGCTCCAGACCTACTCCTAGATTGCGATCACTGCAGTCAGTTTAGATCCTGCTTTGACGTCACAAACACGCCCTGCGTTCGGCCAGCCACTCCCCCGTTTCCCCAGGCACGCCTGCGTTTTTTAGCACACTCCCTGAAAACGGCCAGTTACCACCCAAAAACACCCACTTCCTGTCAATCACTCACCGATCAACAGAGCGACAGAAAAGCGTCGCTCGACCTTGTGTAAAACTGCATAGTTTTATGTGAAAGTACTTCGCGAGTGCGTACTGCAGCCCGAATGCATGCGCAGAACAGCCAATTTTTAGCCTGACCGCTGTGCTGCGAACAACGGCAGCTAGCGATCAACTCGGAATGAGGGCCTAAGTGCTGACTTCAATGTTTTATAAATACATATATGACTTTTGCATTTTGGTGTGCAGGCTACCGAGAATAAATTATCTGTTCTGTATAGATATAAATGTACAGCGTGAAAAGAAAGGAGCTTGTTAATAAGGTAAAAGCTGATTACACAGCTTGTGGTATAATGAAACCCTTCAAACTCATTTGCATATAGGAACAATTGTCTTGATCACCAGATAGTCCTCAATAAAGCGTGACTGCTCCACCAAAAGCAGGATAGTGAGGTAGAGTGGCATAACTACCAGCGATGCAGCCAGTGCATTGCATTGGGACCCGTGTTAGTGAAGGAGCCCTCCTCCTGCAGTCAACAGCACTGTGAGCAGTACTGTAATGAACCAGACTGACTTATTACAGCACTCTGCCGCTGGCCGCAGACAAGGAGTGAGGACACTGCTGCGGACAAGACGGAGAAGTACAGGGTGGCAGAAGGCAATCTCGTCTCCGGCCAGAAGAGAGAAGTGAAGGAGCAGGCCTCTCCCTTTCCCGAGACCAGGGCCAATATTTACTAATATTCGTGTTTGAGTCGGTTTGTGTAGTGTTTTAACTCGTTTTGTATCGGGTGCATTTTCATGCAACTTTTTGAAACTATATATGCAAAGTTACGAAGCAGTCGACTTTATGGTTTTCGTGTTTTCCGATGTCGATGCCAGTCGTTTTTTTTTTGGCACATTTACGGCCGTCATTGTCGTTTGCGTACGTGTTTTTGTTGTTTTTGCTGGTTTATTTTCTAAGTTAAACGCAACAGGGTTTTTTTCTAAACCCCGGCCGCATTTTCACTATTAGTTTCGTTTTTCATCCCCGTTCGTGATTGGTTGTGTTTCAGATGTAGGAGTGTCTGTGCGCAACCATATAAATACGCCCCAAACCATCCGCACCTCGTGGGTTTAGTTAGTGGTGAGGAGGGAGGTTGTCCTGTGGAGGTAGGTGAGTTTTTGGTTTGGTGAGGAGTGTTGTTTGCGATTTCTGAGTGTAGTATTGTGTTTGAAAGTAGTCTTATCATTCTTGTAGTCTTGTTTTTTGTGGTTTTGTCTAATTTTTTGTCCAAGTATTTTTTATTTATAGTCCTGTGTGTGTGTGTGTGTGTGTGTGTGTGTGTGTGTGTGTGTGTGTGTGTGTGTGTGTGTGTGTGTGATTTGTGCAGTGGTAGTGGAGGAGTGTGTTGTTTTTTTTCTGTGTTAAGTGTTTAGACACACAATTATGCGTGACTCAGAGGTGGAGGGTGTGAGTGAGGGGGAGGAGGTCGGTCAGGTGGAGGAGGTGAGTGTGAGTGAGGTTAGTGAGGTGGAGGAGGTGGGTGAGGTTGCTGCAGCAGCCTCAAGTGACAGTGATAGTGACAGTCAGAGAGCTCCGCAGCCACGCACCACTACTAAGACTGGGCGGAATGTCAAGTTTAGTTATGCAGAAAATGTGGCATTGGTGCGGGAGCTGATGAAGTATCAGCGGCAGCTATTTGGGCCTGAGTCCGCCAAGGTGCCAACACGGAAGAAGACGGTGTTGTGGGCGAAAGTTGTTGCTGCTGTCAATAGTGAGGGGGTGGTCAAGCGGACGGAGGACACGTGCCGCAAACGGTACTATGACATAAAGCGACGTGTCAAGTCCAAAATGGCCAAGGAGGCGAAGTCGGCTCGAAAAACCGGTGGTGGGTAGCCCTATATTGCAAGATATCTGGAGTATGAGAAGCCGATGCGGAGTGTAATACCTCCTGAAGTAGTCTCTGCAACCCATGTCCGGGATTCAGATAGGCCCAGGAAGAATGGTGAGCATGTGTATTTGCATTAACATTCTATGACCTTATTTTTTTTACTTTTTTTTCAAATGTGTGTCATGTGACGTTGCATATCACTCCCATCTTCAAGTGTGTGTCAGCAAATACATTTTTTTTTGGTAATGTTTTCTACAAAAGCCAATGTAACATCTTACTTTATTGTATGTCATGTGTTTTTTTTCTGTATATTTTCCATGTGTAGTTTGGACTTGGTGTGTCATTGAATTGTCCAGCAATAATGTTTTCCTTTTGCACATTTTTAAGTTTTTAATTTGGACTATGTTTTATATTTAGGTTATCCATGTGCAATGTTGCAAAAACAGTGGTTGTCATGTTAGAGGCTGGAGTAGTGGGAAGTGGTTTGGAAACCACTTACATGTGTAATGTCATTATTACTGAATGTAATAATTTTTTTTTAAAACCCACTATTTGTTTCTGCAGTTTGAGTCTGTATTTGTACCCTGACACAACACTGCAGTCTAATTTTTTTTTTTTTTTAATTTTTGTGGCTCATATAGTGGTAATGTGTGTTTGGAGTGCCACATCACAGAGCAATTTCTATATTGCATCTGTAAATTTTTTCCTTTCATTACAAAATGAAGATGTGTGTGTTTTTGGTTGTTAGTGTATGTATTTTTACTTGTGTCCTATGTCTGTGTCCTGTACATGTTTTCCTGTGTTGCACTTTCCATAGTGCATATGGCTATTGGACAATGTTTATTGTTTTATGTAGTGGTTTTTTGGTTTACGGGCCTTATGTTTTTTTTTAAAATAAAACAAGCATTTTTTAAAGAATTAATGTTTATAAGCATAATGGGTGGATCTATCAACAATAGCATGAATACATGAGATTTTATTTTGGTTTTACAGTGTTGGAAAAAAGCAGTACTGGTCGTCCTACAGTAACTCCCATGACATCTGATGATGATGACGCTGCGGAAGCAGGTAAAGTGTCCATTGTAGTATAGGGTATGTTTGTAAAGGAATGGCCATAACAAAATGTAACTTTCAATACTAGGTCCATCAAAAGAAGTCTGGAACAGCAGAAGTCGGACTTCTGTAACACACCACCAAAAAAAAACATGTGGCAGCAAAGAAAGCAAGGTCTGATGTCTAGGGCCAACCACAGCAGGCTACCCCGCCACGAAGATTATCGACAGTATGTTCGGTCCCCCCACTCCAAATTTTGGACACACCTCCAAGACGTGAACCACACTCTCCTCATCTTGATTGTGAGTATCAAACTGAAATAAATTTAATAAATTTCAGATCGTAATAAAACTTTTACTTAAACGCATTAAGTCAAAACACATCAAAATCTGATATACTTATCGAAGTCAGTAAAACATGAAATAGAATCCTAGCAAAATGGCCTTGTCCACATCCTGTAAAGATATGTATGTCCACTTCAGCCATACAGTAGCACATTGTGTGTAAGATGCTGCAACAGAAACTCATGTTTAATTTTGGAAAATAGTAAGGTTGTTAAACAAATTTTCACATGTGTGTTTGACCTAACATTGCCAAATACATATAAAAACATTACTATGTTTGTTTTTGAAAAGGTATAAGGTAACACATTATGGATTACAATGTGTTTTTATGGTGGATTATGTCTGATCTACAATAAAACTAATGTGTTTGTTTTCACAGTGAAGTAACCAGACACATTTGCCACAAACAGGCATATGTATGTATTTAAGTTATGAGTGATGATGTTGCTAGGCAGGATATCTGAAAGCAACAGTCAATGACATGTGTTCCATGTGTAGTGATCTGTTATAATTTTTCAAACATATGGATAGCTAACGGATAATTTTTCTAAATTTCAGCTTCTAGTCCTGGTAACAGCATCCCTCCGCAACAACAGCAACACAGTGACATGGATGAGACAATCATGTTAGAAATGCAGCCATTAAGCCAAGGAATCGGGACCCCAGCACCTGTGAGTACACCAACACCACAACACAGCCCATCAACACCAGTAACACAAGGCCCTGATCACGTGTTTTGGAACATTTGGGCTAGCCAGCAGGCCACTAATGAAGATTGCCTGCGTAGGCAGACACAAATGTTTGCAAGCCTACCATGTCACCTCAGAAGAATAACCAGAAATATGAGTAGACAAAATGAACAAACCACGAGAATTGGCAATACCATGGAACTCATGCGTGCAGACATTACACAGGTCATGGGCAACTTACAGCGCATAATGGAAGAACAGCACAGACTAATGGAAGAACAGCACAGACAACAGCAAAGCTATATGAACATTTTTCAAAACAATCAAAAGATAAATGAAACTTTATGCCGAATTGTAGACAATCAAAATGCTGCTACACGTGAACTCAATGCCACCCTCACTAACCTCAATGAAACACTCAGATCCATGCACCAACAGCAAACAAGCAGCAGTTCTGGTACGACTACTCCAAATATCACGCCAGTGTCATCACCACCAAGACGCTCCACCAGAGCACGCCAACATGACAGTGGTAAAGGCAAAGGGCAGGACAAGCAGCCACCCCAAAAAAATTAACAAATAAACCTCACATTTTTAATTTCAGAGAAGTACATCAAAATACTTAGTAAGTGTATGTTTGTCAAAATAGATATAACACTTAGCTCCTTGACAATTTGTACAACATCATTAATTCTAAGTGGTACAAACAACAACAGGAAATTTGTACGCACATTTATTCTTTACCATCTTTGAATTTTTTTGGAGGGAAATGTTGTTTGAGCTGCACATAGATGTTAGCAGGAAGAAACCAGACCACTTGATTTTTTTCTAATCATTACTCTTTCTAGATTCCAATCATTCTCATATCCTGCAGACACAATAATTGGCAGCCAGGCAGAATGTCTTTAGCAGGAAGTAAACAGACCACTTGATTTTTTTCTAATCATTACTCTTTCTAGATTCCAATCATTCTTATATCCTGCAGGCAGACTAATTGGCAGCCATGCAGATTCATCCATGACCAATACAAATTACAATGTGATTGTTAACTCTTTTACCTTTCTTCTCTATACAACATTACAAGAATAACACAATTGAGTTGGCTAAAAAGGTTTTAATATGTTGTGATTGAATTTAGATAATTCAGTGCCAAAATGAATGTCATTATTGTTGGGCCATGTTTGTGTGTGTTAAAAATGAGTAATCAGTTTCTTACACATGATGCAGAAACAAAGAAATTTGAATTAAAAAAACCCCCACAAATAATTTATATATGTGGCAAACTGTGTATTTACTTACAAATCCGCAAGTTTACTGCAGCAAACATTACGAAATATTTTTTTTTGGATGAGACTAAGGGGTATATTTACTAAGGTCCCGATTTTGACCGAGATGCCGTTTTTTCATCAAAGTGTCATCTCGGTAATTTACTAAGCAAAAATCACGGCAGTGATGAGGGCATTCGTAATATTTTGGAAGTCCTAGGAAAAAATCACGAATCAATACACCATCGGTCAAATACGCCTGCAATTTGCTAGAAATCGGGAATTTACTAAAAAGTGCAAAACACAAACACTGCCGACAATAGCCAAACACTGCCGTGATAAAATACAAATCGTGAAAAAGTGCTAAAAAAAACCAGACCTGCTTTTTTATCCCGTGTTTGTATAGGCATGCACGGATCCATGAGATCCGTGCATGTTTTTCAGTGGGAAGGGGGGTGAAATGTTCTAAATTTACAGAAAAAAAAATTGCGTGGGGTCCCCCCTCCTAAGGCAAACCAGCCTCGGGCTCTTTGAGCCGATCCGGGTTGCAGAAATATGGGGAAAAAATGGACAGGGGTTCCCCCATATTTAAGCAACCAGCATCGGGCTCTGCGCCTGGTCCTGGTTCCAAAAATACGGGGGACAAAAAGAGTAGGGGTCCCCCGTATTTTTGAAACCCGCACCGGGCTCCACTAGCTGGACAGATAATGCCACAGCCGGGGGTCACTTTTATACAGTGCCTTGCGGCCGTGGCATCAAATATCCAACTAGTCACCCCTGGCCGGGGTACCCTGGGGGAGTGGGGACCCCTTCAATCAAGGGGTCCCCCCCCCCAGCCACCCAAGGGCCAGGGGTGAAGTCCGAGGCTGTCCCCCCCCATCCAATAGGCTGCGGATGGGGGGCTGATAGCCTTTGTGAAAAGTGATTGATATTGTTTTTAGTAGCAGTACTACAAGGCCCAGCAAGCCTCCCCCGCAAGCTGGTACTTGGAGAACCACAAGTACCAGCATGCGGCGGAAAAATGGGCCGCTGGTACCTGTAGTACTACTACTAAAAAAATACCCCAAAAAAGACATTACACACACACCTTGAAAGTATAACTTTAATACATCCATCCACACCTCCATATACACATACTTACCTTATGTTCACACGCAGGTCGGTCCTCTTCTCCAGTAGAATCCATGGTGTACCTGTAGAAAAAATTATACTCACATAATCCAGTGTTTTCGGCTCCTCTGTAAATCCTTTTGTAATCCACGTACTTGAAAAAATAAAAAAACGGGACACCCGACCACGAACTGAAAGGGGACCCATGTTTTCACATGGGCCTCCTTTCCCCGAATGCCAGAAACCCACTCTGACTGATGTCTAAGTGGGTTTCTTCAGCCAATCAGGGAGCGCCACGTTGTAGCACCCTCCTGATCGGCTGTGTGCTCCTGTACTGTATGACAGGCGGCACACGGCAGTGTTACAATGTAGCGCCTATGCGCTCCATTGTAACTAATGGTGGGAACTTTCAGGTCAGCGGTGAGGTCACTTTCGGTCAACCGCTGACCTGAAAGTTCCCACCATTGGTTACAATGGAGCGCATAGGCGCTACATTGTAACACTGCCGTGTGCCGCCTGTCATACAGTACAGGAGCACACAGCCGATCAGGAGGGTGCCACAACGTGGCGCTCCCTGATTGGCTGAAGAAACCCACTTAGACATCAGTCAGAGTGGGTTTCTGGCATTCGGGGAAAGGGGGCCCATGTGAAAACATGGGTCCCCTTTCAGTTCGTGGTCGGGTGTCCCGTTTTTTTATTTTTTCAAGTACGTGGATTACAAAAGGATTTACCGAGGAGCCGAAAACACTGGATTATGTGAGTATAATTTTTTCTACAGGTACACCATGGATTCTACTGGAGAAGAGGACCGACCTGCGTGTGAACATAAGGTAAGTATGTGTATATGGAGGTGTGGATGGATGTATTAAAGTTATACTTTCAAGGTGTGTGTGTAATGTCTTTTTTGGGGTATTTTTTTAGTAGTAGTACTACAGGTACCAGCGGGCCCATTTTTCCGCCGCATGCTGGTACTTGTGGTTCTCCAAGTACCAGCTTGCGGGGGAGGCTTGCTGGGCCTTGTAGTACTGCTACTAAAAACAATATCAATCACTTTTCAACAAAGGCTATCAGCCCCCCATCCGCAGCCTATTGGATGGGGGGGACAGCCTCGGGCTTCACCCCTGGCCCTTGGGTGGCTGGGGGGGGGGGCCCTTGATTGAAGGGGTCCCCACTCCCCCAGGGTACCCCGGCCAGGGGTGACTAGTTGGATATTTGATGCCACGGCCGCAAGGCACTGTATAAAAGTGACCCCCGGCTGTGGCATTATCTGTCCAGCTAGTGGAGCCCGGTGCTGGTTTCAAAAATACGGGGGACCCCTACTCTTTTTGTCCCCCGTATTTTTGGAACCAGGACCAGGCGCAGAGCCCGATGCTGGTTGCTTAAATATGGGGGAACCCCTGTCCATTTTTTTCCCATATTTCTGCAACCAGGATCGGCTCAAAGAGCCCGAGGCTGGTTTGCCTTAGGAGGGGGGACCCCACGCAATTTTTTTTTTACTTTTAAACTTTATTTTTTTGTTTAACAAAGTGCACAATGAAGCCCAGCACGGATCTCTCAGATCCGGCCGAGATTCATTGTATTAAAGTCGGCAGTGTTTTACAAGTCACTCACGTAAAACACTGCCTAAAAAAACGAATGACATCGACATCGGAAAACCCGAAAATGCAGAATACGGCAGCTTAGTAAATTAGTCGTAATCAATTCAAAAAGTTGCATATTTACACTTTCGATGTCATTCGTGATTGAACTTTGACCTCAAACGGGAAAACACGAATCTTAGTAAATTTACCCCTAAGTTTGTGTCCCTTAAATACGATGGAGCATCACACATAGGGACACATGTATTCCTCAAGGCTAACATATTATATGTGGAGGACTGTTTCATTAGGACACAGGTTCTCAAACTCTGGCCTCAGGACCCCACACAGTGCATGTTTTGCAGGTCTCCTCACAGAATCACAAGTGATATAATTAGCTCCACCTGTGAACCTTTTAAAATGTGTCTGTGAGTAATTCATACACCTGTGCTTCTACTGGGTTACCTGCAAAACATGCACTGTGTGGGGTCCTGAGGGCCGAGCTTGAGAACCTGTGCATTAGGACGTTACACACAATCATAAAGTAAAATACAAAATAAATTACTATGTGGATTATGTGTGCTTGTAATAAATTTTCAATCCAAGTTTATTAACACTTATCCAGACTTCATGCATACAACTCATAATCTGTTGTTTTGAGTTTTTAAAATAAGATTTTACTCACCGGTAAATCTATTCTCGTAGTCCGTAGTGGATGCTGGGAACTCCGTAAGGACCATGGGGAATAGCGGCTCCGCAGGAGACTGGGCACAACTAAAAGAAAGCTTTTAGACTACCTGGTGTGCACTGGCTCCTCCCACTATGACCCTCCTCCAAGCCTCAGTTAGGATACTGTGCCCGGAAGAGCTGACACAATAAGGAAGGATTTTGAATCCCGGGTAAGACTCATACCAGCCACACCAATCACACCGTATAACTTGTGATACTATACCCAGTTAACAGTATGAAATATAACTGAGCCTCTCAACAGATGGCTCAACAATAACCCTTAGTTAGGCAATAACTACATACAAGTATTGCAGACAATCCGCACTTGGGATGGGCGCCCAGCATCCACTACGGACTACGAGAAATAGATTTACCGGTGAGTAAAATCTTATTTTCTCTGACGTCCTAGTGGATGCTGGGAACTCCGTAAGGACCATGGGGATTATACCAAAGCTCCCAAACGGGCGGGAGAGTGCGGATGACTCTGCAGCACCGAATGAGAGAACTCAAGGTCCTCCTCAGCCAGGGTATCAAATTTGTAGAATTTTGCCCCTGACCAAGTTGCAGCTCGGCAAAGTTGTAAAGCCGAGACCCCTCGGGCAGCCGCCCAAGATGAGCCCCTTTCCTCGTGGAATGGGCTTTTACTGATTTAGGATGCGGCAATCCAGCCGCAGAATGCTCCAGCTGAATTGTGCTACAAATTCAGCGAGCAATAGTCTGCTTAGAAGCAGGAGCACCTATTTTGTTGGGTGCCTACAGGATAAAAAGCGAGTCAGTTTTTCTGACTCCAGCCGTCCTGGAAATATAAATTTTTAAGGCCCTGACTACGTCCAGTAACTTGGAATCTTCCAAGTCCCTAGTAGCCGCAGGCACTACAATAGGTTGGTACAAGTGAAAAGCTGATACCACCTTAGGGAGAAACTGGGGACGAGTCCTCAATTCTGCCCTATCCATATGGAAAATCAGATAAGGGCTTTTACATGACAAAGCCGCCAATTCTGACACACGCCTGGCCGAAGCCAAGGCCAATAACATGACCACTTTCCACGTGAGATATTTCAAATCCACAGTTTTAAGTGGCTCAAACCAATGTGATTTTAGGAAACTCAACACCACGTTGAGATCCCAAGGTGCCACAGGAGGCACAAAAGGGGGCTGAATATGTAGCACTCCCTTTACAAATGTCTGAACTCCAGGCAGTGAAGCCAGTTCTTTCTGGAAGAAAATCGACAGAGCCGAAATCTGGACCTTAATGGAACCCAAGTTTAGGCCCATAGTCACTCCTGACTGTAGGAAGTGCAGAAAACGACCCAGCTGAAATTCCTCTGTTGGGGCCTTCCTGGCCTCACACCACGCAACATATTTTCGCCAAATACGGTGATAATGGTTTGCGGTTACTTCTTTCCTGGCTTTTATCAGCGTAGGAATGACTTCCTCCGGAATGCCCTTTTCCTTTAGGATCCGGAATTCAACCGCCATGCCATCAAACGCAGCCGCGGTAAGTCTTTGAACAGACAGGGCCCCTGCTGTAGCAGATCCTGTCTGAGCGGTAGAGGCCATGGGTCCTCAGATATCATTTCTTGAAGTTCTGGGTACCAAGCTCTTCTTGGCCCATCTTGAACCACGAGTATCGTTCTTACTCCTCGTTTTCTTATTATTCTCAGTACCTTTGGTATGAGAGGCAGAGGAGGGAATACATAAACCGACTGGTACACCCACGGTGTCACTAGAGCGTCCACAGCTATTGCCTGAGGGTCCCTTGACCTGGCGCAATATCTAGTTTTTTGTTTAGGCGGGACGCCATCATGTCCACCTGTGGCCTTTCCCAACGGTTTACCAACAGTTAGAAGACTTCTGGATGAAGTCCCCACTCTCCCGGGTGTAGGTCGTGTCTGCTGAGGAAGTCTGCTTCCCAGTTGTCCACTCCCGAAATTAACACTGCTGACAGTGCTAAGATGTGATTTTCCGCCCATCGGAGAATCCTTGTGGCTTCTGCCATCGCCATCCTGCTTCTTGTGCCGCCCTGTCGGTTTACATGGGCGACCGCCGTGATGTTGTCTGATCGGATCAGTACCGGCTGGTTTTGAAGCAGAGGCCTTGCCAGACTTAGGGCATTGTAAATGGCCCTCAGTTCCAGAACATTTATGTGTAGGGACGACTCCTGACTTGACCAAAGTCCTTGGAAATTTCTTCCCTGTGTGACTGCCCCTCAGCCTCGAAGGCTGGCATCCGTGGTTACCAGGACCCAGTCCTGTATGCCGAATCTGCGGCCCTCTTGAAGATGAGCACTCTGCAGCCACCACAGTAGAGATACCCTGGTCCTTGGAGACAGGGTTATCAGCCGATGCATCTGAAGATGCGATCCCGACCACTTGTCCAAGAGGTCCCACTGAAAGGTTCTTGCATGGAACCTGCCGAATGGAATTCTGCTTCGTAAGAAGCTATCATTTTTCCCAGGACTCGTGTGCAGTGATGCACCGATACCTGTTTTGGTTTCAGGAGGTCTCTGACTAGAGATGACAGCTCCTTGGCTTTCTCCTGCGGGAGAAATACTTTTTTTCTGTTCTGTGTCCAGAACCATCCCCAGGAACAGTAGGCATGTGGTAGGAACCAGCTGTGACTTTGGAATGTATAGAATCCATCCGTGCTGTTGTAGCACTTCCCGAGATAGTGCTACTCCGACCAACAACTGCTCCTTGGACCTCGCCTTTATAAGGAGATCGTCCAAGTACGGGATAATTAAAAACTCCCTTTTTTCGAAGGAGTACCATCATTTCTGCCATTACCTTGGTAAAGACCCTCGGTGCCGTGGACAGTCCAAACGGCAGTGTTTGGAATTGGTAATGGCAATCCTGTACCACAAATCTGAGGTACTCCTAGTGAGGATGGTAAATGGGGACATGTAGGTAAGCCTCCTTGATGTCCAGGGATACCATGTAATCCCCCTCCTCCAGGCTTGCAATAACCGCCCTGAGTGATTCCATCTTGAACTTGAATTTTTTTATGTATGTGTTCAAGGATTTCAAATTTAAAATGGGTCTCACCGAACCGTCCGGTTTCGGTACCACAAACAGTGTGGAATAATAACCCCGTCCTTGTTGAAGTAGGGGCACCTTGACTATCACCTGCTGGGAATACAGCTTGTGAATTGCCTCTAGCACAGCCTCCCTGCCTGAGGGAGTTGTCGGCAAGGCAGATTTGAGGAAACGGCAGGGGGGAGACGCCTCGAATTCCAGCTTGTACCCCTGAGATACTACTTGAAGGATCCAGGGATCCACCTGTGAGCGAGCCCACTGATCGCTGAAATTTTTGAGGCGGCCCCCCACCGTAACTGGCTACGCCTGTGGAGCCCCCGCGTCATGCGGTGGACTCAGAGGAAGCGGGGGAAGAATTTTGATTCTGGGAACTGGCTGACTGGTGCAGCTTTTTCCCTCTTCCCTCGTCTCTGTGCAGAAAGGAAGCGCCTTTGACCCGCTTGCTTTTCTGAAGCCGAAAGGACTGTACCTGATAATACAGTGCATTCTTAGGCTGTGAGGAAACCTGAGGTAAAAAATTTTCTTCCCAGCTGTTGCTGTGGATACGAGGTCCCAGAGACCATCCCCAAACAATTCCTCACCCTTATAAGGCTCTATGTGCCTTTTAAAGTCAGCATCACCTGTCCAGTGTCGGGTCTCTAATACCCTCCTGACAGAATGGACATTGCATTAATTCTGGATGCCAGCCGGCAAAATATCCCTCTGTGCATCCCTCATATATAAGACTTGACGTCTTTAATATGCTCTTATGTTCGCAAAATAGTATCCCTGTTTGACAGTCACAGACCACGCTGCAGCAGCACTATCTGCA
The DNA here is from genome assembly GCF_028390025.1 of Pseudophryne corroboree. Taxonomy (NCBI): domain Eukaryota; kingdom Metazoa; phylum Chordata; class Amphibia; order Anura; family Myobatrachidae; genus Pseudophryne; species Pseudophryne corroboree. Next base: position 168,781,096 of record NC_086445.1, read on the forward strand.
GGTCTCAGTCTAGTACCTTAGTGTGTAAATACAGACTTCAGGATAGCCTCCTGCTTTTTATCAGCAGGTACCTTCAAAGTGGCCGTATCCTAAGACGGCAGTGCCACCTTTTTTGACAAACGTGTGAGCGCCTTATCCACCCTAGGGGATATCTCCCAGCGTAACTTATCCTCTGGCGGGAAAGGGTACGCCATCAGTAACTTTTTAGAAATTACCAGTTTCTTATCGGGGGAACCCACGCTTTTTCACACTTCATTCACTCATTTGATGGGGGAACAAAACACTGCCTGCTTTTTCTCCCCACACATAAAACCCTTTTTTAGTGGTACTTGGGTTAATGTCAGAAATGTGTAACACATTTTTTATTGCCGGGATCATGTAACGGATGTTCCTAGTGGATTGTGTATATGTCTCAACCTCGTCGACACTGGAGTCAGACTCCGTGTCGACATCTGTGTCTGCCATCTGAGGGAGCGGGCGTTTTTGAGACGCCTGGGCAGGCGCGGCTGAGAAGCCGGCTGTCCCACAGCTGTTACGTCATCCAGCCTTTTATGTAAGGAGTTGACACTGTCGGTTTATACCTTCCACCTATCCATCCACTCTGGTGTCGGCCCCACAGGGGGCGACATCACATTTATCGGCATCTGCTCTGCCACCACATAAGGCTCCTCATCAAACGTGTCGACACAGCCGTACCGACACACAGCACACACACAGGGAAAGCTCTGACTGAGGACAGGACCCCACACAGCCCTTTGGGGAGACAGAGAGAGAGTATGCCAGCACACACCAGAGCGCTATATAATTTAGGGATTAACACTATATTGCGTGAATTTTTCCCAATAGCTGCTTGTATATACAATATTGCGCCTAAATTTAGTGCCCCCCCTCTTTTTAACCCTTTGAGCCTGCAAACTACAGGGGAGAGCCTGGGGAGCTGTCTTCCAGCTGCACTGTGAAGAGAAAATGGCGCCAGTGTGCTGAGGGAGATAGCTCCGCCCCTTTTTTGCTGACTTTTCTCCCGCTTTTTTATGGATTCTGGCAGGGGTATTTATCACATATATAGCCTCTGGGGCTATATATTGTGATATATTTGCCAGCCAAGGTGTTTTTATTGCTGCTCAGGGCGCCCCCCCCCCCAGCGCCCTGCACCCTCAGTGACCGGAGTGTGAAGTGTGTATGAGGAGCAATGGCGCACAGCTGCAGTGCTGTGCGCTACCTTGGTGAAGACTGATGTCTTCTGCCGCCGATTTTCCGGACCTCTTCTTGCTTCTGGCTCTGTAAGGGGGACGGCGGCGCGGCTCCGGGAACGAACACCAAGGCCAGTTCCATGCGGTCGATCCCTCTGGAGCTAATGGTGTCCAGTAGCCTAAGAAGCCCAAGCTAGCTGCAAGCAGGTAGGTTCGCTTCTTCTCCCGTTAGTCCCTCGATGCAGTGAGCCTGTTGCCAGCAGGTCTCACTGTAAAATAAAAAACCTAAAATAAACTTTCTTTCTAGGAGCTCAGGAGAGCCCCTAGTGTGCATCCAGCTCGGCCGGGCACAGGAATCTAACTGAGGCTTGGAGGAGGGTCATAGTGGGAGGAGCCAGTGCACACCAGGTAGTCTAAAAGCTTTCTTTTAGTTGTGCCCAGTCTCCTGCGGAGCCGCTATTCCCCATGGTCCTTACGGAGTTCCCAGCATCCACTAGGACGTCAGAGAAATAAACACAATACACATGCTACATTTGTATAGCATAAAGCGAGGGTATGTTTGTATGTCTCAAGGAGACAGACACATTCTGAGTAATGGTTTTTAATTGAAAAATGGGGCAACATATATTTAGCCTTACACAACAAATGAAAGCAAACAAAACTTACCTTAAAAATAACGATTTATGAGGTCTTGCCTAACCTGCCTCCCTACATCTGTACTCCAAGTATCACCAGATGTCTCTAATTCCTCTGCTTGCTGGCTGCTTTCTTCATCCTCCTCCTCCTCCTCCTCAACATGTGGCAGATGTTGTTGCAAACACATGTTATGAAGAAAGCAGCAGCAGAACACAATTTCAGTCACCTTCAAGGGACTATACAACAAAAGGCCACCAGACTTATCCAGACACCGAAACCTAGATTTCATAACACCAAAACATCTTTCTATTACATTCCGCGTGGACTTATGTGCATGATTGTAATTGTGTTCAGCAGGGGTATCAGGTCGGGACAATGGAGTTAGAAGCCAAGAGAAACAGCCATATCCTCCATCACCTAAAAGACAGATATAGTAACGTGATTCATGTTAAGATACAGCAACACATAAGTAACACACTGTGGGGCAGATGTATTAACCTGGAGAAGGCATAAGGAAGTGATAAACCAGTGATATGTGCAAGGTAATAAAGGCAGCGGGCAATCTGTCCCTAAATGATAATTTACATATTGGAGCTGATTGGCTGGTGCCTTTATCACCTTGCACATATCACTGGTTTATCACTTCCTTATGCCTTCTCCAGGATAATACATCTGCCCCTGTATTTGGACAAAGTAGACGCAGGCCTACACATATCAAATTACATACCCAGCAGCCACCCATCTGGCATTTGTCCGTCCTCAAACTTATCAAAGAGGGATGACTGACTGAGGATGAAGGAGTCATGGCAGCCCCCAGGGTAACCAGCAACAACACTCATTATTTTGAGAATTGCATCACAAACCACCTGCATATTTGTGGAGTGCTCTAGATGATGATTAGTATAGATGTGCTGCCTGCCCCTAGGTGGTCTCAGCTGAATGTGTGTGCAATCTATGGCTCTCAGCAAATTGGGCATGCCAGCCAGCTCATAGAAATCTACCCTGACGGCATGCCACTGAGACTCCTGGGTAGGGAAGCAGATTGAGGCATCGATGTGGGGCTGCAAAACAGCCAACACCTGTGTGCATATTTGAAAGAAAATTAAACATGAGATTTTAGGACAGAACTGGCCACTGAGTAATTAAAACCAACCAAAAACAGAGGAGTTAGTTAGGTATACATCACCTGTGTTAATATTCTTGAAAATGAGGGCTGTGAGATTCCTATGACATCCCCAGACACAGCCTGAAAGCTGCCAGTAGCCATAAAGTGCAACACAGCCAGGAGTTTGTGCAGGCCTGAGACAGAGCGAGAGCGTGCTGTCTCAGGGTCTAGGCCCAGTTTGACAAGGTCATACAGACGGAAAATGTTGTTACGATTTAGACGGAACATCTGTATGACCGTATTATCGGACAATGCGTTCAAGTTTAAACGCCCCCCTAAAAAAACGAGGCCTGCGCAGCCTCCGCGGAACCTGTACAACCTGCTGACCATGTTCAGTTTCTTGGCCCTGGTTACTTTGATGTCTGAGTCTGAGGAATCCCACAGCACACAAAATATCACTGGCCCACAGTCCTGCTGCCATTTCTGAGTGTAGGTGGATTAAAATGGGCCTAAGATCCTTTTATAGGCATCCTTATTCAGGTGTGAGTGATTTGTTATTTGCCACACATGTAAACACGCCTGAAAAAAGCAGGTCTATTTTTTGCCGCTTTTTTTAACGAATCGCCAAAAAATACGACCGCAATTGAGCACTCAGAGACTAACACCCAAATACGAATGAATAGTGAATACCCGTGTTGTATGAAATAACTGCCGCGTTTGACCGATGGTCTATTCATTCATATTTCTGAACTTTGTCATTCAAACCATTACGAATAGTCCAAACACTGCCGAGATTTGTGCTTAGTGAATTCCCGTGTTGGGACTTAGAAAAAAAAACACAAATCGGACAAACTCGATTTTTTAGTAAATATTGGCCCAGGACTACAGGTCCCTCTCCCTCCCCCCACATCTGCTGCTGCCAGTATCCTATCACAGCTGAGCTGGCCAGGCCCCTCTGACGAGATCAAAGAAGGTGAGTGTGATGGCGCTGCCTGGGAGGGAGGTGTCCCTTAGTGCTATGAGGGGATCAGTGTGCACTATGAGGGGGGGCTTGGGACTGCTGTAAGGGGATCAGTGTGTGCTATGAGGAGGGCTGAGGGAATTTTGAGGGGATCAGTGTGCACTATGAGCGGGGGCTGCTGTGAGATCAGTGTGCGCTATTAAGGGGGCTGCTATGAGGGGACCAGTGTGCGCTATTAGGGGGCTGCTGTTAAGGGATCAGTCAGTGTGCGCTATTAGGGGGACTGCTGTGAGGGGATCAGTGTGCGCTATTAGGGGGCTGCTGTGAAGGGATCAGTGTGTGCTATGAGCAGGGGCTGCTTGGAGGGGATCAGTGTGCGCTCTGACGGAGCTGCTGCAGAGGGATCAGTGTGCGCTAAGAGGCAGGCTGCTGTTAGGGGATCAGCGTGCGCTATAAGGGGGGCTGTGAGGTGATCAGTGTGTGCTATGAGGGGGGCTGTGAGGGGATCAGTGCGCTATGAGGGGGGCTGTGAGGGGATCAGTGTGTGCTATGAGGGGGGGCTGTGAGGGGATCAGTGTGTGCTATGAGGGGGGCTGTGAGGGGGATCAGTGTGCTATGAGGGGAGCTGTGAGGGGATCAGTGTACGCTGAGGGGTTCAGTGTGCATTATGATGGGGGTTGTAAGGGGATCAGTGTGCACTATGAGGGTTTTTGTGAGGGGATCAGTGTACGCTATGAGGGAATCAGTGTGTGCTATGAGGGGGAGGGCTGTGAGGGGATTTGTGTGAATGAAGGGGGCTGTGAGGGGATTAGTGTGTGCTATGAAGGGGGCTGTGAGGGGATCAGTGTGTGCTATGAAGGGGGGCTGTGAGGGGAACAGTATTCGCTATGAGGGGGCTGTGAGAGGATGAGTGAGTGCTGTGAAGTGGGTCTGTGAGGGGATCAGTGTGCGCTAGGAGGGTTACTGTTAGGGAATCTGTGTGTGCTATGAGGGGATCAGTGTGTGCTATGAGGGGGGGGTCTGTGAGGGGATCTGTGTGCTATGAGGGGGGCTGTGAGGGGATCAGTGTGCGCAATAAGGAGATCAGTGTGCATTATGAGGGGGCTGTGAGGGGATCAGTGTCGGTTATGAGGGTTGCTGTGAGGAGATCAGTGTGCATTATGATGGGGGCTCTAAGGGGATCAGTGTGCACTATGAGGGTTTTTGTGAGGGGATCAGTGTGTGCTATGAGGGGGAGGGCTGTGAGGGGATTTGTGTGCTATGAAGGGGGCTGTGTGGGAATTAGTGTGTGCTATGAAGGGGGCTGTGAGGGGATCAGTGTGTGCTATGAAGGGGGCTGTGAGGGGAACAGTATTCGCTATGAGGGGGCTGTGAGAGTGCTGTGAAGTGGGTCTGTGAGGGGATCAGTGTGCGCTAGGAGGGTTACTGTGAGGGAATCTGTGTGTGCTATGAGGGGATCAGTGTGTGCTATGAGGGGGGGGCTGTGAGGGGATCTGTGTGCTATGAGGGGAGCTGTGAGGGGATCAGTGTGCGCTATAAGGAGATCAGTGTGCATTATGAGAGGGCTGTGAGGGGATCAGTGTGTGTTATGAGGGTTGCTGTGAGGGGATTAGTGTGCGCTATGAGGGGATCAGTGTGTGCTATGAGGGGGGGGGGCTGTGAGGGGATCTGTGTGCTATGATGGGAGCTGTGAGGGGATCAGTGTGCGCTATAAGGAGATCAGTGTGCATTATGAGGGGGGCTGTGAGGGGATCAGTGTGTGCTATGAAGGAGGCTGTGAGGGGATCAGTGTGTGCTATGAAGGGGGCTGTGAGGGAAACAGTATTCGCTATGAGGGGGCTGTGAGAGGATGAGTGAGTGCTGTGAAGTGGGTCTGTGAGGGGATCAGTGTGCGCTAGGAGGGTTACTGTGAGGGAATCTGTGTGTGCTATGATGGGATCAGTGTGTGCTATGAGGGGGGGCTGTGAGGGGATCTGTGTGCTATGAGGGGAGCTGTGAGGGGATCAGTGTGCGCTATAAGGAGATCAGTGTGCATTATGAGGGGGGCTGTGAGGGGATCAGTGTGCGTTATGAGGGTTGCTGTGAGGGGATTAGTGTGTGCTATGAGGGGATCAGTGTGTGATATGAGGGGGGCTGTGAGGGGATCTGTGTGCTATGAGGGGGGCTATGAGGTGATTAGTGTGAGCTATGAAGGGGGCTGTGAGGGGATTAGTGTGCGCTATGAGGGGATCAGTGTGTGCTATGAGGGGGGGCTGTGAGGGGATCTGTGTGCTATGAGGGGAGCTGTGAGGGGATCAGTGTGCGCTATAAGGAGATCAGTGTGCATTATGAGGGGGGCTGTGAGGGGATCAGTGTGTGTTATGAGGGTTGCTGTGAGGGGATTAGTGTGCGCTATGAGGGGATCAGTGTGTGATATGAGGGGGGCTGTGAGGGGATCTGTGTGCTATGAGGGGAGCTGTGAGGGGATCAGTGTACACTGAGAGGGGATCAGTGTGCATTATGATGGGGGTTGTAAGGGGATCAGTGTGTGCTATGAGGGGGGGCTGTGAGGGGATCAGTGTGTGCTATGAGGGGGGCTGTGAGGGGGATCAGTGTGCTATGAGGGGAGCTGTGAGGGGATCAGTGTACACTGAGAGGGGATCAGTGTGCATTATGATAGGGGTTGTAAGGGGATCAGTGTGCACTATGAGGGTTTTTGTGAGGGGATCAGTGTACGCTATGAGGGAATCAGTGTGTGCTATGAGGGGGAGGGCTGTGAGGGGATTTGTATGAATGAAGGGGGCTGTGAGGGGATTAGTGTGTGCTATGAAGGGGGCTGTGAGGGGATCAGTGTGTGCTATGAAGGGGGGCTGTGAGGGGAACAGTATTTGCTATGAGGGGGCTGTGAGAGTGCTGTGAAGTGGGTCTGTGAGGGGATCAGTGTGCGCTAGGAGGGTTACTGTGAGGGAATCTGTGTGTGCTATGAGGGGATCAGTGTGTGCTATGAGGCGGGGGGGCTGTGAGGGGATCTGTGTGCTATGAGGGGGGCTGTGAGGGGATCAGTGTGCGTAATAAGGAGATCAGTGTGCATTATGAGGGGGGCTGTGAGGGGATCAGTGTCGGTTATGAGGGTTGCTGTGAGGGGATCAGTGTGCATTATGATGGGGGCTCTAAGGGGATCAGTGTGCACTATGAGGGTTTTTGTGAGGGGATCAGTGTGTGCTATGAGGGGGAGGGCTGTGAGGGGATTTGTGTGCTATGAAGGGGGCTGTGAGGGGATCAGTGTGTGCTATGAAGGGGGCTGTGAGGGGAACAGTATTCGCTATGAGGGGGCTGTGAGAGGATGAGTGAGTGCTGTGAAGTGGGTCTGTGAGGGGATCAGTGTGCGCTAGGAGGGTTACTGTGAGGGAATCTGTGTGCTATGAGGGGATCAGTGTGTGCTATGAGGGGGGGCTGTGAGGGGATCTGTGTGCTATGAGGGGAGCTGTGAGGGGATCAGTGTGCGCTATAAGGAGATCAGTGTGCATTATGAGGGGGGCTGTGAGAGGATCAGTGTGCGTTATGAGGGTTGCTGTGAGGGGATTAGTGTGCGCTATGAGGGGATCAGTGTGTGATATGAGGGGGGCTGTGAGGGGATCTGTGTGCTATGAGGGGGGCTATGAGGTGATTAGTGTGAGCTATGAAGGGGGCTGTGAGGGGATCAGTGTGTGCTATGAAGGGGGGCTGTGAGGGGAACAGTATGTGCTATGAGGGGGGCTGTGAGGTGATCAGTATGTGCTGTGAGGGGATCAGTGTGCGCTATGAGGGGGGCTGTGAGGGGATCAGTGTACGCTATGAGAGGGGCTGTGAGGGGATCAGTGTGCGCTATGAAGGGATCAGTGTTTGTTATGGGGGGGCTGTGAGGGGATTTGTGTGCTATGAAGGGGGCTGTGATGGGATTAGTGTGTGATTTGAAGGGGGCTAAGAGGGGAACAGTATGCGCTATGAAGGGGGCTGTGAGAGGATGAGTGTGTGCTGTGAAGGGGGGCTGTGAGGGAATCAGTGTGCGCTGTGAGGGGATCAGTGTGTGCTAGGAGGGTTACTGCGAGGGAATCAGTGTGTGCTATGAGGGGGGGCTGTGAGGGGATCTGTGGCTATGAGGGGGAATGTGTGTGTTATGAGGGGGGCTATGAGGGGATCAGTGTGCGCTATAAGGAGATCAGTGTGCATTATGAGGGGGCTGTGAGGGGATCAGTGCGCGCTATGAGGGTTGCTGTGAGGGGATCAGTGTGCGCTATGTGGGGATCAGTGTGTGCTATGAGGGGGGCTGTGGGGATCTGTGTGCTATGAGGGGGCTATAAGATGATTAGTGTGAACTATGAAGGGGGCTTTATGAGGGAGCAGTGTGCACTATGAAGGGATCTGTGAGTGCTGTGAGGGATGTTGGAAGCTGTGAGGGGATCTTTGTGCTATGAGGGGCTTGTAAAGTGTGAGGGTACAGTGAGAGCTGTAAGGGGGGACGACAGTGAGCTATCAGTGAGGGGGGCAGTGTGTGCTACGATGGGGTAGTAAGCTGTGAAGGGAGCAGAGTGTTTGTGCTCGTTGTCATCTCAGGAGATTACAAATTGAATGTGTTTTGCTTTTATTACACTATAGTGTAGGGGTGGGCAACATGCGGCCCGCGGGCCGGATGCGGCCCGCGGACCAATCGTGCCTGGCCCGCTGTGCCCCACCAGAGTGCAATGACAAGCGGCCCGACAGGCCGCTTGTCATTGCACTGCTCTCAGACGCGGCGCCGCTGAGGAAATCCCGGTCACGTCACAGGGTCAGCTGACCGGGATTTCCTCTGTTACCATGCGCGCGCTGGGCGGCATGGGGGGCGGGCACTGCAGTGAACAGGAGCGGCGGCTGAGTGAAGAGAAGAAGCGGCGGCCAGCGAGCAGGAGAGGCCACATCAGCAGCGACTCCAGGCGGCAGCAGCAGCGCGGACCATCGGACAGTGGGGATCGTCTGCCACTGTGACAAACAGGTAAACCCCCTGTCCAGCCAGCCCCTGGATTAGCGCTTCAGCTGCCATATAGGTTTAGGGGTAGGGAGGCCGCGGAGTTAAAATTTGCAATATGGGTTTAGGGGAGAGGGGGGGGGGGGAGGGGGGAAGGGAGAGGGGGGGGGAGGGGGGAAGGGACTGTCTGACATAATATGTAAAAAAGTGGGACGCTGTCTGCCGTAATGTGTAAAAAGGGGGACGATGTCTGCCGTAATGTGTAAAAAGGGGGACGATGTCTGCCGTAATGTGTAAAAAGGGGGACGATGTCTGCCGTAATGTGTAAAAAGGGGGACGATGTCTGCCGTAATGTGTAAAAACGGGGGCACTGTCTGCTGTAATGTGTAAAAAGGGGGACGATGTCCGCCGTAATGTGTAAAAAGGGGGACGATGTCTGCCGTAATGTGTAAAAAGGGGGACGATGTCTGCCGTAATGTGTAAAAAGGGGGACGATGTCTGCCGTAATGTGTAAAAACGGGCACTGTCTGCTGTGATGTGTAAAAAGGGGGACGATGTCCGCCGTAATGTGTAAAAAGGGGGACGATGTCTGCCGTAATGTGTAAAAAGGGGGACGATGTCTGCCGTAATGTGTAAAAAGGGGGACGATGTCTGCTGTAATGTGTAAAAAGGGGGACGATGTCTGCCGTAATGTGTAAAAAGGGGGACGATGTCTGCCGTAATGTGTAAAAACGGGGGCACTGTCTGCTGTAATGTGTAAAAAGGGGGACGATGTCCGCCGTAATGTGTAAAAAGGGGGACGATGTCTGCCGTAATGTGTAAAAAGGGGGACGATGTCTGCCGTAATGTGTAAAAAGGGGGACGATGTCTGCCGTAATGTGTAAAAACGGGGGCACTGTCTGCCGTAATGTGTAAAAAGGGGGACGATGTCTGCCGTAATGTGTAAAAAGGGGGACGATGTCTGCCGTAATGTGTAAAAAGGGGGACGATGTCTGCCGTAATGTGTAAAAAGGGGGACGCTATCTGCCGTAATGTGTAAAAAAAAGGGCACGCTGTCTGCCGTAATGTGTAAAAAGGGGACTCTTTTTGAGTATTTTGTGTGTGGCCCTCGAATATTCGCTGGAAGTGTTAAGCGGCCCCCCAGCTGAAATAATTGCCCACCCCTGCTATAGTGTACTATATATAAAAAAAAATAATTTGTACTCCCGTGTCCAGTTTTTCTTTTGCGTAGGTGGTGGAGGGCCCAAAGCAAATTTTTGCACCCGAGCCCACCATTAGCTAGTTTCGCCACTGGTGAGGTATGCCCTTACAGCCCCTCGGAGGTGAGAATTAGGGATTCCTTGCAACCTGTGAAGTCACCTACTATTTGGCATGGATTTTCACAGCAATGAGGGAAGCTGTGCACCGGACATTTTTCGGGTTTTGTGTTTTGGTTCTGGATTCGGTTCTGTGGCCGTGTTTTGGATTCGGACGCGTTTTGGCAAAACCTCCCTGAATTTTTTTTGTCGGATTCGGGTTTTTTGGATTCGGGTGTTTTTTTTTACAAAAAAAACTCAAAAACAGCTTAAATCATAGAATTTGGGGGTAATTTTGATCCCATAGTATTATTAACCTCAATAACCATAATTTCGACTAATTTCCAGTCTATTCTGAACACCTCACAATATTATTTTTAGTCCTAAAATTTGCACCGAGGTCGCTGAATGACTAAGCTAAGCGACCCAAGTGGCCGACACAAACACCTGGCCCATCTAGGAGTGCCACTGCAGTATCAGACAGGATGGCACTTCAAAAAATAGTCCCCAAACAGCACATGATGCAAAGAAAAAAAGAGGTGCACCAAGGTCGCTGTGTGACTAAGCTAAGCGACCCAAGTGGCCGACACAAACACCTGGCCCATCTAGGAGTGTCACTGCAGTGTCAGACAGGATGGCAGATTTTAAAAATAGTCCCCAAACAGCACATGATGCAAAGATAAATTAAAGAAAAAAAGAGGTGCAAGATGTAATTGTCCTTGGGCCCTCCCACCCACCCTCCTTGGGCCCTCCCACCCACCCTTATGTTGTATAAACAGGACATGCACACTTTAACAAACCCATCATTTCAGCGACAGGGTCTGCCACACGACTGTGACTGAAATGACTGGTTGGTTTGGCCCCCACCAAAAAAGAAGCAATCAATCTCTCCTTGCACAAACTGGCTCTACAGATGCAAGATGTCCACCTCCTCCTCATTGTCTGATTCCTCACCCCTTTCACAGTGTACATCCCCCTCCTCACAGATTATTAATTCGTCCCCACTGGAATCCACCATCTCAGGTCCCTGTGTACTTTCTGGAGGCAATTGCTGGTGAATGTCTCCACGGAGGAATTGATTATAATTAATTTTGATGAACATCATCTTCTCCACATTTTCTGGAAGTAACCTCGTACGCCGATTGCTGACAAGGTGAGCGGCTGCACTAAACACTCTTTCGGAGTACACACTGGAGGGGGGGCAACTTAGGTAAAATAAAAGCCAGTTTGTGCAAGGGCCTCCAAATTGCCTCTTTTTCCTGCCAGTATACGTACGGACTGTCTGACGTGCCTACTTGGATGCGGTCACTCATATAATCCTCCACCATTCTTTCAATGGTGACAGAATCATAGGCAGTGACAGTAGATGACATGTCAGTAATCGTTGGCAGGTCCTTCAGTCCGGACCAGATGTCAGCACTCGCTCCAGACTGCCCTGCATCACCGCCAGCGGGTGGGCTCGGAATTCTTAGCCTTTTCCTCGCAGCCCCAGTTGCGGGAGAATGTGAAGGAGGAGCTGTTGACGGGTCACGTTCCGCTTGACTTGACAATTTTCTCACCAGCAGGTCTTTGAACCTCTGCAGACTTGTGTCTGCCGGAAAGAGAGATCCAACGTAGGTTTTAAATCTAGGATCGAGCACGGTGGCCAAAATGTAGTGCTCTGATTTCAACAGATTGACCACCCGTGAATCCTGGTTAAGCGAATTAAGGGCTCCATCCACAAGTCCCACATGCCTAGCGGAATCGCTCTGTTTTAGCTCCTCCTTCAATCTCTCCAGCTTCTTCTACAAAAGCCTGATGAGGGGAATGACCTGACTCAGGCTGGCAGTGTCTGAACTGACTTCACGTGTGGCAAGTTCAAAAGGTTGCAGAACCTTGCACAACGTTGAAATCATTCTCCACTGCGCTTGAGTCAGGTGCATTCCCCCTCCTTTGCCTATATCGTAGGTAGCTGTATAGGCTTGAATGGCCTTTTGCTGCTCCTCCATCCCCTGAAGCATATAGAGGGTTGAATTTCACCTCGTTACCACCTCTTGCTTCAGATGATGGCGGGGCAGGTTCAGGAGTGTTTGCTGGTGCTCCAGTCTTCGGCACGTGGTGGCTGAATGCAGAAAGTGGCCCGCAATTCTTCGGGCCACCGACAGCATCTCTTGCACGCCCCTGTCGTTTGTTAAATAATTCTGCACCACCAAATTCAATGTATGTGCAAAACATGGGACGTGCTGGAATTTGCCCACATGTAATGCACGCACAATATTGGTGGCGCTGTCCAATGTCACAAATTCCCAGGAGAGTCCAATTGGGGTAAGCCATTCTGCGATGATGTTCCTCAGTTTCCGTAAGAGGTTGTCAGCTGTGTGCCTCTTCTGGAAAGCGGTGATACAAAGCGTAGCCTGCCTAGGAATGAGTTGGCGTTTGCGAGATGCTGCTACTGGTGCCGCCGCTGCTGTTCTTGCTGCGGGAAGCAATACATCTACCCAGTGGGCTGTCACAGTCATATAGTCCTTAGTCTGCCCTGCTCCACTTGTCCACATGTCCGTAGTTAAGTGGACATTGGGTACAACTGCATTTTTTACGACACTGGTAACTCTTTTTCTGAGGTCTGTGTACATTCTCGGTATCGCCTGCCTAGAGAAATGGAACCTAGATGGTATTTGGTACCGGGGACACAGTACCTCAAGCAAATCTCTAGTTTCCTGTGAATTAACAGTGGATACCGGAAACACGTTTAACACCGCCAAGACTGCCAAGGCCTGAGTTATCCGCTTTGCAGCAGGATGACTGCTGTGATATTTCATCTTCCTCGCAAAGGACTGTTGGACAGTCAATTGCTTACTGGAAGTAGTACAAGTGGTCTTCCGACTTCCCCTCTGGGATGACGATCGACTCCCAGCAGCAACAACAGCAGCAGTAGGCGTTACACTCAAGGATGCAACGGAGGAATCCCAGGCAGGAGAGGACTCGTCAGACTTGACAGTGACATGGCCTGCAGGACTATTGGCGTTCCTGTCTAAGGAGGAAATTGACACTGAGGGAGTTGGTGGTGTGGTTTGCAGGAGCTTGGTTACAAGAGGAAGGGATTTAGTTGTCAGTGGACTGCTTCCGCTGTCATCCAAAGTTTTTGAACTTGTCAATGACTTCTGATGAATGCACTCCAGGTAACGTATAAGGGAGGATGTTCCGAGGTGGTTAACGTCCTTACCCCTACTTATTACAGCTTAACAAAGGCAACACACGGCTTGACAAATGTTGTCCGCATTTCTGTTAAAATAATTCCACACCGACGAGGTGATTTTTTTTGTAATTTGACCAGGCATGTCAATCGCCATATTCGTCCCACGGACAACAGGTGTCTCCCCGGGTGCCTGACTTAAAACAAACCACCTCACCATCAGAATCCTCCTTGTCAATTTCCTCCTCAGCGCTAGCAACACCCATATCCTCATCCTGGTGTACTTCAACAGTGACATCTTCAATTTGACTATCAGGAACTGGACTGTGGGTGCTACTTCCAGCACTTGCAGGGGGAGTGCAAATGGTGGAAGGCGCCACCTCTTCCCGTCCAGTGTTGGGAAGGTCAGGCATCGCAACCGACACAATTGGACTCTCCTTGGGGATTTGTGATTTAGAAGAACGCACAGTTCTTTGCTGTGCTTTTGCCAGCTTTAGTCTTTTAATTTTTCTAGTGGGAGGATGAGTGCTTCCATCCTCATGTGAAGCTGACCCACTAGTCATGAGGAACATAGGAGAGGGCCTCAGCCGTTCCTTGCCACTCCGTGTCGTAAATGGCATATTGGTAAGTTTACGCTTCTCCTCAGACGCTTTTAATTTAGATTTTTGGGTCATTTTACTGAACTTTTGTTTTTTGGATTTAACATGCTCTCTTCTATGACATTGGGCATCGGCCTTGGCAGACGACGTTGATGGCATTTCATTGTCTCGGCCATGACTAGTGGCAGCAGCTTCAGCACGAGGTGGAAGTGGATCTTGATCTTTCCCTATTTTACCCTCCACATTTTTGTTCTCCATTTTTTAATGTGTGGAATTATATGCCAGTAATACTGTATATATCAATAGCAATGGCCTACTGTACCGTACTGCTATATATTATATACTGGTGGTCAGCAAAATTATGCACTGTCCTCCTACTACTGCGCACAACAACTAAAATGCACCACAGGTATGGATGGATAGTATACTTGACGACACAGAGGTAGGTAGAGCAGTGGACTACTGTACCGTACTGTTATATATTATATACTGGTGGTCAGCAACATTATGCACTGTCCTCCTACTACTGCGCACAACAACTAAAATGCACCACAGGTATGGATGGATAGTATACTTGACGACACAGAGGTAGGTAGAGCAGTGGACTACTGTACCGTACTGCTATATATTATATACTGGTGGTCAGCAAAATTATGCACTGTCCTCCTACTACTGCGCACAACAACTAAAATGCACCACAGGTATGGATGGATAGTATACTTGACGACACAGAGGTAGGTAGAGCAGTGGACTACTGTACCGTACTGCTATATATTATATACTGGTGGTCAGCAAAATTATGCACTGTCCTTCTACTACTGCGCACAACAACTAAAATGCACCACAGGTATGGATGGATAGTATACTTGACGACACAGAGGTAGGTAGAGCAGTGGACTACTGTACCGTACTGCTATATATTATATACTGGTGGTCAGCAAAATTATGCACTGTCCTCCTACTACTGCACACAACAACTAAAATACACCACAGGTATGGATGGATAGTATACTTGACGACATAGAGGTAGGTAGAGCAGTGGACTACTGTACCGTACTGCTATATATTATATACTGGTGGTCAGCAAAATTATGCACTGTCCTCCTACTACTGCGCACAACTAAAATGCACCACAGGTATGGATGGATAGTATACTTGACGACACAGAGGTAGGTAGAGCAGTGGACTACTGTACCGTACTGCTATATATTATATACTGGTGGTCAGCAAAATTATGCACTGTCCTTCTACTACTGCGCACAACAACTAAAATGCACCACAGGTATGGATGGATAGTATACTTGACGACACAGAGGTAGGTAGAGCAGTGGACTACTGTACCGTACTTCTATATATTATATACTGGTGGTCAGCAAAATTATGCACTGTCCTCCTACTACTGCACACTACAACTAAAATGCACCACAGGTATGGATGGATAGTATACTTGACAACATAGAGGTAGGTAGAGCAGTGGACTACTGTACCGTACTGCTATATATTATATACTGGTGGTCAGCAAAATTATGCACTGTCCTCCTACTACTGCGCACAACTAAAATGCACCACAGGTATGGATTGATAGTATACTTGACGACACAGAGGTAGGTAGAGCAGTGGACTACTGTACCGTACTGCTATATATTATATACTGGTGGTCAGCAAAATTATGCACTGTCCTCCTACTACTGCGCACAACTAAAATGCACCACAGGTATGGATGGATAGTATACTTGACGACACAGAGGTAGGTAGAGCAGTGGACTACTGTACCGTACTGATATAATACTGGTGGTCACTGGTCAGCAAAACTCTGCACTGTCCTCCTACTATATAATACTGGTGGTCCCCAGTCCCCACAATAAAGCACACTGAGCACAGATATTTGCAGCACACTGAGCACAGATATGTAGCGTTTTTCAGGCAGAGAACGTAGATATTTTCAGCACACTGAGCACAGATATTTGCAAGCACACTGAGCACAGATATTTGCAGCACACTGAGCACAGATATTTGCAGCACACTGAACACAACTGAGAGAACGCTGCACAAGTCCTCTCCAATGCACGAGTGAAAATGGCGGCAACGCGCGGCTCCTTATATAGAATACGAATCTCGCGAGAATACGACAGCGGGATGATGACGTTCGGGCGCGCTCGGGTTAACCAAGCAAGGCGGGAAGATTCGAGTCCGCCTCGGAACCGTGTAAAATGGGTGAAGTTCGGGGGGGGGGGGGGGGGGTTCGGATTCCGAGGAACCGAACCCGCTCATCTCTGGTATTGATACTTACAAAATCCTAAGTCACTACTGGGTGCAGCTTTTACTAAGACAGGCAGAAGCAAAGTGAATAACTTTACAAGAAATAATGCATGCTGCTCGCTGGTAGATGGCTCTGATCTTTGTTAACCATTAATGGAGAACATAATTTGATTTGGATGAGAGCACCAACCAAAGTATGTAGTAACTATTGCTAGGTGGCAAGTCTTCTAACAAAGGGGGTAATTCCAAGTTGATCGCAGCAGGATTTTTGTTAGCAATTGGGCAAAACCATGTGCACTGCAGGGGGGGGGGGGGGGGGGGGGTGGGGGGGGCAGATATAACATGTGCAGAGAGAGTTAGATTTGGGTGGGGTGTGTTCAATCTGCAATCTAATTTGCAGTGTAAAAATAAAGCAGCCAGTATTTACCTTGCACAGAAATAAAATAACCCACCCAAATCTAACTCTTTCTGCACATGTTATATCTGCCTCCCCTGCAGTGCACATGGTTTTGCCCAATTGCTATCAAAAATCCTGCTGCGATCAACTTGGAATTACCCCCAAAATGCACATCTCAGGAATATACTGCCTGTAAACTTGCTTTGTACTAAGGGGGTAATTCCAAGTTGATCGCAGCAGGAATTTTGTTAGCAGTTGGACAAAACCATGTGCACTGCAGGGGAGGCAGATTTAACATGTGCAGAGAGAGTTAGATTTGGGTGTGGTGTGTTCAATCTGCAATCTAATTTGCAGTGTAAAAATAAAGCAGCCAGTATTTACCCTGCACAGAAATAAAATAACCCACCCAAATCTGACTCTTTCTGCACATGTTATATCTGCCTCCCCTGCAGTGCACATGGTTTTGCCCAACTGCTAACAAAATTCCTGTTGCGATCAACTTGGAATTACCCCCTAAGTATGGTGGCCAATCCCTTGGTCGGAATTGGCAGGATCCCGTGATCCCAGTCTAAAATTGGCTGGGATTAAATCCCAGGATTGGAGCTTCCAATCCCGGTGTTTTCGGGATTGGCCACACGCCTTACTTTTTTCTATGCTGGGCAGCGTTGAGCATCTTCAGGAGGCTCAGATGCTGCCTGGCTTACCTTGCTTAGCTCCTCCTGCCCACGGTTGAGCGCATTGTGCAGCGTGAAGTCAGAGAACACGCTGCGCAGCTAGCCGCCTGTCGCCGGACCTCGCCTTCTGCACTGCCCCACATCTCACCTCCTTGAGCATTCCCCCCACCACCCCCCACACCTAGGTTAGGGTGAGTCTTGTGGGCTGGGCATGGTAGGGAGCGGACACATTGAAAAGAATCCAATCCAGGGAATCCCAGGAATGATAATTTATCAATCCCGATCTCCAGGATTAAAAAAATAGCCCAGGATGGCCAACCTAGTTCTAAGAATATAGGACTGTTTAACAACAGCTTCTGTATACCTACGGCAACATCTGTTTTCTATAGAGAAATGTCTAGCTAATGTTACTATTGTACTGGCTGCTGTCTTGAATAGGGAAAGCAAGAGGCTAGAAGAGACATCATACTAGCATGCCTAAGGAGCAGGGGTGGATTTATGGGTCAGGCAACCCCTAGGCACATTATTTCCCTCCCACCACAATCACGCCATTGCCCATTTACTTCTGGGTGCCAGTCCGAATGCCTGGAGACAATCAAAGCAGCCCCAGCCTCACCCTACTATCAGCTCCTGGACCTCAGTTTACTACCAATTGTCCCAACCCTGTCATTTGCTAAATAAAATATAAGTCATATTGACGGGGAAAAAAAAGAATCACCTGGGCCTAATCAGTCTGGTGTGCCACCCCCCCAGCAAGTGCCGTTTTTAGGCATGTGTCTCACATTCCTAAGGGCTCTGTTTGTGTAGAGTACAATAAGCCCTTATACTGTACTGTATGTGTAGAGAACAATAAGCCCTTATACTGTACTGTATGTGTAGAGCACAGTAAGTCATTATACTGTACTATATGTGTAGAGCACAAAAAGCCCTTACACTGTACTATATGTGTAGAGCACAATAAAGCTTTATGCTGTACTGTATGTGTAGAGCACAGTAAGCTTTTATACTGTACTGTATGTGTAGAATACAATAAGCCCTTATACTGTACTGTATGTGTAGAGCACAGTAAGCCTTTCTACTGTACTGTATGTGTAGAATACAATAAGCCATTATACTGTACTGTATGTGTAGAGCACAGTAAGCCTTTATACTGTACTGTATGTGTAGAATACAATAAGCCATTATACTGTACTGTATGTGTAGAGCACAATAAGCCTTTATACTGTACTGTATGTGTAGAGTACAATAAGCCATTATACTGTACTGTATGTGTAGAGAACAATAAGCCCTTATACTGTACTGTATGTGTAGAGCACAGTAAGTCATTATACTGTACTGTATGTGTAGAGCACAAAAAGCCCTTACACTGTACTATATGTGTAGAGCACAATAAAGCTTTATACTGTACTGTATGTGTAGAGCACAGTAAGCTTTTATACTGTACTGTATGTGTAGAATACAATAAGCCTTTATACTGTACTGTATGTGTAGAGCACAGTAAGCCTTTATACTGTACTGTATGTGTAGAATACAATAAGCCATTATACTGTACGGTATGTGTAGAGCACAATAAGCCTTTATACTGTACTGTATGTGTAGAGTACAATAAGCCTTTATACTGTACTGTATGTGTATAGTACAATAAGCCCTTATAGTGTTCTGTACGTGTAGAGTATAATGAGCCCTTACACTGTACTGTGTGTGTAGAGTATAATAAGCCCTTATACTGTACGTGTAGAGTATAATAAGGCAATATACTGTACTGTATAGTATAATAAGACCTTATACTGCACTGTACATGTAGAGAACAATAAGCCCTTACACTGTACTGTATGTGTAGAGTATAATAAGCCCTTACGCTGTACTGCATGTGTAGAGTATAATAAGCCCATATACTGTACTATATGTGTAGAGTACAATAAGCCCTTACAATGTACAGTATGTGTAGAGTACAAATAGGATTTTAATTAATGGTGTCCATATTAGTACAATGGGGTATAGACGGGTCCACCAGGAGCCATTGGCACTTTAAGAGTTTAAAAGTGTGGGCTGGCTCCTCCCTCTATGCCCCTCCTACCACACTCAGTCTAGAAACTGTGCCCGAGGAGACGACATACTTTGAGAGAAGGAAATACATAGATAGTGGCGAGATTCATACCAGCTCACACAACAAGGCACATCCAGCCAACAGGCCGGAGAACTCAGCAACAGCTGAAACAGTACTGAAACAGGAACGAACACAGAACTTACCTAGAAACCAGGTAGTACTGAACCAAATAACCACTGCAGGACAAAGAAGCGCTGGGCGGGCAACCAACATCCTCTACGGAATACGAGAAAAGGATTTACCGGTAGGTAATTAAAATCCTATTTTCTCTTACGTCCTAGAGGATGCTGGGGTCCATATTAGTACCATAGGGATGTACCAAAGCTCCCAGAACGGGAGGGAGAGCACGCAGGCTCCTGCAGAACTGCTTGACCAAACTTGAGGTCATCAGAAGTATTGAACTTGTAAAACTTAGCAAACGTGTTCAAACCAGACCAAGTAGCTGCTCGGCAAAGCTATAAAGCCGAGACACCCCGGGAAACCGCCCAGGAAGAACCTACTTTACGAGTAGAGTGGGCCTTAACCGATTTTGGACACGGCAATCCTGCCGTAGAATAGGCATGCTGGATGGTGAACCTGATCCAGCGAGAAATCGACTGCTTAGAAGCAGGACACCCAATTTTTTTGGGATCATAGAGGACAAACAGAGAGTCAGATTTCCTGAGACGAGCAGTCCTCTTAATATAACTCTTCAAAGTCCTCACAACATCCAAGGCCTTTGAAGCAATTGAGGAGTCAGTAGCCACTGTCACTACAATAGGTTGGTTGATATGAAAAGCCGACACAACCTACGGAAGGAACTGTGGACTAATCCTGAGTTCCGCCCTATCTTCATGGAAGACCAGATAGGGACTTTTACAGGACAAAGCCCCCAATTCCGACACACGTCGAGCAGAAGCCAAGGCCAACAAAGTAACCGCCTTCCATGTGAGAAACTTGATTGCAGCCTCCTGTATAGGCTCAAACCAATCCGATTGCAGGAACTGCAACACCAGATCAAGATACCATGGTGCCGTTGGCGCCACACAAAAGGGGGCTGGATGTGCAGGACCCCTTTCAAAAAGGTCTGAACCTCAGGGAGGACAGCCAATTGTTTCTGGAAGAAAATGGATAAGGCCGAAATCTGGACCTTGATGGAGCCCAATCTCAGGCCTAAATCCACACATGCTTGCAGGAATAGGAGAAACCGTCCAAGTTGAAACTCCACCGCAGGAAACTTCTTGGATTCACACCAAGACACATACTTTTTCCAAATGCGATGGTAATGTTTAGATGTTACTCCCTTCCTAGCCTGTATCAGGGTAGGAATAACCTTGCTCGGAATACCCTTCCGAGCTAAGATCTGTCGCTCAACTGTCATGCCATCAAACGTAGCCGTGTGAAGTCTTGATAAGCGAATGGCCCCTGTAGTAGAAGATCCTCCCGAAGAGGAAGAGGCCTTGGATCTTTCATCAGTAGATCCAGCAGATCCGCGTACCAAGCCCTCCTTGGCCAGTCCGGAGCAATGAGGATTGCCAGAACCCTTATTCTTTTTACAAGTTATAGAACTCTTGGGATAAGAGGAAGTGGAGGGAACACGTACACTGACGTTAACACCCACGGCGTTACTAGTGCGTCCACCGCCACTGCCTGTGGGTCTCTCGACCTGGAACAGTACCTCCTCAGCTTTTGCTGAGGCGGGAGGCCATCATGTCTATGTGAGGAACCCCTCACCAACCGGTTACCTCCTCGAACACCTCCTGGTGGAGGCCCCACTCTCCTGGATGGAGATCGTGTCTGCTGGGGAAGTCCGCTTCCTAATTGTCTATCCTGGAATGAAGATTGCTGACATCGCTACAGCGTGCCTTTCTGCCCAGAGGAGGATCCTTGTCACCTCTGACACTGCAGCCCTGCTCTTCGTTCCGCCTTGTCGGTTTATGTAGGCCACTGTGGACACAATGTCCAACTGCACCTGAACAGCCCGATCCTGTAGAAGGTGTGCCGCTTAAAGAAAGCCAGTCTATACGGCTCTTAGCTCCAGGATGTTTATCGGAAGAAGGGATTCCTGACTTGACCACCTTCCTTGGAAGGTTTCCCCTTGAGCGACTGCTCCCCAACCTCTTAGATTTGCATCTGTGGTTAGAAGGATCCAGTCCTGAACCCCGAACCTTCGGCCTTCCAGAAGGTGAGGCAGTTGCAGCCGCCAGAGGAGCGAAATCCTTGCTTTTGGCAACAGACGTATCCTCTGGTGCATATGTAGGTGAGATCCCGATCACTGGTCTAGGAGATCCAGTTGAAAGGACCGAGCATGAAACTTTTCATACTGCAGAGCCTCGTGGGAGGCAACCATCTTCCTCAGAAGGCAGATGCACTGATGAACCGATACTCGGGCCGGCTTCAAGACATCCCGGACCATTGTTTGAATCACCAACGCTTTCTCCACCGGTAGAAACACTCCCTACACTTCCGTGTCAAGGATCATTCCCAGGAAAGACAACCTCATCGGCTCCAGATGAGACTTTGGAAGGTTCAGGATCCAACCGTGCCCCATGAGCAGATGCGTTGTGAGAGCAATGGATCTTAACAACTTCTCCCTGGACGATGCCTTGATCAGCAGGTCATCCAGATACGGAATTATGTTCACCCCTGCTTGCGGAGGAGAACCATCATCTCTGCCATCACCTTGGTGAAGATCCTCGGTGCCGTGGAGAGACCGAATGGCAATGCCTGAAACTGATAGTGATCGTCTAACAGTGCAAACCTGAAATAAGCCTGATGCAGCGACCAAATGGGAATCTGGAGGTACGCATCCTCCATCAGTCCTGAGATAACCGCTCGCAGAGACTCCATTTTGAATTTGAAGTCCCTGAGATAAGGGTTCAATGATTTCAAGTTCAGAATTGGCCTGACCGAACCATCCGGCTTCGGTACCACAAAAAGGTTCGAATAGTAACCTTTGTTCAACTGATGAGGTGGAACTGGAACAATGACCTCCGACAATACCAATTTTCGGATAGCATCCAGTAAAATAGCTCTGTCTGCCGGCAAGCCTGATTTGAAGAATCGGTGAGGTGGGAGAGTTTGAAACTCCAGCCTGTACCCCCGGGACACAATATCCTGTATCCAGGGATCCAGGCCGGATGACACTCAGACGTGGCTGAAATGCCGGAGTCTCGCTCCCACCTGACCTACTTCCAGGCTATGCGGTCCACCGTCATGCTGAGGACTTTGAGGCACCAGAAGCAGGCTTCTGGTCCTGGGAACCAGCGGGAGCAGGCTTTTTGGATTTGGCACGACCACCTCTAAAGAAGGTGTGAGAGGGTTTGTTCTTTATAGTCCTAGTGGGCCGAAAGGACTGTGACGTGTTGGGAGAAAAAGGCTTCTTCGTAGCCAGTGCAGCTGAGGGGAGAAAAGGAGACTTACCCGCTGTAGCAATCCACGCATCCATCGCCTCCCCAAACAGAGCCTGTCCTGTATAGGGTAGGCTCTCCACACTTTTCCTGGATTCCGCGTCCGCAGACCATTGGCGCAGCCAGAGACCCCTGCAAGCTGAGGCAGACATGGATGAGATCCCCGCAGCCATGGAACACAGATCCTTCATGGATTCCACCAGAAACCCTGCAGAATCCTGTATGTTACGTAAAAACAAATCAACGTCACCTTTATCCATCGTAGTCAAGTCCTCCTACAGAGTGATTGACCACTTTGCTATTGCTTTTGAAATCCATGCACAGGCAATAGTAGGCCGCAGAATCACCCCTGAAGCTGTGTATATGGATTTGAGCGTAACATCCACCTTGCGATCCGCCGGGTCTTTCAACGCGGTAGATCCCGGGACAGGCAAAACCGCTTGTTTTGACAGCCTGGAAACAGAGGCGTCAACTATAGGCGGGGACTCCCATTTTTTTCTATCGTCCTCCGGGAAGGGAAAAGCAACCAGAACCCTTTTAGGGATCTGGAATTTTTCTCTGGGTTTTCCCAGGCCTTTTCAAAAATGGCATTTCATTCCTTAGAAGCAGGGAAGGTTAGAGGGGCATTCTTACAGTCTGAAAAAAGCCTCCTCAACCTGCTTAGGAGGTGTGTCAGAAATATATAACACATCACGCATGGCATCATCAACTGCACCCCTTTAGCAAGTGATGCAGTCCCCCTTGACACATCCCCATCACCGTCTGCTGTGTCAGAATCGGTATCCGTGTCATCCTGCGTAATTTGGGCAAGAGCACGTTTGTGAGAATGTACCACAGGGGGCCCCGGGGGAGCAGTATCGGACCATATTGCCATAGAGGACTGCAATACCTGAGTTGCATGCTCAGTCCTTGCAACCCTTTCAGAAATCTGAGAAATAGCCCCCCTAAGAGAGGCTAACCACTCCGGTTCCCTAGCCGGGATCTGCGCTACAACAGAGCAATCCTGATTACATGGGATGGGATCTTCCTGAGAAGATATATCCTCTGCAGCATGAGACAGTCTCTAGACATGGTTGCTTGCACACCCCATACACACACATGGTACAGGGCAGACAGAGTTTCCCTCCCAAGAATGGCAGAGAGACACACAGATTGGAGCCAACCCACACACAGCGCTATACAGGTATAGGGAGACCCTTAACCAGCGCTGACTGTGTCCCTTAAGAGGTGAGGTGACACAGTCTATACACAGCCTCCCCTCCCTTCTACAACCCCCTGGTACCGTATAGATTGCTCTGGAGGGACTGCTCTTCACAGGCAGCGTGTCTGCAGGCAGGAAAATAGCGCTGAATGCTGCTGGGTCCGCTCTGAGAAGCTCCGCCCCCTTAATGGCGCTGTCTTCCCGCTCTTCCAATACTGGCCTGAGGATTTTCTGCTGGCTGCGATCCGAGGACGCCGACAGGCTTTCTGGTCAGTGTAGGGTTAAGGCGCCGGCTTAGGGCGCCCTTCACAGCGCCGCAGCATGTACCGCTGAGCCCCCGGAGCGCAGTCAGTACTGCGCTCCCTAACCTGTAGCCGCCATCTTCACATCAGCTCCCCGCTTGCCAGGGAGCTGATGACTCACTCGCCACACTTCAGCTCTGCAAGGGGGTGGTGACATTCTGCCGGGGTGAGCGTTCCCCTGCGGCAGGGAGCCATTTATCCCCTCTGGAGCTCAGTGTCCAGTCAGCGGAGACAGTGGCTTAGACCTCACAGGGCTGACACTGCTCTCCCCCTCAGTCCCTCGATGCAGGGAGGCTGTTGCCAGCAGCCTCCCTGTAAAATAACAAACTCTAAAAAAACTTTTACTAAAGAAGCTCTGTAGAGCTCCCCTAGCTGTGACCGGCTCCTCCGGGCACATTTTCTAAACTGAGTCTGGTAGGAGGGGCATAGAGGGAGGAGCCAGCCCACACTGTTAAACTCTTAAAATGCCAATGGTTCCTTTACACCGCAGACAAATAAGCCTTTACACTGCACAGTGTAGAGTACAATAAGCTCTTACACTGTACTGTATTTGTAGCACAATAAGGCCTTATACTATACAAAATGTGTAGAGTACAATAAGCCCTTATACTGTACTGTATGTGTAGAGTACAAGAAGCCCTTACGCTGTACTGTATGTGTAGAGTATAATAAGCCCTTATACTGTACTGTATGTGTAGAGTACAATAAGTCCTTATACTGTACTGTATGTGTAGAGTATAATAAGCCCTTTGTACTGTATCATACAGTCTGTATGTGTAGAGTATAATAAGCCCATATACTGTACTGTACGTGTAGAGTACAATAAGCCCTTACGCTGTACTGTATGTGTAGAGTATAATAAGCCCTTATACTGTACTGTATGTGTAGAGTACAATAAGCCCTTATACTGTACTGTATGTGTAGAGTACAAGAAGCCCTTACGCTGTACTGTATGTGTAGAGTATAATAAGCCCTTACGCTGTACTGTATGTGTAGAGTATAATAAGCCCTTACACTGTACTGTATGTGTAGAGTACAATAAGCCCTTACACTGTACTGTATGTGTAGAGTACAAGAAGCCCTTACGCTGTACTGTATGTGTAGAGTATAAGAAGCCCTTGGCCCTCATTCCGAGTTGATCGGTCGCAAGGCGAATTTAGCAGAGTTACACACGCTAAGCCGCCGCCTACTGGGAGTGAATCTTAGCTTCTTAAAATTGCGACCGATGTATTCGCAATATTGCGATTACTAACTACTTAGCAGTTTCAGAGTAGCTTCAGACTTACTCTGCCTGTGCGATCAGTTCAGTGCTTGTCGTTCCTGGTTGACGTCACAAACACACCCAGCGTTCGCCCAGACACTCCTCCGTTTCTCCGGCCACTCCTGCGTTTTTTCCGGAAACGGTAGCGTTTTCAGCCACACGCCCCTGAAACGCCGTGTTTCCGCCCAGTAACACCCATTTCCTGTCAATCACATTACGATCGCCGGAGCGATGAAAAAGCCGTGAGTAAAATTACTTTCTACATAGCAAAGTTACTTGGCGCAGTCGCAGTGCGAACATTGCGCATGCGTACTAAGCGGATTTTCATTGCGATGCGATGAAAAATACCGAGCGAACAACTCGGAATGAGGGCCCTTATACTGTACTGTATGTGTAGAGTACCGGCACTTCCTTTAACACACACACGCAGCTGCCGCCGGAGACGCAGGAGAGCCGCGCGCAGTGCCCTCCGTGTCCCTCCTTCAGAAGACAGCGCGGGAGCGACGGGACAGCGCGGGAGCGACGGAGGGTAAGTAACAAACTGGCACTGTGGGGCATATCTGGCACATCTTTCACTGTGGGGCATATCTGGCAGCATGAGGACATATCTGGCAGCATGAGGGCATATCTGGCACTGTGGGGCATATCTGGCACATCTTTCACTGTGGGGCATATCTGGCAGCATGAGGACATATCTGGCAGCATGAGGGCATATCTGGCACTGTGGGGGCATATCTGGCATTATGAGGGCATATCTGGCACTGTGGGGGCATATCTGGCAGTATGAGGGCATATCTGGCACTGAGGGCTGTGTACGGCTAGAGCTGCATTTTCCACCCTAGGCTTATACTCGAGTCAATAAGATTTCCCAGGTTTTTGTGGTAAAATTAGGTGCCTCGGCATATATTCGGGCCGACTTATACTCGAGTATATACGGTACTATACTGTATGTGTAGAGTACAAAAAGCCCTTACACTGTACAGTATGTGTAAAGTATAATAAGCCCTTACACTGTACAGTATGTGTGGAGTACAATAGGCCTTTACACTGTACAGTATGTGTAGAGTACAATAAGGCCATATACTGTACTGAATGTGTAGAGTACAATAAGTCCTTACACTGTACTGTATTTGTAGCACAATACGCCCTTATACTATACTGTACTTGTAGAGTACAATAAGCCCTTACGCTGCACTGTATGTGTAGAGTATAATAAGCCCTTATACTGTACTGTATGTGTAGAGTACAATAAGCCCTTATACTGTACTGTATGTGTAGAGTACAAGAAGCCCTTATGTTGTACTGTATGTGTAGAGTATAATAAGCCCTTATATTGTACTGTATGTGTAGAGTACAATAAGCCCTTATACTGTGCTGTACGTGTAGAGTATAATAAGCCCTTTGTACTGTATGTGTAGAGTATAATAAGCCCATATACTGTACTGTATGTGTAGAGTGTAATAAGCCCTTACACTGTACTGTACGTGTAGAGTATAATGAGCCCTTACACTGTACTGTGCATGTAGAGTACAATAAGCCCTTACACTGTACTGTATGTGTAGAGTATAATAAGCCCTTACGCTGTACTGCATGTGTAGAGTATAATAAGCCAATATACTATACTGTATGACTAGAGTACAAAAAGCCCTTACACTGTACAGTATGTGTAGAGTACAATAAGCCTTTACACTGTACAGTATGTGTAGAGTACATAAAGGCCATATACTGTACGTGTAGAGTACAATAAGCCCTTACACTGTACTGTATTTGTAGCACAATAAGCCCTTATACTGTACAAAATGTGGAGTACAATAAGCCCTTATACTGTACTGTACGTGTAGAGTACAATAAGCCCTTATGCTGTACTGTATGTGTAGAGTACAATAAGGACTCATAGTGTACTGTACGTGTAGAGTATAATAAGCCCTTACGCTGTACTGTATGTGTAGAGTATAATAAGCCCTATACTGTACTGTATGTGTAGATTATAAGCCTATATACTGTACGTGTAGAGTATAATAAGCCCATATACTGTACTTAACGTGTAGAGTATAATAAGCCCTTACACTGTACTGTATCTGTAGAGTATAATAAGCCCATATACTGTACTGTATGTGTAGAGTAAAATAAGCCCTTATACTGTACTGTATGTGTAGAGTACAATAAGCCATTACATTGTACTGTATGTGTAAAGTATAATAAGCCCTTACACTGTACAGTATGTGTAGAGTACAATAGGCCTTTACACTGTACAGTATGTGTAGAGTACAATAAGGCCATATACTGTACTGTATGTGTAGAGTACAATAAGCCCTTACACTGTACTGTATTTGTAGCACAATACGTCCTTATACTATACTGTACGTGTAGTATACAATAAGCCCTTACGCTGTACTGTATGTGTAGCGTATAATAAGCCCTTATACTGTACTGTATGTGTAGAGTACAATAAGCCCTTATAGTGTACTGTACGTGTAGAGTATAATGAGCCCTTACACTGTACTGTGTGTGTAGAGTATAATAAGCCCTTATACTGTACTGTATGTGTAGAGTATAGTAAGACATTATACTGTACTGTACATGTAGAGTACAATAAGCCCTTACACTGTACTGTATGTGTAGAGTATAATAAGCCCTTACGCTGTACTGCATGTGTGGAGTATAAGCCAATATACTATACTGTATGTGTATAGTACAAAAAGCCCTTACACTGTACAGTATGTGTAGAGTACAATAAGCCTTTACACTGTACAGTATGTGTAGAGTACAATAAGGCCACATACTGTACGTGTAGAGTAAAATAAGCCCTTACACTGTACTGTATTTGTAGCACAATAAGCCCTTATACTGTACAAAATGTGTAGAGTACAATAAGCCATATACTGTACTGTACGTGTAGAGTACAATAAGCCCTTATGCTGTACTGTATGTGTAGAGTACACTAAGGCCTCATAGTGTACTGTACGTATAGAGTATAATAAGTCCTTACGCTGTACTGTATGTGTAGAGTATAATAAGCCCATATACTGTACTATATGTGTAGAGTATAATAAGCCCTTATACTGTCCTTGCAGAATGATCTATCTAAACTTGAATCTAAATGGAAAATGAGGTTCAATACAGACAAATGCAAGGTTATGCATTTTGGGACTAAAAACAAACTTGCATCCTACATATTAAATGGGGAACGCCTAGTTGGAAACAGATTTGGGGGTATTCATTGATAATAGGCTTAATAACCATACACAGTGTCAAAACGCAGTAAAGAAGGCAAGTAAGGTGCTAGCGTGCATAAAAAGGGGAATTGAGACAAGGGACTCGGATGTAATCATGCCGCTGTATAAGGAATTGGTACGTCCGCACCTGGAAAATTGTGTTCAGTTTTGGGCACCATTGTATAAAGAAGACATCAGTGAGCTTGAAAGTGTTCAAACTAAGGCGAGCTACTAAATTGATTAAAGGCCTAGAAGGACTGAACTATAAGGAAAGACTTACTAGGCTGAATATGTATACACTAGAAAAGAGGTACCTAAGAGGAGATATAATTAATATCTTCAAATATGTAAAGGGACATCACAAAGAGTTATCAGAGGAATTATTTATTAAAAGAACACAGTTTAGGACACGTGGGCACTCGCTGCGACTGGAGGAGAGAAAGTTCCGAACGCAACGGAGGAAAGGGTTCTTCACTGTTAGGGCAATCAGGATGTGGAATTCCCTGCCAGGGAGGGTGGTAATGGCGGACTCTGTAATTGGATTTAAAAAGGAATGGATAAATTTCTGAATGAAAAAGCTATCCAAGGTTATAATACTTAAAATATCAACGTGGTTAATCCGGGGGTAACATGAGTTATAGTAGCTAACTAGTCATAAAACATTACTCAGCAAGTATGTAGAATCATCACAACTTAATACAGGTTGAACACGATGGGCAATTTGCCTCTATTCAACTTCAAATACTATGTATGTATGTATGTATGTATGTATGTATGCATGTGTAGATTATAAACCTATATACTGTACATGTAGAGTATAATAAGACCATATACTGTACTGTACGTGTAGAGTATAATAAGGCCTTACACTGTACTGTATGTGAGGAGTATAATAAGCCCTTACACTGTACTGTATGTGTAGAGTATAATAAGCCCTTATACTGTACTGTATGTGTAGAGTATAATAAGCCCATATACTGTACTGTATGTGTAGAGTATAATAAGCCCATATACTGTACTGTACGTGTAGAGTATAATAAGCCCTTACACTTTACTGTATGTGAGGAGTATAATAAGCCCTTACACTGTACTGTATGTGTAGAGTATAATAAGCCCTTACACTGTACTGTATGTGTAGAGTATAATAAGCCCATATACTGTACTGTATGTGTAGAGTATAATAAGACCATATACTGTACTATATGTGTTGAGTATAATAAGCCCATATACTGTACTGTATGTGTAGAGTATAATAAGCCCATATACTGTACTGTATGTGTAGAGTATAATAAGCCCATATACTGTACTGTAAGTGTAGAGTATAATAAGACCATATACTGTACTGTATGTGTAGAGTATAATAAGCCCTTACACTGTACTGTATGTGTAGAGTATAATAAGCCCTTACACTGTACTGTATGTGTAGAGTATAATAAGCCCATATACTGTACTGTATGTGTAGAGTATAATAAGCCCTTACACTGTACTGTATGTGTAGAGTATAATAAGCCCATATACTGTACTGTATGTGTAGAGTATAATAAGCCCATATACTGTACTGTAAGTGTAGAGTATAATAAGCCCATATACTGTACTGTAAGTGTAGAGTATAATAAGCCCTTACACTGTACTGTATGTGTAGAGTATAATAAGCCCATATACTGTAGTGTATGTGTAGAGTATAATAAGCCCATATACTGTACTGTAAGTGTAGAGTATAATAAGCCCATATACTGTACTGTAAGTGTAGAGTATAATAAGCCCTTACACTGTACTGTATGTGTAGAGTATAATAAGCCCATATACTGTACTGTAAGTGTAGAGTATAATAAGCCCTTACACTGTACTGTATGTGTAGTGTATAATAAGCCCATATACTGTACTGTAAGTGTAGAGTATAATAAGCCCATATACTGTACTGTAAGTGTAGAGTATAATAAGCCCTTACACTGTACTGTATGTGTAGAGTATAATAAGCCCATATACTGTACTGTATGTGTAGAGTATAATAAGACCATATACTGTACTATATGTGTTGAGTATAATAAGCCCATATACTGTACTGTATGTGTAGAGTATAATAAGCCCATATACTGTACTGTATGTGTAGAGTATAATAAGCCCATATACTGTACTGTAAGTGTAGAGTATAGTAAGCCCTTACACTGTACTGTATGTGTAGAGTATAATAAGACCATATACTGTACTGTATGTGTAGAGTATAATAAGCCCTTACACTGTACTGTATGTGTAGAGTATAATAAGCCCTTACACTGTACTGTATGTGTAGAGTATAATAAGCCCATATACTGTACTGTATGTGTAGAGTATAATAAGCCCTTACACTGTACTGTATGTGTAGAGTATAATAAGCCCATATACTGTACTGTATGTGTAGAGTATAATAAGCCCATATACTGTACTGTAAGTGTAGAGTATAATAAGCCCATATACTGTACTGTAAGTGTAGAGTATAATAAGCCCTTACACTGTACTGTATGTGTAGAGTATAATAAGCCCATATACTGTAGTGTATGTGTAGAGTATAATAAGCCCATATACTGTACTGTAAGTGTAGAGTATAATAAGCCCATATACTGTACTGTAAGTGTAGAGTATAATAAGCCCTTACACTGTACTGTATGTGTAGAGTATAATAAGCCCATATACTGTACTGTAAGTGTAGAGTATAATAAGCCCTTACACTGTACTGTATGTGTAGTGTATAATAAGCCCATATACTGTACTGTAAGTGTAGAGTATAATAAGCCCATATACTGTACTGTAAGTGTAGAGTATAATAAGCCCTTACACTGTACTGTATGTGTAGAGTATAATAAGCCCATATACTGTCCTGTAAGTGTGGAGTATAATAAGCCCTTACACTGTACTGTATGTGTAGAGTATAATATGCCCACATACTGTACTGTAAGTGTAGAGTATAATAAGCCCATATACTGTACTGTAAGTGTAGAGTATAATAAGCCCTTACACTGTACTGTATGTGTAGAGTATAATAAGCCCATATACTGTACTGTAAGTGTAGAGTATAATAAGCCCTTACACTGTACTGTATGTGTAGTGTATAATAAGCCCATATACTGTACTGTAAGTGTAGAGTATAATAAGCCCATATACTGTACTGTAAGTGTAGAGTATAATAAGCCCTTACACTGTACTGTATGTGTAGAGTATAATAAGCCCATATACTGTACTGTATGTGTAGAGTATAATAAGCCCTTACACTGTACTGTATGTGTAGAGTATAATATGCCCACATACTGTACTGTAAGTGTAGAGTATAATAAGCCCTTACACTGTACTGTATGTGTAGAGTATAATAAGCCCATATACTGTACTGTAAGTGTAGAGTATAATAAGCCCATATACTGTACTCTAAGTGTAGAGTACAATAAGCCCTTACACTGTACTGTATGTGTGGAGTTTAATAAGCCCTTATACTGTACTGTAAGTGTAGAGTATAATAAGCCCTTACACTGTACTGTATGTGTAGAGTATAATAAGCCCATATACTGTACTGTATGTGTAGAGTATAATAAGCCCATATACTGTACAGTATGTGTAGAGTATAATAAGCCCATATACTGTACTGTATGTGTAGAGTATAAGCCCATATACTGTACTGTATGTGTAGAGTATAATAAGCCCTTACACTATACTGTATGTGTAGAGTATAATAAGCCCATATACTGTACTGTATGTGTAGAGTATAATAAGCCCTTACACTGTACTGTATGTGTAGAGTATAATAAGCCCTTACACTGTACTGTATGTGTAGAGTATAATAAACCCTTACACTGTACTGTATGTGTAGAGTATAATAAGCCCATATACTGTACTGTATGTGTAGAGTATAATAAGCCCTTATACTGTACTGTATGTGTAGAGTATAATAAGACCATATACTGTACTATATGTGTTGAGAATAATAAGCCCATATACTGTACTGTATGTGTAGAGTATAAGCCCATATACTGTACTGTATGTGTAGAGTATAATAAGCCCTTACACTGTACTGTATGTGTAGAGTATAATAAGCCCATATACTGTACTGTATGTGTAGAGTAAAATAAACCCTTATACTGTACTGTATGTGTAGAGTACAATAAGCCATTACATTGTACTGTATGTGTAAAGTATAATAAGCCCTTACACTGTACAGTATGTGTAGAGTACAATAGGCCTTTACACTGTACAGTATGTGTAGAGTACAATAAGGCCATATACTGTACTGTATGTGTAGAGTACAATAAGCCCTTACACTGTACTGTATTTGTAGCACAATACGTCCTTATACTATACTGTACGTGTAGAGTACAATAAGCCCTTACGCTGTACTGTATGTGTAGCGTATAATAAGCCCTTACACTGTACTGTATGTGTAGTGTATAATAAGCCCATATACTGTACTGTATGTGTAGAGTATAATAAGGCCATATACTGTACTGTATGTGTAGAGTATAATACGCCCTTACACTGTACTGTATGTGTAGAGTATAATAAGCCCATATACTGTACTGTATGTGTAGAGTATAATAAGCCCATATACTGTACGTGTAGAGTATAATAAACCCATATACTGTACTGTATGTGTAGAGTATAATAAGACCATATACTGTACTGTATGTGTAGAGTATAATAAGCCAATATACTGTACTGTATGTGTAGAGTATAATAAGCCCATATACTGTACTGTATGTGTAGAGTATAATAAGCCCATATACTGTATGTATAGAATATAATAAGCCCTTACACTGTACTGTATGTGTAGAGTATAATAAGACCATATACTGTACTGTATGTGTAGAGTATAATAAGCCCTTACACTGTACTGTATGTGTAGAGTATAATAAGACCATATACTGTACTGTATGTGTAGAGTATAATAAGCCCACATACTGTACTGTATGTGTAAAGTATAATAAGCCCATATACTGTACTGTATGTGTAGAGTATAATAAGCCCATATACTGTATGTATAGAGTATAATAAGCCCTTACACTGTACTGTATGTGTAGAGTATAATAAGACCATATACTGTACATGTAGAGTATAATAAGACCATATACTGTACTGTATGTGTAGAGTATAATAAGCCCATATACTGTACTGTATGTGTAGAGTATAATAAGCCCTTACACTGTACTGTATGTGTAGAGTATAATAAGCCCTTATACTGTACTGTATGTGTAGAGTATAATAAGCCCATATACTGTACTGTATGTGTAGAGTATAATAAGCCCT
The DNA here is from genome assembly GCF_028390025.1 of Pseudophryne corroboree. Taxonomy (NCBI): domain Eukaryota; kingdom Metazoa; phylum Chordata; class Amphibia; order Anura; family Myobatrachidae; genus Pseudophryne; species Pseudophryne corroboree. Next base: position 168,815,084 of record NC_086445.1, read on the forward strand.
TACACTGTACTGTATGTGTAGAGTATAATAAGCCCATATACTGTACTGTATGTGTAGAGTATAATAAGCCCATATACTGTACTGTATGTGTAGAGTATAATAAGCCCTTACACTGTACTGTATGTGTAGAGTATAATAAGCCCATATACTGTACTGTAAGTGTAGAGTATAATAAGCCCTTACACTGTACTGTATGTGTAGAGTATAATAAGCCCATATACTGTACTGTGTGTGTAGAGTATAATAAGCCCATATACTGTACTGTATGTGTAGAGTATAAGCCCATATACTGTACTGTATGTGTAGAGTATAATAAGCCCTTACACTATACTGTATGTGTAGAGTATAATAAGCCCATATACTGTACTGTATGTGTAGAGTATAATAAGCCCTTACACTGTACTGTATGTGTAGAGTATAATAAGCCCTTACACTGTACTGTATGTGTAGAGTATAATAAACCCTTACACTGTACTGTATGTGTAGAGTATAATAAGCCCATATACTGTACTGTATGTGTAGAGTATAATAAGCCCTTATACTGTACTGTATGTGTAGAGTATAATAAGACCATATACTGTACTATATGTGTTGAGAATAATAAGCCCATATACTGTACTGTATGTGTAGAGTATAAGCCCATATACTGTACTGTATGTGTAGAGTATAATAAGCCCTTACACTGTACTGTATGTGTAGAGTATAATAAGCCCATATACTGTACTGTATGTGTAGAGTAAAATAAACCCTTATACTGTACTGTATGTGTAGAGTACAATAAGCCATTACATTGTACTGTATGTGTAAAGTATAATAAGCCCTTACACTGTACAGTATGTGTAGAGTACAATAGGCCTTTACACTGTACAGTATGTGTAGAGTACAATAAGGCCATATACTGTACTGTATGTGTAGAGTACAATAAGCCCTTACACTGTACTGTATTTGTAGCACAATACGTCCTTATACTATACTGTACGTGTAGAGTACAATAAGCCCTTACGCTGTACTGTATGTGTAGCGTATAATAAGCCCTTACACTGTACTGTATGTGTAGTGTATAATAAGCCCATATACTGTACTGTATGTGTAGAGTATAATAAGGCCATATACTGTACTGTATGTGTAGAGTATAATACGCCCTTACACTGTACTGTATGTGTAGAGTATAATAAGCCCATATACTGTACTGTATGTGTAGAGTATAATAAGCCCATATACTGTACGTGTAGAGTATAATAAACCCATATACTGTACTGTATGTGTAGAGTATAATAAGACCATATACTGTACTGTATGTGTAGAGTATAATAAGCCAATATACTGTACTGTATGTGTAGAGTATAATAAGCCCATATACTGTACTGTATGTGTAGAGTATAATAAGCCCATATACTGTATGTATAGAATATAATAAGCCCTTACACTGTACTGTATGTGTAGAGTATAATAAGACCATATACTGTACTGTATGTGTAGAGTATAATAAGCCCTTACACTGTACTGTATGTGTAGAGTATAATAAGACCATATACTGTACTGTATGTGTAGAGTATAATAAGCCCACATACTGTACTGTATGTGTAAAGTATAATAAGCCCATATACTGTACTGTATGTGTAGAGTATAATAAGCCCATATACTGTATGTATAGAGTATAATAAGCCCTTACACTGTACTGTATGTGTAGAGTATAATAAGACCATATACTGTACATGTAGAGTATAATAAGACCATATACTGTACTGTATGTGTAGAGTATAATAAGCCCATATACTGTACTGTATGTGTAGAGTATAATAAGCCCTTACACTGTACTGTATGTGTAGAGTATAATAAGCCCTTATACTGTACTGTATGTGTAGAGTATAATAAGCCCATATACTGTACTGTATGTGTAGAGTATAATAAGCCCTTACACTGTACTGTATGTGTAGAGTATAATAAGCCCATATACTGTACTGTATGTGTAGAGTATAATAAGCCCATATACTGTACTGTATGTGTAGAGTATAATAAGCCCTTACACTGTACTGTATGTGTAGAGTATAATAAGCCCATATACTGTACTGTAAGTGTAGAGTATAATAAGCCCTTACACTGTACTGTATGTGTAGAGTATAATAAGCCCATATACTGTACTGTGTGTGTAGAGTATAATAAGCCCATATACTGTACTGTATGTGTAGAGTATGTGCAATGTGCTCTTTACAACGCAGGGAAAAACATCTACAAAACATCAATCCCACATGTGCCCTTTAACTTTGCCTGGATTAATCTGGTATTAATTAATCAGGGCGTGCTGTATCATGCATCTCATAATGCATATAACACATCCCGCTACTTATTGCATGCATAGCGGCATTTATTACCGCCAAATCAATGAATAAAAACACAAATAACAGCTCTTCCAGTAAGATCTGATCTTTGCATTATGGGGACTTCCGGAAGTCCCACTTTGCATGTGTGGTCATCAGATTGTATATGAGCAAGCCGCGGAAGGGGTTCCCTCTCCAAAGAATTCTGCGGAAAGGAGCCCATAGGCTTCTTTATGCAATGCCGTCTATAAATGGTGTTTCACTTTCTGGATCTTGATGCATACTGGCACATCATAGCTCCATAGCATTCTATGAGGACTGTAGCGCCAGTGGTCCGCAGCGGACATCTCAGCTGGGGCAGGATGCATGATGCATTGCATTTTGAATGTGATGCATCCCGCCACTCTTTGCAACCAAAATAGCACTTATTAATGCCACATGCTTGAAAAAACTCAAAGAACAGCTCTGCTGGTAAGAGCTGTCCTTTGCAATAGACTTCCAGGTCCTGAACCCAGGAGATCTTCTGCGCATGCGTCGAGTGCCGCAGTGCCATGTGCTGGGAGGGATCCGATTGGATAACTCTCTGGGGGAATCACGGAAAGAAGTTCATAGGCATTGAAGACCAGAATGTATCGCATTACGGAGTTTGGTGCACGTGCAGTGAGAAGCCGAAAATTGTATGTTTGGCCGCTTTTTTAACATTGGTGCATCCCGCCTTTGGAGTGAGCGATATCGCCGATATCTGCTGCGGACTACTTTAACGCATATAGAGAACGCAGTTAACCCCTGAAAACAGCAGGTTTTTGAGGTTTGACTGCATTGTCCCTGTTAGTGCTTCCTGCCAAAGATTTGTGTTACATTTATTTGTTGATTTAATAGTTCAGGAAAAAAAATGATAATAAAAATGAAACCCTGGCCTGTGGATGTAAATACAAATAGCCTTGTAAACATGTTTGAAAGGTATTAGAAACAGGAAGGAAATATTTCCAGGTAATCAGCTTGCTAACTTTCCCCTAGCCGATAAATATATTATTGGATAAATAATTATGCTCAATTACTCACTTGAGGACCCAGCAGACCACACTGAGTAGGAGTCCTCACTGCACCCTAGTGTGTGACCAGCTGAAAGACGGAGTTCCTACTATAAGAGAGTGACTGTCAGCTCCTGTATGAGACTACTGTATAGCCCTACTTAGACTGCAGTTCACTTCTTAAGGAAAGTAGTCACTAGATGACTTTGCACCCATGCATCCACCACTGAGTACGGAGCTGCACATACTGTATTTAATGTGCAAACAGAGGGGTCTATTTACTGATCCATAGAGATAAAGTACCAACCAATCAGCTTCTGTCATTTTTCAAACACAGCCTGTAGAATGTAAGATTTAAGCTGATTGGCTAGTATTTTATCTCTCACAATTTTACCTCTCTCTGGACTTTGATATATCCCTCTTCCCCCCCCCCCCCCCTTCCCAGACTGAAACATGGAAGTTAGGTGTTGGTTAGTACTTTATCTCTCTCCACTTTATCTTTCTACAATGCTAAGTAAATAGACTCCAGAGTGAGGTAGAGTCTCACAATGTGCCCCGTCTGTAACTACAGATTCCCCACGTCTCACCATGCAGTTGGAGTGAGCGACAATCGCCCCATCAGGTGACACCAGCAATTTCCCAATCTCTTCATTCTCCTCCAGCTCAGGGCAGAAAGCGCAGGGTCTCGGTGGCTGGGCAGACATGGTGCAGAGTCGTCCATAAATTGCAGTGATTACTGTGCTGTCAGCTGCTACCTCCAAGAACTGACAGAGAGAATCGGAAGATTGTGTTCTAGATCCACTTTCAGTTTCGTTTCTTCTTAACGTGAGAACTGTGTAACACCCTCTCGGTCTATAGCAGAGAAAATGTCTTGCATTATAGAAGCTGTAGTAACAAGGCTCTGCTATTTCAGATAGTCTTTGCTGATAACCTTTCCCATATCCATGCAGTTATCAGGAAAGTATTGGGAATGCAGCAATAAGGAGAACATGAACTGGCTGACAGAAAATAATCACTATATATGACATCTTGTTGATGCAATATATATTGTAGTCATGTTTTGTTGCTATTAAGGAAAAATAAGATTTTACTTACCGATAAATCTATTTCTCATAGTCCGTAGTGGATGCTGGGACTCCGTAAGGACCATGGGGAATAGCGGCTCCGCAGGAGACAGGGCACAAGAATAAAAGCTTTAGGATCAGGTGGTGTGCACTGGCTCCTCCCCCTATGACCCTCCTCCAAGCCTCAGTTAGGATACTGTGCCCGGACGAGCGTACATAATAAGGAAGGATATTGAATCCCGGGTAAGACTCATACCAGCCACACCAATCACACCGTACAACTCGTGATCTGAACCCAGTTAACAGTATGATAACAACGAAGGAGCCTCTGAAAAGATGGCTCACAACAACAATAACCCGATTTTGTTAACAATAACTATATACAAGTATTGCAGACAATCCGCACTTGGGATGGGCGCCCAGCATCCACTACGGACTATGAGAAATAGATTTATCGGTAAGTAAAATCTTATTTTCTCTGACGTCCTAGTGGATGCTGGGACTCCGTAAGGACCATGGGGATTATACCAAAGCTCCCAAACGGGCGGGAGAGTGCGGATGACTCTGCAGCACCGAATGAGAGAACTCCAGGTCCTCCTCAGCCAGGGTATCAAATTTGTAGAATTTAGCAAACGTGTTTGCCCCTGACCAAGTAGCTGCTCGGCAAAGTTGTAAAGCCGAGACCCCTCGGGCAGCCGCCCAAGATGAGCCCACTTTCCTTGTGGAATGGGCTTTTACCGATTTAGGCTGTGGCAGGCCTGCCACAGAATGTGCAAGTTGAATTGTACTACAAATCCAACGAGCAATAGTCTGCTTAGAAGCAGGAGCACCCAGCTTGTTGGGTGCATACAGGATAAACAGCGAGTCAGACTTTCTGACTCCAGCCGTCCTGGAAACATATATTTTCAGGGCCCTGACAACGTCAAGTAACTTGGAGTCCTCCAAGTCCCTAGTAGCTGCAGGCACCACAATAGGTTGGTTCATGTGAAAAGCAGAAACCACCTTAGGGAGAAATTGAGGACGAGTCCTCAATTCCGCCCTGTCAGAATGAAAAATTAAGTAAGGGCTTTTATATGATAAAGCCGCCAATTCTGACACACGCCTGGCTGAAGCCATGGCTAACAGCATCGTCACCTTCCATGTGAGATATTTTAAGTCCACAGTGGTGAGTGGTTCAAACCAATGTGACTTAAGGAACCTCAAAACAACATTGAGATCCCAAGGTGCCACTGGAGGCACAAAAGGAGGTTGTATATGCAGTACCCCTTTTACAAATGTCTGAACTTCAGGTACTGAAGCCAGTTCTTTCTGGAAGAAAATCGACAGGGCCGAAATTTGAACCTTAATGGACCCTAATTTTAGGCCCATAGACAGTCCTGTTTGCAGGAAATGGAGGAAACGACCCAGTTGAAATTCCTCTGTAGGGGCCTTCTTGGCCTCACACCACGCAACATATTTTCGCCAAATGCGGTGATAATGTTTTGCGGTTACATCCTTCCTGGCTTTGACCAGGGTAGGGATGACTTCATCTGGAATGCCTTTTTCCTTCAGGATCCGGCGTTCAACCGCCATGCCGTCAAACGCAGCCGCGGTAAGTCTTGGAACAGACAAGGCCCCTGCTGGAGCAGGTCCTTTCTTAGAGGTAGAGGCCACGGGTCTTCCGTGAGCATCTCCTGAAGTTCCGGGTACCAAGTCCTTCTTGGCCAATCCGGAACCACGAGTATCGTTCTTACTCCTCTCCTTCTTATGATTCTCAGTACTTTTGGTATGAGAGGCAGAGGAGGGAACACATACACTGACTGGTACACCCACGGTGTCACCAGAGCGTCCACCGCTATTGCCTGAGGGTCCCTTGACCTGGCGCAATATCTGTCTAATTTTTTGTTTAGACGTGACGCCATCATGTCCACCTTTGGTTTTTCCCAACGGTTTACAATCAGGTGGAAGACTTCTGGGTGAAGTCCCCACTCTCCCGGGTGAAGGTCGTGTCTGCTGAGGAAGTCTGCTTCCCAGTTGTCCACTCCCGGAATGAACACTGCTGACAGAGCTATCACATGATTTTCCGCCCAGCGAAAAATCCTTGCAGCCTCTGCCATTGCCCTCCTGCTTCTCGTGCCGCCCTGTCTGTTTACGTGGGCGACTGACGTGATGTTGTCCGATTGGATCAATACCGCCTGACCCTGAAGCAGGGGTTTCGCTTGACTTAGGGCATTGTAAATGGCCCGTAGTTCCAGAATGTTTATATGAAGAGATGTTTCCATGCTTGACCACAAGCCCTGGAAGTTTTTTCCCTGTGTGACTGCTCCCCAGCCTCTCAGGCTTGCATCCGTGGTCACCAGGATCCAATCCTGAATGCCGAATCTGCGGCCCTCTAGAAGATGAGCACTCTACAACCACCACAGGAGAGACACTCTTGTCTTTGGTGACAGGGTTATCCGCTGCTGCATCTGAAGATGCGAACCGGACCATTTGTCCAGTAGATCCCACTGAAACGTTCTTGCATGGAATCTTCCGAATGGAATTGCTTTGTAAGAAGCCACCATTTTTCCCAGGACCCTCGTGCACTGATGCACTGACACCTGGGCTGGTTTTAGGAGGTTCCTGACTAGCTCGGATAACTCCTTGGCCTTCTCCTCCGGGAGAAAAACCTTCTTCTGGACTGTGTCCAGAATCATTCCTAGGAACAGAAGACGTGTCGTTGGAATCAGCTGCGATTTTGGAATATTTAGGATCCACCCGTGCTGACGTAACACTATCTGAGATAGTGCTACTCCGACTTCTAACCGTTCCCTGGACCTTGCCCTTATCAGGAGATCGTCCAAGTAAGGGATAATTAATACGCCTTTTCTTCGAAGAAGAATCATCATTTCGGCCATTACCTTGGTAAAGACCCGAGGTGCCGTGGACAACCCAAACGGCAGCGTCTGAAACTGATAATGACAGTCTTGTACTACAAACCTGAGATACCCTTGGTGAGAAGGGTAGATTGGGACGTGGAGATAAGCATCTTTGATGTCCAGAGACACCATATAGTCCCCTTCTTCCAGGTTCGCTATCACCGCTCTGAGTGATTCCATCTTGAATTTGAACCTTTTTATGTAAGTGTTCAAGGATTTCAGATTTAAAATTGGTCTCACCGAGCCGTCCGGTTTCGGTACCACAAACAGTGTGGAATAATAACCCTTTCCTTGTTGTAGGAGGGGTACCTTGATTATCACCTGCTGGGAATACAGCTTGTGAATGGCTTCCAGAACTGCCTCCCTGTCGGAGGGAGACTTTGGCAGAGCAGACTTCAGGAACCGGCGAGGGGGAAACGCCTCGAATTCCAGTTTGTACCCCTGCGATACTACCTGTAGAATCCAGGGATCCACTTGCGAGTGAGCCCACTGCGCGTTGAAATTCTTGAGACGGGCCCCCACCAAGCCTGAGTCTGCTTGTAAAGCCCCAGCGTCATGCTGAAGACTTGGCAGAAGCAGGGGAAGGCTTCTGATCCTGGGAAGCGGCTGCATGGTGCAGTCTTTTTCCCCTTCCTCTGCCCCGGGGCAGAAAGGAATGGCCTTTTGCTCGCTTGTATTTATGGGAACGAAAGGACTGAGTTTGAAAAGACGGTGTCTTTTTCTGTTGATGTGAAGTGACCTGGGGTAAGAAGGTGGACTTTCCAGCCGTTGCCGTGGCCATCAGGTCCGAAAGACCAGCCCCAAATAACTCCTCCCCTTTATACGGCAATACTTCCATATGTCGTTTGGAATCCGCATCCCCTGACCACTGACGCGTCCATAACGTTCTTCTGGCAGAGATGGACATAGCACTTACTCTTGATGCCAGGGTGCAAATATCCCTCTGTGCATCACGCATATATAGTAATGCATCCTTCAAATGCTCTATAGTTAACAATATATTGTCCCTATCCAGGGTATCAATATTTTCAGTCAGGGAATCCGACCACGCGACTCCAGCACTGCACATCCAGGCTGAAGCGATTGCTGGTCGCAGTATAACACCAGTATGTGTGTATATACTTTTTAGAATATTTTCCAGCCTTCTATCAGCTGGTTCTTTGAGGGTGGCCGTATCAGGAGACGGTAACGCTACTTGTTTTGATAAACGTGTGAGCGCCTTATCTACCCTAGGGGGTGTTTCCCAACGTGTCCTAACCTCTGATGGGAAAGGATATAGTGCCAATAATTTATTAGAAATTAGCAGTTTTTTGTCGGGAGAAACCCACGCTTTATCACACACCTCATTCAATTCATCTGACTCAGGAAAAACTATTGGTAGTTTTTTCACCCCCCACATAATACCCTTCTTAGTGGTATTTGTAGTGTCAGAAATGTGCAATGCTTCCTTCATTGCCGTGATCATGTAACGTGTGGCCCTACTGGACATTACGTTCGACTCATCACCGTCGACACTAGACTCCGTATCTGTGTCTGGGTCTGTGTCGACCCACTGAGGTAACGGGCGTTTTAGGGCCCCTGACGGTGTCTGAGACGCCTGGACAGGCACTAATTGATTTGCCAGCTGTCTCATGTCGTCAACAGTTTTTTGCAAAGTGTTGACATTATCACTTAATTGTTTGAACACGATCATCCAGTCAGGTGTCGACTCCCTAGGGGGTGACATCACTAACGCAGGCAATTGCTCCGCCTCCACATCATTTTCCTCCTCATACATGTCGACACACACGTACCGACACACAGCACACACACCGGGAATGCTCTGATAGAGGACAGGACCCCACGAGCCCTTTGGAGAGACAGAGGGAGAGTCTGCCAGCACACACCCAGCGCTATATATATATATAGGGATAACCTTATATAAGTGTTATTCCCTTATAGCTGCTGTTTATATTGTCATTTGCTGCCAATAGTGCCCCCCCTTCTCTTTTTTACCCTGATTCTGAAGCAGGACTGCAGGGGAGAGTCAGGGAGCCGTCCTTCCAGCGGAACTGTGAGGGAAAATGGCGCTTGTGTGCTGAGGAGATAGGCCCCGCCCCTTCACGACGTCCTTATCTCCCGCTTTTATGTGTAAAAATGGCAGGGGTTAAAATACATCCATATAGCCCAGGAGCTATATGTGATGTATTCTTTTGCCACCTAAGGTATTTGTCATCTATATTGCGTCTCAGGGCGCTCCCCCCCAAGCGCCCTGCACCCTCAGTGACCGGAGTGTGAAGTGTGCTGAGAGCAATGGCGCACAGCTGCGGTGCTGTGCGCTACCTTAGTCTGAAGACAGGATTGTCTTCTGCCGCCGATTTCACCGGACCTCTTCGTCTCTTCTGGCTCTGTAAGGGGGACGGCGGCGCGGCTCCGGTGACCCATCCAGGCTGAACCTGTGATCGTCCCTCTGGAGCTAATGTCCAGTAGCCTAAGAAACCCGATCCACTCTGCACGCAGGTGAGTCCGTTTCTTCTCCCCTTAGTCCCACGATGCAGTGAGCCTGTTGCCAGCAGGACTCACTGAAAATAAAAAACCTAAATTAAACTTTTATTCTAAGCAGCTCAGGAGAGCCACCTAGCCTGCACCCTTCTCGTTCGGGCACAAAAATCTAACTGAGGCTTGGAGGAGGGTCATAGGGGGAGGAGCCAGTGCACACCACCTGATCCTAAAGCTTTTATTCTTGTGCCCTGTCTCCTGCGGAGCCGCTATTCCCCATGGTCCTTACGGAGTCCCAGCATCCACTAGGACGTCAGAGAAAAAGGCGATGTCTGTGGTACCCTCAGGTTAGCCCCTTATGGCAATGTGCTTACCAGAACTCAGCTTCACGATGATACTCCTATTCTCTTCGCGGAGAGGTCTGAAGGTATGAGTAACACACTTTTGAATATGAAAAACAACGTTCATTAATAATGCAGGTGTATTTTTTTCAAGAACCACTGCATGCGATATAGTCTGTACACTAACACAGTAATAACTCAGTATAATACATGGGATCACAACAATGACAACTTTAAGCACAAACTTTGCATATGATTACTTGTTGCCTGATACTGTCTTTCTTTCACCGTAATGACAACTTGTATATAACTTACTAACCGTTATCTGCATAAATCAGTAATAGGCACAACCACTCTAGGGTTATTACTTGAGTGACTCAGATTATTGGACCTTTAGGCAGGGCCCAACTCTGTGACCCTTTACTAAGCCTGTTAAGTGATTTTAACACCTTTCAAAAATAGACTTCAAACAAGACACCAATCAATTATCACAACTATGCTTAATTACTGTATAAACATTAGCATCGGGTACCCGAACACACATAACATGAATAGTGTCCAAATGTTGATTTTGTACCTGTGCACAGGATTTTAGGATTGCAATCCTTTGATAAAGCTTGCTTTCCATATAATATGTAGGGACTGGCAAGTATAGTGGAAATGGCACCAATTGCTGTATCTAGGAGGAGCCCCAACAGATCACTATTTAAAGTGGAGATCCCAAACTAGAAGTCTGCTGAATTTCCTCTCTGTATGAGGGTGATAAAGGTAACCCCAGGAAAGGGCACCCTTTGCTTAACTGGGGTTACCTTTATCAATCTGGAGGTTCCGAATCCGAGATCCCACATCACCTGTTGAACAGCGGACGACTGGGCGGACGGTTCCTGGACTGAGACTCAAAACCCATGCATGGTACGTAGAGATATTTCTCTGTAGACTCTCATTCCGTTAACTGTTCAATCTGTTCCGCTGGGAGACAGGGATCTGGATCGCACGCACAAAGTTCACTCAGTAAGCAGGTTGATTTTTCATTTTCCTTCTATTCTCTTGCTTATGTGCTTATATGTGTTATAAAGGCGTAACAATGAATGAATGTGGAAGTAAATGGATTTCTGAGTATTTAGAGGGTGTCTGCATATAACCAACTGACGGGTTGTTAAACTGAACGTTGCTGCGACCACTGTCTTGTTTTGTCTTATATTGACCATTAGAACGTAGGTTAAGTTTGTGTTACTGCAGTCTATATGTGTAGGATATTGTAGAAAGACTCTAGAAATAAGTCAGAGTTATGAAACAGACATGTCCCCTTTGTAAGTGTGTAGTACTCTTAGTAAAGGCACACCACGATCAGAAATTTTATTTACATTATATTTGTAATCCAGGAGAATCACCCTTATTCTCTGAACCGTGGGAAGAGGGGTTTAACATTTTTGTACCAATAGGTTGTCATTTTATTCTTAAAGTAAGAAATATTGGAAAGGATTGGTCAGATATACTGTCTGAATTGGAAGGTTCAGAACAATATATTGTACATAATATACGAGTCTAAGTTGTACTCACAGTAGAATATCATTGCATCTGACTTGCATACCTTGTTAGTACCATAAAACACGTCCTGTCGCTTTAAAAATTATAGCGTACAGAGTTAAGAAAAAAAAATCAGGAAGGGAAGTAATTTAAAACTTTTTTTTTTCTCTCTCTTCCGTGAGCTGTAACCACAGACTGGTGCGAGCAATGAATGCAAGTTAAATGTCCTGTCAGGATTGTGTCTGCATAGCAATCATACATAAGTTAGGGGAGGGACATCCATTTGTTTTAAAAGCAGTAGTGTACTCTGCAGAAGAAGGGGTTTGGGAAAATAGAGAAAACCCAGATGATGTGTTCATACTGATGGGATGTCATTTCATTCCAAAGGATAGTGACATAGGTAAAAATTGGTTACAAATCACCTCTGTTTCAGGCAATTTTCCTCACAGTTATATCTCTGAGGATCCGTTAGATCCAGGTTACTGATATTTCCCGGATTTTATTGAATACTTACTGGTCATAAGTAAGGGAAATACAAATACTTATCCTTCGGATGAAGCACCTCGGAGTGCCATGGACATTATGAAGAATGTACATGGTGAGCAATGCTTGAAGGGTATGAGACGATTGTTTCAATGGGCAGGAGTGACTACTGATGGCACTCTAGACCCGGATAGGTTGAAACAGATTAGAGTAACCTATGGGAGATATGTGAAGGATAATAAACTGGAGCGTAGGCTTGAGTTGTGGATTGACACGGGTGAATTACTTCAGTATAAAAAAGAGTTAGAAGAGGTAGACCAAATTCAAGAACAACTGTCCCTAATAAGTTTGGATGACTGGGATGATGCGGACACAACAAGACAGGAAACAATAAGACGTAGAGGTCCCAAGAAAACCAAAGGGTATCCGTACTAGGCATGTCCAAATTGTAGACATTGTAACCCACCAGATGATACACTATGTCCAATTAGTCAAACACCTTGGTCCTATAAATGTAAGCCCTGTAAAGAACCAAATATTAGGAAATCTGTTAAATCTAAAAAGTTAATCTGTAAATGGTTGCCAGTGTTAAAAAAATAAAAGACCTACTAATTATACCTGAAGATGTGCATGCCCCAGACTAATATATTGGTAGACTAAAAATTGTACAGCATGTAATGTCAAGAGACCAAAAATGTCTCCTAAGAAAAATTTATGTATGGTCTCAAGCTTGGCATCTGCACCTCCAGTGTATAATTTACTTAAGGATTTGGTCCCTGCAAACTATATCCGGTGTGCACATAAGATGCTGTCACACCAGGTGTAGCTGCTGACGGACCTAATCCAGCGCGCCAAGAGTTGCGCTGAACCACTGCATAATATAAAAAATTTAGAACTGTTAACATAACAACAGTTACAGAACTCCCTGATGTTAAACAACAATTTATGAAGTTCATTAGACATGTAAAAAAAATAAGAATTTACTCACCGGTAATTCTATTTCTCGTAGTCCGTAGTGGATGCTGGGTACTCCGTAAGGACCATGGGGAATAGACGGGCTCCGCAAGAGACTGGGCACTCTTAAAAGAAAGATTAGGTACTATATCTGGTGTGCACTGGCTCCTCCCTCTATGCCCCTCCTCCAGACCTCAGTTAGGGAAACTGTGCCCGGAAGAGCTGACATTACTAGGAAAGGATTTGGAATCCAGGGTAAGACTCATACCAGCCACACCAATCACACCGTACAACTTGTGATAACTATACCCAGTTAACAGTATGAACAACAACTGAGCCTCATTCAACAGATGGCTCAGAACAATAACCCTATAGTTAAGCAATAACTATATACAAGTATTGCAGAAAGTCCGCACTTGGGACGGGCTCCCAGCATCCACTACGGACTACGAGAAATAGAATTACCGGTGAGTAAATTCTTATTTTCTCTGACGTCCTAGTGGATGCTGGGTACTCCGTAAGGACCATGGGGATTATACCAAAGCTCCCAAACGGGCGGGAGAGTGCGGATGACTCTGCAGCACCGAATGAGCAAACTCAAGGTCCTCCTCAGCCAGGGTATCAAACTTGTAGAATTACGCAAAAGTGTTTGATCCCGACCAAGTAGCAGCTCGGCAAAGTTGTAAAGCCGAGACCCCTCGGGCAGCCGCCCAAGAAGAGCCCACCTTCCTCGTGGAATGGGCTTTTACTGATGTAGGATGCGGCAGTCCAGCCACAGAATGTGCAAGTTGAATCGTGCTACAGATCCAGCGAGCAATAGTCTGCTTTGAAGCAGGAGCACCCAGCTTGTTGGGTGCATGCAGGATAAACAGCGAGTCAGTTTTTCTGACTCTAGCCGTCCTGGAAACATAGATTTTCAGGGCCCGAACTACGTCCAGCAACTTGGAATCCTCCAAGTCCCGAGTAGCCGCAAGCACCACAATAGGTTGGTTCAAATGATAGGCTGATACCACCTTTGGGAGAAATTGGGGACGAGTCCTCAATTCTGCCCTGTCCATATGAAAAATCAGATATGGGCTTTTACAGGACAAAGCCGCCAATTCTGACACACGCCTAGCTGAGGCCAAGGCCAACAGCATGACTACCTTCCACGTGAGATACTTCAACTCCACGGTCTGAAGTGGCTCAAACCAATGTGATTTTAGGAAATCCAACACTACGTTGAGATCCCAAGGTGCCACTGGAGGCACAAAAGGGGGCTGAATATGCAGCACTCCCTTAACATGCTGTCACATCCTTCCTAGCTTTTATCAGCGTAGGAATGACTTCAACCGGAATGCCCTTTTCCATTAGGATCCGGCGTTCAACCGCCATGCCGTCAAACGCAGCCGCGGTAAGTCTTGGAACAGACAGGGCCCCTGCTGTAGCAGGTCCTGTCGGAGCGGCAGAGGCCAAGGGTCCTCTGAGATCATTTCTTGTAGTTCCGGATACCAAGTTCTTCTTGGAGAATCCGGAACGATGAGTATAGTTCTTACTCCTCTCTTTCTTATTATCCTCAGTACCTTTGGTATGAGAGGAAGAGGAGGGAACACATAAACCGACTGGTACACCCACGGTGTCACTAGAGCGTCCACAGCTATCGCCTGAGGGTCCCTTGACCTGGCGCAATATCTTTTTAGCTTTTTGTTGAGGCGGGACGCCATCATGTCCACCTGTGGCCTTTCCCAACGATTTACAATCAGCTGGAAGACTTCTGGATGAAGTCCCCACTCTCCCAGGTGGAGGTCGTGCCTGCTGAGGAAGTCTGCTTCCCAGTTGTCCACTCCCGGAATGAACACTGCTGACAGTGCTAGCACGTGATTCTCCGCCCATCGGAGAATCCTTGTGGCTTCTGACATCGCCATCCTGCTTCTTGTGCCGCCCTGTCGGTTTACATGGGCGACAGCCGTGATGTTGTCTGACTGAATCAGCACCGGCTGGTTTTGAAGCAGGGGTTCTGCTTGACTTAGGGCATTGTAAATGGCCCTTAGTTCCAGAATATTTATGTGTAGGGAAGTCTCCTGACTCGACCATTGTCCTTGGAAGTTTCTTCCCTGAGTGACTGCCCCCCAACCTCGGAGGCTTGCATCCGTGGTCACCAGGACCCAGTCCTGAATGCCGAATCTGCGGCCCTCGAGAAGATGAGCACTCTGCAGCCACCACAGCAGAGACACCCTGGCCCTCGGGGACAGGGTGATCAGCCGATGCATCTGAAGATGCGATCCGGACCACTTGTCTAACAGATCCCACTGAAAGATCCTTGCATGGAACCTGCCGAAGGGAATTACTTCGTAAGAAGCTACCATCTTTCCCAGGACTCGCGTGCAGAGATGCACCGACACCTGTTTTGGTTTCAGGAGGTCTCTGACCAGAGATGACAACTCCTTGGCCTTCTCCTCCGGGAGAAACACCTTCTTCTGTTCTGTGTCCAGAATCATGCCCAAGAACAGCAGACGCGTCGTAGGAACCAGCTGCGACTTTGGGATATTCAGAATCCAGCCGTGCTGTTGTAGCACTTCCTGAGATAGTGCTACTCCGACCAACAACTGCTCCTTGGACCTTGCCTTTATAAGGAGATCGTCCAAGTACGGGATAATTATAACTCCCTTCTTTCGAAGGAGTATCATCATTTCGGCCATTACCTTGGTAAATACCCTCGGTGCCGTGGACAGACCAAACGGCAACGTCTGGAATTGGTAATGGCAGTCCGGTACCACAAACCTGAGGTACTCCTGGTGAGGTGGGTAAATGGGGACATGTAGGTAAGCATCCTTGATGTCCAGTGACACCATAAAATCCCCCTCTTCCAGGCTTGCAATAACCGCCCTGAGCGATTCCATTTTGAACTTGAACTTCCTTATATAAGTGTTCAAGGATTTCAAATTTAGAATGGGTCTTACCGAACCGTCTGGTTTCGGTACCACAAACATTGTGGAATAGTAACCCCGTCCCTGTTGAAGGAGGGGAACTTTGATTATCACCTGCTGAAGGTACAGCTTGTGAATCGCCGCCAGTACTACCTCCCTTTCCTTGGGAGTAGCTGGCAAGGCTGATTTGAGGTAACGGCGAGGGGGAGACGTCTCGAACTCCAGCTTGTATCCCTGAGATACCACTTGTAGAACCCAGAGATCCACCTGTGAGCGAACCCACTGGTCGCTGAAGTTCCGGAGACGGGCCCCCACCGCACCTGGCTCCACCTGTGGAGCCCCAGCGTCATGCGGTGGACTTAGTGGAAGCAGGGGAGGATTTTTGTTCCTGGGAACAGGCTGTCTGGTGCAGCTTTTTCCCTCTACCCCTGCCTCTGGGCAGAAAGGACGCGCCTCTGACCCGCTTGCCTTTCTGAGGCCGAAAGGACTGTACTTGATAATACGGTGCTTTCTTAGGCTGTGAGGGAACCTGAGGTAAAAAAGTCGACTTCCCAGCTGTTGCTGTGGATACGAGGTCCGAGAGACCGTCCCCAAACAATTCCTCACCCTTATAAGGCAAAACTTCCATGTGCCTTTTAGAATCAGCATCACCTGTCCACTGCCGAGTCCATAATACTCTCCTGGCAGAAATGGACATTGCATTAATTCTAGATGCCAGCCGGCAAATGTCCCTCTGTGCATCCCTCATATATAAGACTACGTCTTTAATATGCTCTATGGTTGGCAAAATAGTATCCCTGTCAAGGGAATCAATGTTATCTGACAGGGAATCAGACCATGCTGCTGCAGCACTACACATCCATGCTGAAGCAATAGCAGGTCTCAGTATAGTACCTGAGTGTGTATACACAGACTTCAGGATAGCCTCCTGCTTTCTACAGTATCTGCAGGCTCCTTTAAGGCGGCCGTATCCTGAGATGGCAGTGCCACCTTTTTTGATAAGCGTGTGAGCGCCTTGTCCACCCTAGGGGATGTTTCCCAACGCAACCTGTCCGTTGTCGGGAAAGGGTACGCCATTAGTAACCTCTTAGAAATCACTAATTTCTTATCTGGGGAACACCACGCTTCTTCACACAATTCATTTAACTCATCAGATGGGGGAAAAGTCACTGGCTGCTTTTTCTCCCCAAACATAATACCCTTTTTAGTGGTAACCGGGTTAATGTCAGAAATGTGCAACACATTTTTCATTGCCAAAATCATGCATCGGATGGCCCTTGTGGATTGTACATTTGTCTCATCCTCGTCAACACTGGAGTCAGACTCCGTGTCGACATCTGTGTCTGCCATCTGAGGTAGCGGGCGTTTTTGAGCCCCTGATGGCCTCTGAGACGCTTGGGCAGGCGCGGGCTGAGATGCCGGCTGTCCCAAAGCTGTTACGTCATCGAACCTTTTATGCAAGGAGTTGACACTGTCGGTTAATACCTTCCACATATCCATCCATTCTGGTGTCGGCCCCGCAGAGGGCGACATCACACTTATCGGCTCCTGCTCCGCCTCCACGTAAGCGTCCTCATCAAACATGTCGACACAGCCGTACCGACACACCGCACACACACACAGGGAATGCTCTGACTGAGGACAGGACCCCACAAAGTCCTTTGGGGAGACAGAGAGAGAGTATGCCAGCACACACCACAGCGCTATATAACAGAGGGATTTACACTAATACAAAGTGAATTTTCCCACAATAGCTGCTTATATCACCTTTTGTGTCTAAATTTATGTGCCCCCCCTCTCTTTTTTACCCTTCTCGTAGTGTATACTGCAGGGGAGCGTCCTTCCTGCGGGGCTGTGAAGCGTCCTTCCAGCGGAGCTGTGAAGAGAAAATGGCGCTGGCTGTGCTGAGGAAGATAGCCCCGCCCCTTCAGCGGCGGGCTTCTCCCACTTTTTTAATAATATTTATGGCGGGGGATTAGGCACATATACAGTTTATAACTGTATTATGTGCATTTTGCCAAAAAGGTATACATATTGCAGCCCAGGGCGCCCCCCCCCCAGCGCCCTGCACCCACCAGTGACCGGAGCGTGTGGTGTGCTGTGGGAGCAATGGCGCACAGCTGCAGTGCTGTGCGCTACCTTATTGAAGACCGGAGTCTTCAAGCCGCCGATTTTCTCCTGGAATCTTCCGTCTTCTGGCTCTGCAAGGGGAACGGACGATCGAGGTCGGACCCTGTGTTCGATCCCTCTGGAGCTAATGGTGTCCAGTAGCCTTAGAAGCACAAGCTAGCTGCAAGCAGGTAGGTTTGCTTCTCTCCCCTCAGTCACTCGTAGCAGTGAGTCTGTTGCCAGCAGATCTCACTGAAAATAAAAAACCTAACAAATACTTTCTTTTCTAGTAAGCTCAGGAGAGCCCACTAGGTGCATCCAGCTCTGGCCGGGCACAGATTCTAACTGAGGTCTGGAGGAGGGGCATAGAGGGAGGAGCCAGTGCACACCAGATATAGTACCTAAACTTTATTTTAAGAGTGCCCAGTCTCTTGCGGAGCCCGTCTATTCCCCATGGTCCTTACGGAGTACCCAGCATCCACTAGGACGTCAGAGAAATTAAAAATAATTTAAACCTAGAAATAGAATCCAAAAAGGGTTATGAGTTTTCTGGATCCTGCTTAGTGATGGACAATTGGACTCAGGTGGCATGGAAATGCAAACATAAATCCAGCTGGTGAAGTAATCTATTCTTTACTCCTTTTTGCCTTCCCATGTGGGCTGGTCTGGTCCGTCATTAGGTAAAACTGGGGTCCAAAAGTCTCAGTTTCAGGCTGCTTTTGTCTATGAAACTGCATGCTTATCAAATTGTGTAAAGAGATTATTCATAAATTGTTGTCAGTGTGTTTGCACTTTTCTGTCATTTTGTGAAACAGAATAGCAAAATATATAGTCTGTAAATTACATTGGTAAATATGTATTGAATCAGTGGCTACAAATGACTTGTAGACTTCAATGAAAGTGTGTGATATAAAGTATTATGTAAGTTCTAATGGTTTATCATTAAACTCCAGCTAACCCCTGCTCGGAGTTGGGAGAGTGCTGGCTCACTCTCAGTGTTTTATTTGTGTATGTAAAATAGTATTCTCTTATAAAGTTTTAGATAAGTATAATGAAATGTGTTGTGGCCAAATGAATATTGCCCCAGCCAATAGCAAAGGGCTGTCATAAGACTAAAAATATGACATGTATTTGCATTAAACAAATCTCCACAGTAAAATTAATATCTCTGTGTCTAAAAGAGAATCAGGAAGTGTTTGGGTAACTATTACAAGGGGTGGGGCCAAGTGATGAGGTAAACTAGGTATGAGAAGTGGGCAGAACCGTAGTCATAGTCCATACCCCAAAGATAGAAGTCTGCCCTCACGATACAATTACATTTACATGGTATAAAATCAAGATTGTAACTGTAAACTGTAACAATGCATAAATAATACCTCTGAAAGATGTTAGGTGAACATACATTAACATTGCATCACTGTTGATGCTTGGCATATAACAGCAAAGGAGGGAGGTTTATTTTAGAAATATCTCTCTGACGCACCTTACAACAGGTTAAGTCATTTCTAGAATTAATCAGCTATTGTACAAAATACATTCCAAGGGCATCACAGAAAACTAAGTTTTATATGATGCCATCATAAGAACAACAAGTGTAAGGTATTTTTAAATAGAACCCAAATGTCAAGCCTTATTGCTATTCATATATATATAAAAAAGAAATATAGGGTACATAGAAATAAGTTACAATATGCACAAAACAAAGTACAATTTCTAGGGCACTGCATCTCTGCTTGTAGTAAGCATATCACTACAAAAAGGAGGAAAATTATTTCAGAAGTTAAACCTCCTCAAACATGTAAACAACTCATATCCTTTTAGGTATAAGTACATATTTAGGTATAAGTACATATTGAAAAAAAGGGATTGCAGGGGCATCACAAAAACTCCAAGTTTTATATGATGCCCAAATAAAACATAATGCATATTTTAACTGACTCATGGGCAGCTATACACATTCTGTCAGTTAAAATCAAAACACTTATCTGCTGCTAAATTGACCAAATACTGTATGAAGTAGCACTGCTCACACCGTCCAATGTCACCATCAATCGCTGTACATCTTTGAACCCAGCTACATTATTGCCGCTGGTTTCAAAAGAGGGGAAAGCTGAAGGAGGAAAAAAATCTCTTGCCTCTAGTGGTGAGGGGAATGGTGTGAGTGATGATGAAATGACAGGCACAGAAAACCAATCAAATTTTTCAATTTCTATACACGATCAAGAACATGATTGTATAGAGTTAATGACCCTTGAAGCCGCAAGTACACCGAACATACAGGAACATCCTCTACTAAATGCAAATTTACATTTATTTGTGGATGGCTCCAGGTACTATGTGGATGGGGAACCGCATACAGGTTTTGCAGTTACCACAGAAACAGACATCTTAATACAGGAACCCTTGCCATCAGGTAGTTCAGCCCAGGAGGCAGAACTTAGGGCACTGATAGCAGCCTGTATTTATGCTGAAGGTCAAACAGTTAACGTTTATACAGACTCAAGGTACTGCTTTGGTATTGCTCATGACTGTGTGGTTATCTGGAAGAGCAGAGATTTTATAGGCTCTTCAGGAAAACCAATAAAACATGCAGACTATATTAGGGCATTATTTGCTGCCTTTCAATTGCCAAAGAAATTAGCAGTCATAAAGGTCAAGGCATACACTAACGAAAATACTGCAGAGGTCAGAGGGAATGCGTTAGCTGATCAGGCAGCAAAGGCTGCAGCAGTCCAGCCTCTGCCAGACACTCAGGTGATGTTAACTGTCACACCAGAGTCATTAGACTTACAGTTATTGTGCAAACTACAAGCACAAGCCTTAGGCAAGGAGAAAAAGATTGTGAAAAATTAGGTGGGCGAATACACGGTGACAGTTGGATGGTCTCTGTTTACCATGCTCACTTTACCCAGTCTTAGCACAAATATTGCATAAAAAACTCACCAATCAAGAGATGCAATGGTGAGGATTCTGAACCAGCATTGGGTGGCACCAGGTTTCACACAGGCAGCACAGGCTTATGTTGCAGGGTGTGTAGCTTGTGCTTTACATAACCCAGGAAAGGTTGTGAAAGTACCAGCAAAAAGTACCCCACAAACTTGCTACCCCTTTCAGAGATTACTAATAGACTTTATCCAGTTACCCAAATGTTCTGGGTATAAAAATGTACTTGTGTGCAAAGACCAATTCTCAAATTGGGTTGAAGCTTGGCCTTGTAGAGCAGCAAACGCCAAAACAGTTGCAAAGAAGTTAATGCAAGAAGTAATATGTAGATATGGAGTACCTTAAGTTATTGAAAGCAACAGAGGTACCCAGTTCACAGGAGAAGTATTAGGCAAAATTCTGTCAGATTTAGGTGTTACTCAGGCCTTTTACACTCCCTATAGGCAAAGTAGTAAACATGTAGAAAAACTTATCTTTCTCTGACGTCCTAGTGGATGCTGGGAACTCCGTAAGGACCATGGGGAATAGCGGGCTCCGAAGGAGGCTGGGCACTCTAGAAAGATTTATGACTACCTGGTATGCACTGGCTCCTCCCACTATGACCCTCCTCCAAGCCTCAGTTAGATTTTGTGCCCGGCCGAGGTTGGATGCACACTAGGGGCTCTCCTGAGCCTTTAGAAAGAAAGTATAGAAATTAGGTTTTTTATTTTCAGTGAGACCTGCTGGCAACAGGCTCACTGCAGCGAGGGACTAAGGGGAGAAGAAGCGAACCTGCCTGCTTGCAGCCAGCTTGGGCTTCTTAGGCTACTGGACACCATTAGCTCCAGAGGGATCGACCGCAGGCCCAGCCTTGGTGTTCGGTCCCGGAGCCGCGCCGCCGTCCCCCTTACAGAGCCAGAAGCAAGAAGAGGTCCGGAAAATCGGCGGCAGAAGACATCAGTCTTCACCAAGGTAGCGCACAGCACTGCAGCTGTGCGCCATTGCTCCTCACACACACTTCACACTCCGGTCACTGAGGGTGCAGGGCGCTGGAGGGGGGGGGGTGCCCTGAGAAGCAATAATAACACCTTGGCTGGCAAAAATACCACAATATATAGCCCCAGAGGCTATATATGTGGAAAATACCCCTGCCAGAATCCTTAAAAAAGCGGGAGAATAGTCCACGGAAAAGGGGCGGAGCTATCTCCTGCAGCACACTGGCGCCATTTTTCCCTCACAGCTCCGCTGGAAGGAAGCTCCCTGGCTCTCCCCTGCAGTCTACACTACAGAAAAGGGTAAAAAAGAGAGGGGGGGCACTAAATTTAGGCGCAGTATACATTTATATAGAAAAAGCAGCTATAGGGGACATAACTCAGTTAGTCCCTGCATTATATAGCGCTCTGGTGTGTGCTGGCATACTCTCACTCTGTCCCCCCAAAGGGCTTTTTTGGGTCCTGTCCTCTGTTGGAGCATTCCCTGTGTGTGTGCGGTGTGTCGATACGGCTGTGTCGACATGTTTGATGAGGATAATGATGTGGAGACGGAGCAGATGCCTTTAGAAGGGATGTCACCCCCTGCGGGGCAGACACCTGAGTGGATGAGCTTATGGAAAAAAATGAGTGCACGTATAGACTCCTTACATAAGAAATTTGACGACATGCCAAATGTGGGACAGCCGACTTCTCAGCTCGTGCCTGTCCAGGCGTCTCAAAGGTCATCAGGGGCTCTGAAACGCCCGCTACCTCAGACCGCAGACCCAGATGTCGACACTGATACTGACACCAGTGTCGACGACGATGAGTCTAACCTGATGCCCACTAAGGCCATTCACTGCATGATTGAGGCAATGAAAGAGGTGTTACACATTTCTGATATAACTACAGGTACCACTAAAAAGGGTATTATGTTTGGGGAGAAAAAACTACCCGTAGTTTTTCCCCCATCAGATGAATTAAATGAAAGTGTGTGAAGAAGCGTGGGCTTTCCCTGATAAAAAATTGGTAATTCCTAAGAAGGTACTAATGGCGTTCCCTTTCCCGCCAGAGGATAGGTCACGTTGGGAAACACCTCCTAGGGTGGATAAAGCGCTCACACGTTTGTCTAAAAAGGTGGCACTACCGTCTCTGGATACGGCCGCCCTCAAGGAACCTGCTGATAGAAAGCAGGAGGCGATCCTGAAGTCTGTATATACACACTCAGGCATTATACTTAGACCAGCTATTGCGTCAGCATGGATGTGCAGTGCTGCCGCTGCGTGGTCAGATAAACTGTCAGAAAATATTGACACACTAGACAGAGACACGATCCTGCTAACCATAGACCATATCAAAGACTCAGTCTTATATATGAGAGATGCACAGAGGGAAATCTGCCGTCTGGCATCTAAAGTAAGTGCATTGTCCATTTCTGCTAGGAGAGGCTTATGGACTCGCCAGTGGACAGGAGATGCAGATTCTAAAAGGCACATGGAAGTTTTGCCTTATAAGGGTGAGGAATTATTTGGGGATGGTCTCTCGGACCTAGTTTCCACAGCAACGTCTGGGAAGTCAGCATTTTTACCCCATGTCCCCTCACAGCCTAAGAAGGCGCCGTTTTATCAGGTTCAGTCCTTTCGGACCCAGAAAAACAAGCGTGGAAAAGGCGGGTCTTTTCTGTCCAGAGGCAGAGGTAGGGGAAAAAGGCTGCAACAAACAGCAGGTTCCCAGGAGCAAAAGTCCTCCCCCGCTTCTTCTTCCAAGTCCGCCGCATGACGGTGGGGCTCCACAGGTGGAGCCAGGTACGGTGGGGGGCCGCCTCAAGAATTTCAGCGATCAGTGGGCTCGCTCACAGGTGGATCCCTGGATCCTTCAAATAGTATCTCAGGGGTACAAACTGGAATTCGAGGGGTCTCCACCCCACCGGTTCCTAAAATCTGCCTTGCCGATTGCTCCCTCAGACAGGGAGGCGGTGCTAGCGGCAATTCACAAGCTGTATTCCCAGCAGGTGATAATCAAGGTACCCCTACTTCAACAAGGCCGGGGTTACTATTCCACACTATTTGTGGTGCCGAAACCGGACGGTTCGGTGAGACCCATTTTAAATTTTAAATCCTTGAACACATACATAAAAAAATTCAAGTTCAAGATGGAATCGCTCAGGGCGGTTATTGCAAGCCTGGACGAGGGGGATTACATGGTATCCCTGGACATCAAGGATGCTTACTTGCATGTCCCCATTTACCATCCTCACCAGGAGTACCTCAGATTTGTGGTACAGGATTGCCATTACCAATTCCAGACGCTGCCGTTTGGACTGTCCACGGCACCGAGGGTATTTACCAAGGTTATGGCGGAAATGATGATACTCCTTCGAAAAAAGGGAGTTTTAATTATCCCGTACTTGGACGATCTCCTAATAAAGGCGAGATCCAAGGAACAGTTGTTGGTGGGAGTAGCACTATCTCAGGAAGTGCTGCACCAGCACGGCTGGATTCTGAATATCCCAAAGTCACAGCTGGTTCCGACGACACGGCTATTGTTCCTGGGTATGATCCTGGATACAGTCCAGAAAAAAGTGTTTCTCCCGGAGGAGAAAGCCAGGGAGTTGTCATCTCTAGTCAGAGACCTCCTGAAACCAAAACAGGTATCGGTGCATCACAAATGGTCCGGATCGCATCTTCAGATGCATCGCTTAATAACCCTGTCTCCAAGAACCAGGGTGTCTCTACTGTGGTGGCTGCAGAGTGCCCATCTTCTGGAGGGCCGCAGGTTCGGCATACAGGACTGGGTCCTGGTGACCACGGATGCCAGACTTCGAGGCTGGGGGGCAGTCACACGGGGAAGAAACTTCCAAGGACTATGGTCGAGTCAGGAGACTTCCCTTCACATAAATATTCTGGAACCAAGGGCCATTTACAATGCCCTAAGTCAAGCAAAATCCCTGCTCCTACACCAGCCGGTGCTGATCCAGTCAGACAACATCACGGCAGTCGCCCATGTAAATCGACAGGGAGGCACAAGAAGCAGGATGGCAATGGCAGAAGCCACAAGAATTCTCCGATGGGCGGAGAATCATGTACTAGCACTGACAGCAGTGTTCATTCCGGGAGTGGACAACTGGGAAGCAGACTTCCTCAGCAGACACGACCTCCACCCGGGAGAGTGGGGACTTCATCCAGAAGTCTTCCAGATGCTGGTAAACCGTTGGGAAAAACCACAGGTGGACTTGATGGCGTCCCGCCTCAACAAAAAGTTAAAAAGATATTGCGCCAGGTCAAGGGACCCTCAGGCGATAGCTGTGGACGCTCTAGTGACACTGTGGGTGTACCAGTCGGTTTATGTGTTCCCTCCTCTGCCTCTCATACCAAAGGTATTGAGAATAATAAGAAAGCGAGGAGTAAACACAATTCTCGTGGTTCCGGATTGGCCAAGACGAGCGTGGTACCCGGAACTTCAAGAGATGATCTCAGAGGACCCGTGGCCTCTGCCGCTCAGACAGGACCTGCTACAGCAGGGGCCCTGTCTGTTCCAAAACTTACCGCGGCTGCGTTTGACGGCATGGCGGTTGAACGCCGGATCCTGAAGGAAAAGGGTATTCCGGAAGAAGTCATTCCTACGCTTATTAATGCCATGAAAGATGTTACGGCAAAGCATTATCACCGCATATGGCGGAAATATGTTGCATGGTGCGAGGCCAAAAAGGCCCCAACAGAGGAATTTCAACTAGGTCGATTTCTGCATTTCCTGCAAGCAGGAGTGAATATGGGCCTAAAACTAGGCTCCATTAAAGTACAGATCTCGGCTCTGTCGATTTTCTTTCAAAAAGAACTAGCTTCAGTACCTGAAGTTCAGACATTTGTGAAAGGAGTGCTGCATATTCAGCCCCCGTTTGTGCCTCCTGTGGCACCTTGGGATCTCAACGTGGTGTTGAGTTTCTTAAAATCACATTGGTTTGAGCCACTAAAAACCGTGGATCTAAAATATCTCACGTGGAAAGTGGTCATGTTATTGGCCTTGGCTTCAGCCAGGCAAGTGTCAGAATTGGCGGCTTTATCATGTAAAAGCCCTTATCTGATTTTCCATATAGATAGGGCAGAATTGAGGACTCGTCCCCAGTTTCTCCCTAAGGTGGTGTCAGCGTTTCACCTGAACCAGCCTATTGTGGTGCCTGCGGCTACTAGGGATTTGGAGGACTCCAAGTTGCTAGACGTTGTCAGGGCCCTGAAAATATATGTTTCCAGGACGGCTGGAGTCAGAAAAATCTGACTCGCTGTTTATCCTGTATGCACCCAACAAGCTGGGTGCTCCTGCTTCTAAGCACACTATTGCTCGCTGGATTTGTAGTACAATTCAGCTTGCACATTCTGTGGCAGGCCTGCCACAGCCAAAATCTGTAAATGCCCATTCCACAAGGAAGGTGGGCTCATCTTGGGCGGCTGCCCGAGGGGTCTCGGCTTTACAACTTTGCCGAGCAGCTACTTGGTCAGGGGCAAACACGTTTGCAAAATTCTACAAATTTGATACCCTGGCTGAGGAGGACCTGGAGTTCTCTCATTCGGTGCTGCAGAGTCATCCGCACTCTCCCGCCCGTTTGGGAGCTTTGGTATAATCCTCATGGTCCTTACGGAGTTCCCAGCATCCACTAGGACGTCAGAGAAAATAAGAATTTACTCACCGGTAATTCTATTTCTCGTAGTCCGTAGTGGATGCTGGGCGCCCATCCCAAGTGCGGATTGTCTGCAATACTTGTAAATAGTTATTGCTAACTAAAGGGTTATTGTTGAGCCATCTGTTGAAAGGCTCAGTTGTTTTCATACTGTCAAACTGGATATAGTATCACGAGTTGTACGGTGTGATTGGTGTGGCTGGTATGAGTCTTACCCGGGATTCAAAATCCTTTCTTATTATGTCAGCTCGTCCGGGCACAGTGTCCTAACTGAGGCTTGGAGGAGGGTCATAGTGGGAGGAGCCAGTGCACACCAGGTAGTCATAAATCTTTCTAGAGTGCCCAGCCTCCTTCGGAGCCCGCTATTCCCCATGGTCCTTACGGAGTTCCCAGCATCCACTACGGACTACGAGAAATAGAATTACCGGTGAGTAAATTCTTATTATTACCTTAAAACTAAAGCTATAAAAATAAGTTACAGAAACAGGCAAAACATGGCTAGAAGGTTTACCCATTGCTTTGTTCTCACAAATACTTCAAGTGAAAAGCATGGGTTAATACCATATGAAATCTTATTTTGGTATTGTTGCTAGAACAGTATTTTATTTTCCACAGCAACTGCAACATGAGCACGGTGACTTAACTTAATATGTAATACATATATAACAGCAACTAACCAAATTGCAAGGCAACGTTTTTGATTCTATTCCAAAACACCAACTGTTCCCAAGACTCACATGAACTAAAGCAAGGTGATTGGGTGGTCACTAAGAAAAAGAAAGTCTCTTGAACCCAGATTCAAAGGACCATTTTAAGTTATGTGGACTACCGCCACTTCAGTCACATTGAGTGAAAGAGACTCGTGAATAGACGCATCTCATTGCAAGAAAGTGACAAAGGAAGTATTATCCAATCATGATACATAATCAAAATATATAGATACAATTTAAGAGGCCCCAGGCCATATAAGGGTCATATAAGGGTCTGGGGGATGTATAATGTGTTACTCAGTTCTTCTTGTTAGCATAGTTATTCTTATATTAACAGTAATAATTGACCCTTACTTATATGAGAAATCAAGTAATAGTGCAATAATCAGTAACTATGCCAAAAATAACAGAACAAGAAGGAATATATATACACAACTAACTACCCTTACTCCACCTGAAATGTCTACACATAGGATGTCAACAATTACCCAGGTAAAGACATATAAGCATAAAAGATGCTGGTCATTAAATGTAAAACAGGACCAATATAAACAGTTGTCACCAATTGTTTACTGTATCTGCAGGCTATTGTGTCACATTGCAAACTGTGTATGTAGTTAAATGTTGCACTTATTTAACTAATAATACTAACCCAAAGGATATTATTAATGAAAAGATAAATGAAGTAATACAGTTGAAATATCAGTTTGCTACTAATCATAATTATACCAGTGTATTTCCAAATTCTTTCTTTTCTTGGTTTTATAAACACTATACAACCAATTGCTTTTCAGGAATATTATCTATTGTTGCTAAGGAACTTGTTTTGCTGTTAATTGCATATTTTATTGTAAGGCTTATTATGTGAATACTAACACTAAAATGTTTTTCTACCTAAGGCATTGCTGAAACTGCTAAACTGCAACCAATTTATATGAAACTTATTGGAAGAGCTATAATATATAACTCCACATCACACTACTGAGAAAGCTGCCATACAAAATACTCAGAAGCTGTCCCTGCTGTTATGATGATGTGATCTAAAGAAACATTGCTGTCACAATATTGAGTCAAAAAGACTTTCAAGAACTATTGAGCAAGGACTATGAACATTATCACGATCTCATCTACAGAAAATGCTTCTCCTTTATGAACTTTCTTTTGTGGTTAGTGACAAGAAAATAGGGAACATTGGTTCTGCCCGAGCATAGGGATGTTGAATGGACTAGCCCATGCCTGGAGTGCCCTTATGGTACACCAGTTGTGAAAGTAGGTGTCCCTATAGAATCAATGACCAGGTAAAGGAAGGGTAAATTAAAGGTAAAAATTAGAAACAAAGAGGGGAAGTTGATAAAGATGGAAGCCATATTTGTTCATAAGACTCCATTTATAATTGACATCTGACAAGCTGTTTCAAATTGTTTTCAGCTTAGAGCTGACACAGGAAAAAGTGCAGACACTGCACTTTGTTTGAACCCATATTGTGAAGTTATGACCTTTATCTAAGATACATTTTACGGTAATTTCCTAGCAGAAATATAATGTCAGCAGCTAGACATGTGAGCTTCAAAGGGTATTTGTCAGTTTGCGGTACAGCAGGTGTAAAAATATAACCAAACATATGTGGGTTTCGAGGTTAGCAAAAACCCCTAGTTATTCCACTTAAAAACACATATAAAAAATATAGACGTTAGCAAACATATTACGTATAAGATAGAAGTTTTATTAGCCAATAGGATTAAGCTTCGTGTCAAGAATCAACGACACAATATGTTAATTTGTATCACTTTATAATGTACTGCTGGTAGGAAATAAAGCTCTCTCTGCTCTATTACTTTCCACTTTACACACGTATGGCTAGTTATTACAAAGGTTATTTTGTTGACTGGTCACTGGCTGCAGCCGTGTATGAACCTGATGCTGACTGACTGAATGCGTGCTTGAACTTGGTTAAGCAAAGGGTGCCCTTTCCTGGGGTTACCTTTATCAATCAATATAGTCTTGTTAATCTCTATTTGTTCCCAGGTGGTGCTGCAGTGTGAAGGATCACTTCTAAATGCTCAATGTCTAATCAATGTCAGTTTCACTGAGATAGCAGTGATTTAGCTTGTAAGGCAGTGTTCAGTCATTCGTGACCAGAGTCTCTCTCTTCTTTTTTTGTGTAAACTGTTTTTATTGGTTACATCAGCAGACAAAACATTACAGCAATACTTTTCGGAAAAAAAAAAGGAGGGGAGAAGGGGAACAAAAAAATATCACATAACATATATATGTCAGTACACTACATATAGATCACCCCTGGTAGAAAAATAATTTGTCTGCTTTACTGACAACATTAAAACTTATAAGGGAGAAACATTTTAACCAAACAGCTTAGGAAAATGGGAAAGAAGAGAAAGAAGGAGAAGAAAAAAAGAAAGGAGAGGGGAGAAGCGAGGGAAAATTAGGGTGGGAAGAGTCACGTGTAAGAGTCTGCGCAATAGGTGCAGACCATTTGGAGGGCGGAGGGGTGTTCTCTACCAATTATAGGTCTAAGCCATGTTATAGAGACATCGTTGTCGAAATGTGTGCATGGATAGGAATATGAATATGGGTATAAATATGAGTATGTTTACGATTGTAAGGGGGGTTGTCACCATGTAGGACCGATACAACGGTGTGTCCTTAAAATCGTACCAGGGAAACCAGATGGCTATAAAATTCACTGTTTTCCCAGATGAGAAGGAGACTAGGTCTTCCATATCTAAGAAATAATCAACCTTTGTGAACCATAATTTAATCGAGGGTGGAGAGGTGGATCTCCAAAGGATTGGAACCACCGCTTTAGCTGCGTTGCTAAGGTGTCTCAACAGGGAATGTTTGTAGGAGTGTGTTCCTACGGGGGGGTGATTGAGGAGCCAAAAACCTGGGTCTTTCGGAATCTCATCTCCCAGTATCTGTTCGGTGCATTTAAATACTTCTGCCCAAAATGGAGTTATAAGAGGACAATCCCACCAAATATGTATAAAACTCCCTAGGGCGATTTTGCATCTCCAGCACAGGTTCGAGAGAGAGGGAAACATTTTATTGAGAACACTAGGAGTCCTATACCACCTATATATAAGTTTAAAGAGGGTCTCTAATGTCGATAGGCTTAGAGAACTCGCCTGGGCATTCTTAAATACGGTATCCCAGTTAATCTGCGTGGGTAGCCCCGATAGTTCCTTCTCCCAGGAAGCCAGAAAGGTAGGAGGTTGTGGGAAAAAGTTTTCCATGATAATCGTATAGATTTGTGAGATAGTATGTGTGGGAGAGCTGGGAGAGGTGCATAATCTTTCAAATCCGGTGAGATCCCTAGTTATGTCAGAGAGGTTCTTAGAAGATGATATGAAATGATGAGCCTGCAGGAACCTCCAGAACTCAGCACTATGTAGGTTCCAAGAAGATTGAACATCTGAAAAAGAGCGCACCCTACCCGAACTCACCAGCTGACCGACTCTAAAAATCCCGGCTTCCGCCCATGAAGCGAAAGCAGTCCCTTGAAAGCCCGGGGCAAACTCGGAGTTATAGAGAAGGGAGGTTAGAGGGGACCATTTTGAGGATATATGGCTCTGGGATCTCAGCGTGGCCCATAGTTTGAGCGTGGGGGAGACCGTGGGGTGCGAGACCTTCGGGAGGGTAGGAAGCCAAGGTGCAATTTCAATGTAATGTGGGAGACATCCCTCTTCCAGTAAGACCCATTGTTTGCGGTCTTTGGCCCGTGTCCATTCCAGAATCCTATTCAGGTGTACCGCGTGGTAGTAGTTAGGAATATGTGGAAGTTGTTGTCCCCCTTGATGTTTTCTCCTAAACAAAATGTCGTGTTTAAATCTGGGTGTCTTACAACCCCATACAAACGCGCGAATAAGACTCTGGACGTCTCGGAGCCAAAGCAAGGGGATGTGTATCGGAAGGGTCTGGAGAAAGAATAGTATCCTGGGGAGGGCATTCATTTTGACGACGTTAATTCTGCCGAACCAGGACAATCTTAGTTTCTTCCATTTCTGGAAGTCTATGCGAAGCCTAGCCAGTAAGGGGTTAAAATTTAGGGAGAACAATTTGGATAGGTCGTTGGTCAGTAACACCCCCAAATATTTTAATTTATGCTCATGCCAGCTGAAAGGGAAGGCATGTTTCAGGTTTTCTACTATAGCAGGAGAGGTAGTTAAATTCATAGCAACAGATTTGGAATAATTTATTTTGAAGTTAGAGAGGGCTCCAAACTTCTCAAATTCTGCCATCAAGTTTGGCAAAGAGGTGACCGGATTTGTGATTATAACAAGTAGATCGTCGGCATATAAAGCCAGTTTGTATTCGGTCCCCTTTACCAACAATCCCGAAATACTCGGATTAGCCCTAATGCTTCGGGCTAATGTTTCCATGCAAAGGACAAAGAGCAATGGGGATAATGGGCAGCCCTGTCTCGTACCATTGGAGATTGGAAAGGAATTAGAAAGGGAGCCATTAATCCTAATTTTGGCGGACGGGGAGGCATAGAGGGATAGGATTCTGTGAAGACAGGCGTTACCAAGTCCCAGATGCTTCAGTATACCAGTCATAAAGTCCCAGTCCACTCTGTCAAATGCTTTTTCGGCATCGGTCGACAGTAGGATTGATGGGGATGAAAGCTGGCCGGCATAGTGAATCATGTTGAGCACTTTAGAGGTATTATCCCTAGCTTCTCTGCCTAAAACAAATCCAGCTTGATCTCCATGTATCAGACCAGGTAATAATAGTTTAAGGCGGTTTGCAATCAGTTTGGCGAAAAGTTTTATATCTATATTTAATAGTGAGATTGGCCGGTAACTGGAGCAAAGACTGGGGTCTTTACCTTCTTTGGGTAGAACTGCAATATGGGCTTCGAGAGATTGTGGGGAAAAATGTGATTGTTCTGATATGGTGTTGAAGGCTCTCGTGAGTATAGGGATTAATTTCTCTTTAAAAGCTTTGTAATAGGCAATAGTATATCCATCAGGACCGGGACTCTTGCCATTGGGAGAGGATTCAATGGCTTTCTGAACCTCATCAGTAGAAAACGGGGCGTCTAGATCTTCCACTTCTTTTGTGGTTAGCGTGGGGAGATGTAAGGCCCGTAAGTAGTCAGCTATGGCTGTTTGATGGGACAACCTGTCAATTCTCCCGGTCGGGCCAGAGAGGTTATACAGAGTGGAATAATATGTCCTAAAGGCCCTAGCTATGTGGGGTGTCTGGTGTTGGGATTGGCCGTGACTATTTTTGATTGTATGAATAAAAGTAAGAGCACGTTGGTCTCTAAGTGCTTTGGCTAGTAATTTCCCAGGCTTATTGCCCCATTGATAGTATCTGCTACGGCACTTCCGATAAGAAAACTTGACTCTATCCGAGAGTAACTTATTCAGATCCGCCCTAGCAGTTTCGAGGTAGGCATAATGTTGTGAGGATTGGGATTTTTGGTGTAGAAGCTCGAGAGATTGTATCTTAGACAGTAAATCACCCCGAAGTTTCTCTCTCTGCTTCTTACGGAAGGATCCTATTTGAATACAAACCCCCCTAATGACGCATTTGTGTGCTTCCCAAACTGAGACTTTGGAAATGTCATCTAAGTCGTTGGTGCAAATGTAAGAATCTAAAGCTTTGTCGATTTGGGACCTACAGTCTGCGTCCTGCAGGAAGGTGTCGTTGAAACGCCAGGACCACTGGCGATGTGTATTGGGGGGCAAGCGCAAAGTGAGGTTAACTGGGGCGTGATCTGACCACACAATCTGTCCTATAGAGGCATCAGAGAGAAGGTGTAAATGCCGGTGGCTCAGAAATAAATAATCAATTCTGGAATATGTCTGATGTGGGTGCGAGAAAAAGGAATAATCTACCTCAGTAGGATGTGTCACTCTCCATGTGTCAATCAGCTGGTGGTCGAGCAGGGCGCGCCTCATTCCCCTATGCTCCTTCTCTGGCCTGCAGGAAATCTTTTTAGAATTGTCCTGACGGGGGTCTAGGGCCCAATTTAGATCACCTCCCATCACGACCACCCCTTCTAAAAGAGGTTCCGCATCATCTAGAACTGAGGATATAAAGGAAGGTTGTTTAGCGTTAGGAGCGTATATGTTCAGGAAAGAGAAACGTTGACCATGTATGTCGCATTTCACCAACAACCCCCTACCCTCAGCTATTCTATGGGAGGCAACATTGAGGACAGGCAGATGGCGAGCTAGTAATATAGCCACACCTAGTGTCTTACCAGCAGAGTTATTAGACAGGAAAACATGTGGATAATAGTGACATTTTAGGGACAGCACGTGTCCCATCTTGAAGTGTGTTTCTTGAATGAAAGCAACGTCAATTTTCTCATCTCTAAGCCATTTGAGAAGTTTAGACCTTTTTTCAGGGACATTCAGCCCTTTAACGTTAAGGGTAGTTACGTGTAGATCATTCACCCCCATTATCAGATAAATCTAATCGCTTCACATTATTCTTCCCTACGGCAGACTCAGGGGAAGGTAAGGGATGAGCAGTAAGAGGAGGAGATAGGGAAAGAGTCTCTCTCTTCTATAGTCTGCCAGCCTTGTAGTCTACGGAGGGGCAGAGGGGGCCTTTATATTACTTCACTCTTCTTCAGAGGCTAATTATGCGTCTTTACACCCGGACGCAGCTGTTTAGTATAGTGTATGAGACTGTCCCAGTCGTTAGGCTACTCCAGAACTCAGTGGCTAACTTAGCCAGACTTACGTGTCCTATCACTGTAGTGATGATCTGCTTACTCAGGGGGCCACCCCAACGAACTCCGTTGTCTCACTGGCAGCGCTGCGCTGTCAGTGTAGCCGCTCCTCAGATCACTGTCACCCGGTTACTGAGTGGAACAATCACTCCGCTCTGCTTCTCCTCTGTGCACAAGAACTATTGCTGTCTCCGTCTGAGCTGCAGTAAATCACAGCATGTAGAATGTTCACTTCAAACCACGCTGATCACTGCTTGAATCTCCCAGGCACTCCGTAAAACTCCCTCAGATGCAGGCTTTCTCAGCACACATTCCTACTGGTGTCTGACATCACGTCCCCCTCTGCAGCCTATAAATCTTCTCCCCCCCGCCCCCCCCCCCCCCCGCTCTCCTCTCAGGCAGTCGGATTCTCCTGGGTCTCACCACCCTCCAGATTGCTTCCGTTGTGCACAGCCTCGGTTGCCTAGCGCCCAGGCTGCAATTGCAGAATCCCAGACTGTCACAGTTCATTAAGTTCACAAGTGACACAGCCGAGCCACAGCTTGTAACCCTTTCCTATGTTTCTATAAAAGGGGTATCCCTCAGGACTGGGATGCCACATGTCTTCTGATAAACGGCCCCTCTGTGATCCCAGGAACCAGTGCGAAGACAGACATATTGGGAGTCTGATTAAAAGTCTTCTGCACAATACACATGTTCCGGCAGTGCCTTGTGCTCTAGCGTCTGCTCCATGGCATAAGGCAGACGATAGACACAAGGGAGGCGGAGCCCAGCGAGTTACTGTTTAGTTAATTTTTTTTTTGCCATCTACAGATGCCGAACTGAAATTGAGAAGCAAAATGAAAACATATGACGTTTCCGTTCTTCTCTGAATCACTCTCCCCATACTAGTGGGATACTGCTGGAGAAATCTTGAACTGGGTACACCCTGGAGCGATATCGGGCCAATATGTAGTTTCCAGACGAATCAAGAGATCGTACCATCCTTCATTACACTGTTCTGATGTGTACCGCGGTAACAATAAGTCAGCTAGTCGGCCGCCATATCGTCCGGGTACACAATGATCCAGTGTGTACCCATCTTAAGCATACCCTTTCTTAAATACCAGGATGCGGTGAAAAGCCGTTTTCTGAAATGCTTCATAAAATAGATTTTCATTGCAGCATGAATTAACCCCTATTAGTAATAGCAAATGAATATTAAGCTTCCCCAGTTAATGCTTAGCACCCTAAATTAGCATATGCCTCTTTGGTACTGAGGGTATTAATACTCGAGGGCTGAGTTTGTGTTGCACACATTCCAGTTTCCATATCTGTCATTCTTTTCTGCATTTCCCAGAAAAGCTACAGTAGCTCTTGTTTTCTTTTCCAGAAGATTTTAAAAACACAATCAGTATTTTTGCTCTTTCTAACAGAGACAATTATATCTTCCCCAAATGCAAAATGGACAAAAATGTGTTTTCTTTTTTTTAATCACTTAACTGACGAATTATTATTTAATAACATTAAAATTGTTCTTACTTTATATTAAGTCAAAAACTTTTTTAATATTTTAGTGGGAAAAAAATATATCTAGGGGTATCTAACACCCAGTATGCGGTTACTAACTCGACAGTTAAAATGTCAACAATCGGGGCGTGGCCTGGAGGTTAGAGGGAGCGGACATGTGTCAGAAGAGCTCCAACTTCCTCAGGGGATTCTCCAGCTTTCTCAGGTATACTCACTCCCACTTTGCTGCAGAGAGGTGTGCGAGTGGTTTGGGGGATGGTAGGGACAGGTTTGTGGTTTGCCGCGATTCCCATCCGTCGCTACAGACACTGGGGCCTACTGCTCTCACTGAAGGCACAGACTTTCCTTAAGCTGCTGCTGCTTGATGCGGAGGTACAGTGGGGGTGTGCATCAGCCGTCGGAAGTTCTGTTCGATACTTCAGATAAATGGACTCTACTGTACCTTCAATTAGCAAGATTGATATTTTACCACAATCCAGGTCAGGCTCTTTTTTTAGTGTGGGATATTAGCGCCAGACAGGCTCTCCCAGGTCCCTGGAGGTTGGGTAACTCTGGGGGTCACTCTGACCCGATCGTAGCTGTGCTAAATTTAGCACAGCTACGATCATCTTCCCTCACATGCGGGGAGACGCCCAGCAGGAGGATAGTCCGCCCCGCATGTCAGGCCACCCCCCACCCCCGCAAAAGTACAAAAGCATCACACAGCGGCGATGCTTTTGTACTTGTAGAGTAACTCCCAGCCAGCGCAGCTCCTGCGGCTGACTGGGAGTTAGTTGTCGCTGGCCGGGACGCAGCGGCTGCGTGTGACATCATGCAGCTGATGCGCCCCCCCCCCCCCACGAACCGGCTACTCCTGCGTTGGCCGGACTGCGCCCACAAAATGGCAGCCAAACGCCGCCCCCTCCTGCCCAGCAATCGCTTCTGCCTGTCAGTCAGGCAGAGGCGATTGCTGGGCTACGACAGCCGTCGGCTATCTGTCATGCGCCGGTGCACTGCGGCGCTGGCGCAGTTCCGACCTGATCGGCTGCTGTGCGAAAACGCACAGCACCGATGAGGTCGGAATGACCCCCTATATTCTATCCCAACCGGAGGCTCTGCAAGCTATCTAGAACTCCCCCTCCCTATTTTTAGACACCAAAAAGCCTGAGGATACCTCTGTGTTTAATGTTTGGTGTTCTCTGAAAGCAGTAGTTAGAGACTCTGCAATTCAGGTGGCAGTGCGGATTAAACATGTCTATAGGCAGTGTCCATTGTGTGTCAAGGACAAGAACACAAAAAAAGTCTGATTCACTGCCAAATACGTTACTACAGTATGTTGTTGTACCTCCATACCGTACCTTGCTCCTGGTCACCATTAGTCACTCCCGCGTGTTGCCCATACAAAAATCTATGGCTTCAACCTTAAAAACCAAATGGTGGCAGCTTTTTGTACTGTATGCTGTGATAGATTTAAAAAAAATTATATATATATATATATATATATATATATTTTGGGGGGGGGAGGGGGAGGGGGGTGTTGGTCATTATTACATGGTATTATGTTCATTGACCTCTTTACACTAAATCAAACCTGGCCAGGTTAGTCTTGCATCTACAAAGAGCAAGTCACCATACATCTTTTTTTTTTTTTTTTCCAAAATATTTTTATTGAGGTCAAAAAGGCATGTTGAATCATAACAGATGATGACATATAATGACATATAATTCAACTGTACCTGGGGCCACATTAGCCACCCGGGACCGTTGTGTGTGAAAAGAAAGAAAAAATAGAATCCGAAGCCTAGAACAGAGAACCTCACATTTTCACTTTTTACATCGATACGTTTAGATATATGTTATATCATAGTATTGTGTAACCAAATAGCAAAGTTAGTAAACATAAAATATGATGGAACAGTTAATGTGTTCCTGCTAATTAGCAGATTCTTTGCCTAGCAGTAAAGCATATTAATGCGTCTCCCCCTTTGGGGATCGCTAAATCCTAAAACAATAAAAACACTAACAGTATTAACAACATTATTAACATTATTAATCGTACCTGCCAGAACCCGGGGGCCGCCGACCCATCCACGGAGACATCAACAGTGTGGTAAGAAGAGATAGACGATAGATATCCAGTGTTAGGGAGTAGGAGGAGGTAGATGTAAGAACTTAAGGGTCAGGTGCGGGCAATCAGAGTTGAGACGATGAGAGGGAATAGAGAGCAAGAAAACAAGAGAAGAGTAGAAGGTAGGGAAGCGGAGAGGGGGCTAGGGTGTAGTTATGGAAGAGCGATGGGGGGTCATCTGCTAGAACTTGGTGTCCGTACCAGGTGGTGCAGTGAAAGCTTTGTTTAATGGCTGTTTTTGTCGGAATAGGTAGTGTGTTGATAAATCGTCGCCAGCAGTGAAACAAAGTGGGGGTTAATATTTCTTTGTTAAGGGAAGTCTCCAGCCAGTCCATTGTGAATAGGAATAGTAGTCTAGCGGTAGCTAGAGGTAGTGTGGGGGGGGGTATTGGATATCCATTGTTGTAATATGGCCTTCCTGCCTACCGCTGAGAGGATCATAATTAGTTTCGTGTCTCGAGAGGGAATATCGTTTTGGTCACGGACATACCCGAATAGCGCCCAAGAGGCAGTACATCGGAAGCGCAAGCCCAACTCGGCAGTTCCGTAGGTGTGTAGTTCTGTCCAAAATTTTTGGATGTGGCTGCAGTGCCAGAAGCAGTGCATAAGATCTGCTATTAATGAAGAGCATTTTAAGCATTTAGCCGAGTCGGACAAGCCCATCAAATGGCTCCTCCTTGGTGATATGTAGGCTCTGTGTACTATTTTGTATGCCATTTCTTGATAGAGGCTGGCAGGGATAAGTTTGAGGGAGCTCGCAAAGCTATCCACTATGTTCTCCGGGGACATTGACGGGATTTGGGTGGACCATGTTTGTATTTGTGTGAGGTCTGTAGTAGGTATGTGTTCCGTGCGTATGCGGGTATATATTGCTGAGATGGAGCAAGTCCCTGAGCGCAGAAGTGCGTCCAGAGAGTTAACCAGGTCTGTGGCAGTAAGATGTGAGAGGGTCGATCGTATGTAGTGTGATATTTGGTAGAAATAAAAGCGATGGCGGGGGCTAACTCCATATTTGGTTGACACCTCCGTGAAGGTGAGTATTCTTTTGTTGGAGTCGAGGAGGTTTCCTATACATGTGATACCTGAGGCGTGCCAATTGGTAAAGGGGATGTGGGCCTGACCATTTTGGAATTGTGTATTTCCGACCAAAGGGAGAAAGAGTGAGTAGGTGTGGTGTAGCTTAAGAGATCTGCGGGAGAGTCTCCACGCTACAATAGTAGAGGTTAATAGAGGGTTATCCAAATGAAGGTTAGATATTTCCGATTTGTTTGCGTGGAGGATGTAGCTGAGGGATAGGGGTGCACAGAATTGGGAGTCGACTAGTGAGTCGGTAAAAGTAGACGTTCCGTGGATCCAGTCCACAGCGAATCGGAGGAGACAAGCATGGTTGTATTGCTCCACGCTCGGCAGATTCACCCCTCCATTTTGTATTGTTTGGGTTAACTTAAAAAGACTTATCCTGGGTCGTTTATTGGCCCAGATAAATTTCGAGATCGAGGAATTGAGATGAGATACATCAACTTTTGAGAGTATGATGGGCAACATCTGCAGAACGTAGAGCAGTCTGGGGAAACTAACCATCTTGACTAGATTACAGCGCCCCAGGAGATTTAAGGGTAGTGTTTGCCATAGCGTGAGTTCTGTCTGGATCTTAATGAGAATTGGGTGGATGTTGTCGGTGTATAGACGGGTGGGGTCAGCGGGTAGTATGATGCCTAGATATGTAATGTGGGTGCTAGCCCATCGGAATGGGAAGGGGGTATCCCAGCCTTTAGTAATCTGGGGAAATATGGCCAATGCTTCCGACTTGTCGAAATTGACGGTGAATCCTGCAAAAGAGGAAAAGCGGTCAATAGCTTCTTGTAGTGCTGTTATCGACTGTCGTGGGTTGGAGGTAAGTATAAGGATGTCGTCTGCAAACGCCATAAGTTTAATTTCCCTGTTGCCAATTTTTATACCACGAAAGGTGGGTAAGTTGGTGATATATCGTATAAGGGGTTCTAGGGCGATGTTGAAGAGGAGGTGGGAAAGGGGGCAACCCTGTCTAGTTCCTCTCTCTAGGAGAAAGGGTGGGGAGGGGGTATTGTTAACTATCACCTGCGCAGATGGATTAATGTAGAGAGAGTCAACCAGTCCCCGAAACGTCTCGCCAAATCGCTGGTAGAGTAGAACTCTTGTTAAGTGAGGCCAGGCGATCTTGTCGAAAGCTTTTTCAGCGTCCAGGTTGATTAGGATGTTGTCTGTGATATTATTGGTGTGGGAGTGAGTAATGGCTGCCAGCGCCACTCTGATGCCTCGCACTGATTGTCTATGTTTAAGAAATCCCATCTGCGCTGGCGATATAATACGGGAAAGGCATAGCTGTAGTCGATTGGCCATCAGTTTGGTGAGGACTTTAAAGTCTTGATTAAGGAGTGAGATCGGTCTGTAGGACCCAGGCAGGGAGGGGTCTTTGCCTGGTTTTGGTATGACAATAATTGTGGCTTCGTTAAACCTAATGGGGATCTGTTTAGAGGTGAGAATATGGTTATAGAGTGATGTGAGGGTAGGGGCGAGTTCGTCTCTTAATATTTTGTAAAATTCCGCTCCGTATCCATCTGGGCCGGGGCTTTTGTTGTTTGGTAGGGTCTTGATGACCTCCACCACCTCCTCCACTGTTATCGGTTTATCTAGGGAGTCCCTCTCCTCTTGGGTCAAAATGGGGAGGTCTGCTTCCTTCAAAAATGATTGGTTGGCAGCAGGATCATCAGGGCCTTTGGTATATAAAGATTGGTAGAAATTTCTAAATTCTGAACAAATGAGGTCAGGAGTGGTGGTCAGTTTGTCCGCATGCATGATCGCGTTGACCCAGTTACGAGATTTGGGTCCTTTGATTAAATTTGCTAATAATTTGCCTGATTTGTTACCCCATCTGTGGAGTCTATTCCGCTGATAGTCATAGGAAAGCTGAGCCCGTTCCGTGAGAAATGTATCATATACAAGCTTGGCTGAGAGGTACGCCTCTTTGTGGGCGGGGGTGTCGTGTTGTGTGTAGCTGCGGTATGTTGAGGTGAGAGTGGAGCTCAGGGCGTGTAGTTGGGAGGAAAAATTTTTCCGTTTGGCGTGTGTATAGGACATAATGTGTCCCCTAAGGACGGCCTTTG
Source organism: Pseudophryne corroboree (assembly GCF_028390025.1). Taxonomy (NCBI): domain Eukaryota; kingdom Metazoa; phylum Chordata; class Amphibia; order Anura; family Myobatrachidae; genus Pseudophryne; species Pseudophryne corroboree. Next base: position 168,855,938 of record NC_086445.1, read on the forward strand.
CCGCCCCCCAAAAGATTGGTGAATCTAATTGTTGATCGCTATTGTCTGAGGTGTAGTTATGCCAGGACTGTTTGAGGTGAAGCATAAAATCAGTAGACTGGCGGAGGTAGGCTGGAAATCGCCATCTCAAGGCGGTGCGTTGTGGTAATCCTAGTTGGAGATGGAGAGATATAGGGGCATGGTCCGAGATGAGAATATTCTCGATAGATGTATAGGTGATTTTGGGTAGGAGATTGGTGCCGGTAAAGATGTAGTCGATTCTGGAGTGGGATGAATGGGGGTGGGAATAAAAGGAATAGTCTTTTTGGGTGGGGTGGAGTATTCTCCACGGGTCTAGGAGGTTTAGTTGGGTACAGAAGGAGGAGAGCAAGTGGGTGTGGGGAGTAGAGGTAGTAGCACTTACCCTGGATCTGTCCATGGATGGGTCGACGACCGTGTTAAAATCTCCGCCAACTATCAAGTTTTGGCCTCCCCAGGTTATAAGGGTCGATAGCAGATCTGCAAAAAAAGAATCTGGTGAGGTATTTGGTACATATACGTTAAGGAGAGTGTATGTCGTGTTTTGTATGTTTATATCTAATAATAAAAATCTGCCCTCTGGGTCAAGCTGCTTTCTGAGGATTGAGTGTTGTAGGTTGGCATGGATTAAAATCGCCACACCCCTAGATTTCGCGTGATAGGGAGAAGATATGCAACTCCCTATCCACGGGGCACGGAGGGTGTGTCTAGGATCATCCAACCAGTGTGTCTCTTGTAAAAATACAATCTGGGGAGACAAACGTTTCAAATGAGCCAGCACTTTTTTCCGTTTGACCGGGTGATTAAGGCCCTCTACGTTCCAAGATACCATGTGGAGTAGTGTGGCCACTGGATCTACGTCTATGGGAGTTTGTGAGTGGGAGTCGGAGGGCATATTATCCCACTCCCATCGGGAAAAATATCATTAGAAAGGTTGGAAGGATAAGATGGGGTCCCACCCCGACCCAGCGAACGGGGGGGGAGTTTCCCAGTGGGGGGAGGGGGCTCCGACTTAGGCAGGCACAACTGACAAAACATAAAAATAATAACATAAGTAGTTTCCAACTATGGAAACCTAAACAACAGAAAATACACATGAGTGCGGGATATTCGCACTCCTTATATTCTGCATTTGAGACCTGAAAAGAAGGTTCGGATAGTGTTTAGCCATAATCAAAAAGAGTCACATGGTGATCAAGTGGAAGGAAGGGCGAAGTGTAGCCTAGCTTCGTCTGGATCTTCAAAGAACTTCGGACGTCCGTCTTCAAAGACTCTGAGGCGCGCTGGGTATAGTAGTGCGAATTTGATCTTTGCCTCAAAGAGGTGTCTGCATATGGGGGCAAACTCTTTGCGTTTCGCCGCCACTGCAGCTGAGAAGTCCTGAAAGATGAGAAGGCGTTCTCCGTTGATCGTCAGATTGGCTGTTTTTCGGTATTGGTCTAGGAGTCTCGTTTTATCTGCGTAATTTAAGATCCTCATGATGACCGGACGTGGGCGGCCTGATGTGTTTTTCCGTTCCGGGCCTAATCTGTGTGCTCTTTCAATGATCAGGGGGGATCCCTTGAGGTTCATGGACAGTTGTTCTGGGATGGCTAGCGAGAGGAGATCTAAGAGCTCGTGGCCTTTTACGGACTCGGGGATACCGATGACTCGTAGGTTATTTCTTCTGCTACGATTTTCCAAGTCATCGAGCTTATCCGAGAGATCCGCGACTTCGAGTTGTTTCGCCTGTAAGGATCTTTGAGCTTCAGTCAGGTCATCCTCTAGGGCCGAGATCCTTTGCTCTGCCTCATCCAGGCGAGTGGAGTGTTGGGTTAATAGAGTTGATGATGATTCGATAGCTTCCTTTATGCCCGCTAGTTTTTCGTCGAGAAGAGGGCCTAGTACCGCCAGTAGGTCTTTGTGCTTCATCTTGGGTTGTTTGGCAGGCGGTTTAGATTTGCGGGAGCTTCTGGAAAGTGAGCGTGTAGTAGAGTGATCAGAGTCCGATGAGTCTATTTCTGGGGTGTCCTCTCGGGTTTGTTGATCAGTCCCTGCGGGCATTACGGATAGAAGTATCAAGAATTTTTCCATGCAGGGTCGCCCAGAGGGGGAGGTTAAGGCTAGAAACACTAGGTGCTTAGGTAGTAAATGATGTAGTGGGTCTCATGTGCTAGGTGGTTATTTATTGCTGGTCTTCATTTAGTGCGTTGCAGGTGCTCATCAAATATGGCATCTAGCTCACTAAAGCAGAGATCAGGGTGAGGGGGTATGGGTATCTCTTGACCGATGTTGAGGAGGTTGTCAGAAGTATGGATAAGAGTTGCAATAGGCTTGATTTTCGCTATCAGCAGCCGTCGCTCCGATTCCGCAGTCCGGGTCTGGTGAGAGCGGGGTGTTGAGGGAGATCTGACAGGGAGGCAGGCGTCGGCTGAGTCCTCAGGCTTCCGGCGCGATAGCCGCCGAAATTGAGGCCCCGGTTTTTGCTCTGTGACTGGGCCGCAATCTGCGGGAGCGTCCACGTTGCTCCCCGATTCCGCGGTCCGGGTCTGATGAGAGCGGGGTGTTGAGGGGAGGGTTAGTGGGTGGGGGTAATGAATAGGAGCGGGTCTTGACGGTCCTGGAGGGGATTTTTGATGTTTTAAAGCAGGAGCTCCTCCAGTCTGCGACTGCTCTTCTCCTGTGCCAGGCCACGCCCCCCAGGCCTCACTTCTTATATCTGTAGGGTACACCTGTCGGTTCCACAAACCTCACCAGCTGTTGCAGGTCTCTGTTATACAGGAGACTATACCCCAGGTCGCAGTGTGATTAATATAAAATTTGATCCCAAGGCAGGTCTGCTGCCAAGCCATGCCCCTCCATATCGGTCATTTCAAGATGATATACAATGATGATGATGATTCCCCTCCGGTTGTCAGAGAGGAGACCTGTGGGCAGGCAGGATTATAGGGATAAATGTATAGCAGCTGTGGTACCAGAAGCAACCACCAGAGGGAGCTCCTATTGCAGCCTATCTCCAGCTATGAAGCAGGATGGGTGCTTCGCCAACCTCAAGATGGCCGCCGCCAGTCGATGAGACCAAGTTCCTCCGGAGCTCTCCCGGTCGCCATCCACCGTCAGCGGGGTGGGGGAGCTGTCAAACGGGGGTATGTGAGGCGGGGGGCGGGTGTCAGGCGTCCGTGGTGGCCGGGGGATCGGCGAGGCAGCGCAGGTGATGAGGTTTTAGTCGGCGCCAACCACAAGATGGCCGCCGGCCGTCCGTTCCGTGTGTCCCGGCCACTGTCTCCCGCAGGCCGCCCGGTCCCTGGTCCTCTCTGGGTCTTTGGGGGTTTGCTGGGCAGGGTGTCTGATCTCCGGAGAGCTGCTTAGGTGGAGGGGAAAGTCCGTGCAACCGCCGCTCCGGGCCCGGCGGTCCCCCGTCCTCACCCCAAAATCGAGGCCCCGGCTTCAGGGACAGAGGTAGGCCGCAATCCGCAGGGGGCAGCGCAGGGCCCCCCCGATTCCGCAGCCTCGACCTCTGGATGCAGGGTGGTTCAGCAGGGCTTAGGGGCTATGTGATTATACAGAAGCCCTCAGATTTGGGCCAGGGGGTCCCTTTTAAAAAGCTGCTGGCAGGAGCTCTTCACAATCCTGACCTCCCTCGATGCCAGCCAGGCCACGCCCCGTCACCATACATCTTATAATTTTGCTTACCTCGTTCTAATTTCATTTAATGCAGGATGGTATCTCCATGTAGCCAATGAGTCTAATGTATCACATGTACTGCTACATTTAGGCTGGGTACACATCTGAAAGATGGGCAATCGGGCCGATAGTCGAGGCGATTTCATTACGTCCTGGACAATGCCACATTGCCCGTACACACTGCCGATGTAATGAACAATGTAGCAACATCTCGTTCCATCCTTTATTACACTGCAGCACATTGCACAAGATATCTTCTGATTGGCTGTGCAGTGTGTGCAACCTGTGTGGGTGCGCAATCGGGCATACACACTAAACAATATCTGTGATCTGACGTTCCAGTATGACATATTGTGCTAATAACGTTTAGATGTATAACCGGCATTAGATACCTTGCAGGATACTCTCCCTGTACTACATAAATGTGAGTACCATTCGTTAATCATGAGCCAATAATTCTGTTAAAGGCCCAATAGTCGTCTCCTAGGGTTATACATGTTGTAGCCAAGTGTCACATGCACTTATGGGTAAATGTATCATCTGACGTTATGGGGTAGAAGCAGTATCAGCACACGCTACAAGCGCTATACCGCTTCTCTTCCATATATAAATCTGCCAGTATGAGGTACATGACAGAGCCCTGTCCATATGGCCACTGCTATCTATAAGATAGGAAGCTGATATGCATTGGCAGTTTGGCACTGCCCGTTCCGACACCTGCAGCTATAGATTTCGACAGCTGCAGGTGGCGATGCCCCATCTCCACAGCAGAGACAGAGCTGACCCTGGCTGTGACGGGTGCCGGCTCCGGACTGCGCAGCATGAGTGGCGAGATCCTGCACATGTGTAGTGGAGCCTAAGCTGATGCGCTGTGTGGTCACGGGGACGTCGCCGGAGGGGAGAGTTTTCACTCCTCCGCTTCGGCAGACAACATGTTAATATATCTTGTCGATGTCCGATGTCCCTTCCTGCTACGCATCGGTAATTAGGTGAAGCAGGAAGTGTTATAGAGGCACTGATCATTACCCCTTAGCCTGTGACTTTCTGGCCACTGACATAACAATGGGAGAACATAAACTCTACTTTTATGCTGATAAAAATATTTAAATAAACTGGTAGAACATTTCCGCGCAATCAGAAAGCTGCATCTCTCAGAGCTGTATTTATAAATATTGGTGAAAAATGAATAATACCACAAGGAAAGTGTTATCAACAGAAAATGTTTGTTAAATACATGTGAAAGTAACAAATTATTTTGAACTAGTTCAAATGAAAAAGACAAACAAGTTGTGCGAATACATTCAATGGCATTAAATGCAACAAAAACAAAACTATAAAATCACTTATAAAACTTGTTAAACAAGTGATGCATAAAAATATATATAGAAATACAGATGCGTCTTATATCTAGCACCAATACGCCACACAGCACGAGATGTCTGGCACGAGTGAGCCAACAGATCTCGTGCAATTCTGCTAGAGTCGGACGTCTTTTATTTGCCAAAAATGAGTCTTAGTCACAACGCTGATTAATTTTATATGGCACACTTATATCTGTGTGCGAGTGAGTCTGTATATGCAGCACAATGGAAAACAGCCAAGGCCGTTACATTGTAGGACTTTGTATGCAGTCAGAGACACGGTCGCATACAGATATACAAGTGTGGCATACCAAATGAATCAGCAGAGTCTCCTGATGCATCCTAGTTGCAACAAAAATGCCTGATGCTAGCAGAGTCTCATGGGACCTGATGTGTCAAGATGGGCTGTTTGGCGCAACTGCAGCAATAATGTTTGAGGACACGTCTGTAGTTAAATAACCATTTACAAACTTAACAACTATTAATATGCAGTGTCCACTGCTTGAGGCAGACCCGTGCATAGGTTGTGGTCAAAGCGAGGGCTCCATGGAATTGTAATCACAGTCAGTGAGGTGCGCTGAGGTCAATGGCTGGGGAGGCACTGGCTAGTATCAAAGCCAGATTTACACATACACATACAGTATATGATTTGGTGGTGAGATTTAACTATAAATATTTTAATAATTATACAAAGATTATATTTATGAGTTATAAATATCATCTTCGTATTATTCTAATAATTTTTATAGTCAAAACTCTGGCGTGTACTGGAGTATGACAGGTGAGGCTCTGCCTCCTCAGCCTACCCTGACTGCACGTCACTGATCACGGTCACATGGTAACTGGGTTCCTGGGAGGCTGGAGGTCGGTAGTGGAGGTGAAGCGCAGGACCTCTCTACGGAATCCCCAGATGTTGCCATCATAGACTTAAGCACAAGGTTGACCTCACTCTGTTGTACTTCCAAGAATGACAACAATCTCTTCTGTTCTTCAAAGACACTGTCTACCTTATCCTCCAGTCTGCTGTAACAGACACAGAGCTCTTCACGCTGCTTCAAGCCAGGCCAGCCTGCAAAATGGTACAAAAAAACATGAATCAAGAATAAAAATATAAATTACCCATCAGTCTGTAATCTTACCATGGCGACCTCTAGTTCATCAATGGTTATACCATTTTGTTAAGACTGTAGGAATGTAATGCAATTCAAATCTTCTGTCTTGCAATTGTCAATCATTGCTTTATGTCATGCACCAAAGTCTATAATTCTGCCTAATCAGAACCCATTACATTCCTCCTCTGTGTTCTGCAGACCACTGGACTTCCCAGTATAGTTTCCTTGTAAGGTAACAAAGAGGCAAAGAAAGTAAAACCTCCGAGTGGGGGCACTCTTTGAAATATGGGTTTTGTTAAAACTTTTCTTTTAATTCTTAATGAAAGTAATGAACAGTATTTATATTTTTTACAGAGAGAAAAAAAAACAATCTCTGTTCAATGAGTATAATCCTCAAGATTGTGGCTGTGCCATAAAGAGGCACGCAGTCGTAGTTAAATAAAATTTCTCAACTATTAGAATAGTTGGCTGGTCGGTACCGTATGGGTGAAAATATATAAGTAGTATTAAGTTCTCTTGAGGACAATCATATTGTACATAGATTCAACATTAAACGTTAGTCCAAAGAGAGAATAAGGTGCTTCCAAAAACATAAGGTAATATTTTTTTGTGAGAGATATCATGGTAATAATAGTTTATGATGCCCTGAAATCTCCAAAAGGAAACTATGAGTACAATGCAATAGTATATACAGTGTAATATGTATGTTTTTCTCCAAAAAATAAAGTACTTTGTTGTTTTGTAGTGAGTGTCTACAGAGAGAGAGACTATCAGAGATGAGATAATACAGTTATGGTAGACTTAACATTATTAACTCTCTTTCTGCGAGGTACATTGGTTCCACAGGAAAACATCAGGGGTATAGAGGCTAAACCTTTAGACTGTCCCAAGATGCATTGGGGCCTCCCCTATAAACCCCTGGGAGTTCAGTTTTGTTAACCAGTCCAATGCAGGAGCAGGTAAGAGAGAAGGTAGATGTTAGTCACATAGAACCACATTCTCCAGACAGGAGAAGGTACCAGCGACTGATGCCATACAAACCCAAAGAAGCTAGGTGCGTCTGGGTGGGTGCCCTGTGGAACCAATGTACCTCGCAGAAAGAGAGTTAATGGTAAGTCTACCATAACGCTATTTTCTGCAGCAGGATACATTGGTTTCCACAGGAAAACATCGGGGATGTCCTAAAGCAGTTCCTCAAGGGAGGGGATGCGCCTTAGCGGGAATGAGAAGCCAGCGTTGAATGTGTTCACTGAGGACCACGTAGCTGCTGCCTTGCACAACTGTTCTGCAGATGCGCCATGGCGGGCCGCCCAATAAGGTCCAACAGACTGAGTAGAATGGGCTTTAATAGCAGCAGGAGCTGGGAGTCCAGCCTGCGCATAAGCTTGTGCAATCACCATTCTAATCCATTTGGCCAAGGTTTGCTTATTCGCAGGCCAGCCACGTTTGTGGAAACCAAACAGTACAAAAAGGGAATCTGACCTTCTGATAGAGGCAGTCCTCTCATCATAAATACGGAGAGCCCTTACCACATCCAAAGAACGCTCTTTGGAAGACAAGTCTGAAGAGATAAAGGCCGGAACCACAATCTCTTGGCTAAGGTGAAAAGATGACACCGCCTTAGGCAAATAGCCCAGTCGAGTTCGTAGAACTGCCCAGTCTCTGTGAAAAATCAAATAGGGTGGACGACAGGACAAAGTGCCTAAGTCCAACACCCATCTTGCTGAGGCAATAGCCAGCAAGAACGTTTGGTCGTGAGCCATTTAAGGTCCGCTGACTCAAGAGGTTCAAATGGAGACTCTTGCAGGACTTTCGGTACCACAGTTCAATCCAATGGAGGCACAGGAGGGACATAGGGAGGCTGAATCCTAAGTACTCCCTGAGTGAAAGTATGAACATCAGGTATAGACGCAATTTTTCTCTGAAACCATACCGACAAAGCAGATATGTGAACCTTGAGGGAGGCCAGACGGAGACCTAAGTCAAAGCTTCGTTGCAGAAAAGACAGAATTCTGAACGTTCTGAATGTAGAGACATCATATTTCTTATCAGCATACCATGTGAAGTAAGAATTACAAACCCTGTAATAAATTCGGGCCGAGGCCAGTGTGCGGGCTTTCAACATAGTCTGAATAACCGCCTCAGAAAACCCTTTGGCCCTCAGGAGTGATGCTTCAAGAGCCATGCCGTCAAAGCCAGTCTAGCCAGGTCTGGGTAGAGACAAGGGCCCTGCATGAGGTGGTCCGGGCGCTGAGGAAGTAGAAGGGGGCTCTCTGTCGACAGACCCTGCAGGTCTGAGAACCAATGCCTTTGAGGCCACGCTGGGGCAACTAAAAGTAGTATTCCTTCTTCCTGTTTGAACTTTCGTAGTACCCTGGGCAGGAGTGACACTAGAGGGAATACGTAAGGCAGCCTAAAGCTCCATGGAACCGCCAGTGCATCCACGAACGCTGCTTGAGTATCCCTTGTCCTTGATCCGAAGACCTTGTGATTGTGTCGAGACGCCATTGGGTCTACGTCTGGTAGACCCCATCTGTACACTAGGAGTGGAAAGACTTCCGGATGAAGACTCCACTCTCCGGCGTGCACGTCCTGGCGACAGAGGACGTCTGCTTCCCAGTTCAGGACACCTGGAATAAACACTGTGATATGGCTGGCAGATGGTGTTCCGCCCAATAAAGGATTTTTGACACTTCCATCATTGTCAAGTGGCTTCGAGTGCTGCCTTGATGGTTTATGTATGCCACCGTGGTGGCGTTGTCTGACCGTACTTGAACAGGCCCGTTCTGTACCAGAGGCAGGGCGAGTGATAACAGTCTGAACACTGCCCCCAGCTCCAGAATGTTTATTGGGAGGAGTGAGTCCTCCTTGGTCCAGCAATCGTGAAATGAGTGTTGCTCCAACACCGCACCCCATGCCCCCAGACTGGCATCCGTTGTTAGCGTGACAGTCGGTGATCCAGAAGGGAAGGCCCTTGCTTAATCGCTGGTTTTGTAACCACCAGGTCAGCGACAGACGAACCTCCAGAGTTAAAGTGATCAACTGAGATCTGATCCGATGACGTTGGCCGTCCCATTTGGAAAGGATTAACCTCTGTAATGGGCGGGAATGAAATTGAGCGTACTCTACCATGTCGAATGCCGACACCATCAGGCCAAGTACTTGCATCGCCGAGTGTATCGACACTCTGTGGCGATAAAGGAAGCATCTTATCCTGTCCTGAAGTTTCAGGACCTTTTCTGGAGACAGAAACAGCCTTTGACTGTGTGTGTCCAGAAGTGCCCCCAGGTGCACCATGTTCTGAGCTCGGACCAGCAAGGACTTCTTCCAATTAATAAGCCACCCATGAGCTTGCAGGAAGTTTACCGTCAGTTGCAGATGACTGAGGAGGACATTGTGGGAATTTGCCAGAATCAGCAGGTCGTCCAGATACGGCAGGATTCTGAGCCCCTGGTGACGGCCATGACCTTGGTGAAGATCCGTGGAGCCGTAGCCTGTACAAATGGTAGAGCCTGGAATTGAAAGTGTAGGTTGCCAATAGCAAACCGCAGAAACTGCTGGTGTGACATGGCAATAGGTATATGCAGGTATGCATCCTGTATAATCAGGGATACTATATAGTCTCCAGGTTCCATAGCCAATACAATTGAGCGCAGTGTTTCCATACGAAAACTGGACACCCTCACAAACTTTTTTAGGAATTTGAGGTTGAGTATAGTCCAGAATGACCCATTTGGTTTCGGGGCTAGAAACAGGGTCGAGTACTAACTTCTGCATCTCTGGGACTGAGGTACCGGCACAACCACTCCTGTACTCAGGAGGGAACGGACACTCATTTGCAAAGCTTGCGCCTTTAACGGATTCGAATGTAGAACCGTGGTGCAAAACTGGCGATGGAGACGTCTCTTGAAGGAGTGTTCTAAACAAATTTTCCTCGCGCTGCGATTGATCAGAATTGCATGCAGCTATTCTCAGGGGTAATTGGTTTTAACCCCTTATATTGTACAACAGAATAGCTACAACGAGAATGCGCTTATTCAGTCTGATGTAGATTTATTCTAACTTTGTTGTTACTAACTTTGTTTCTGGACACGTGGTTAATCTAAGTAAGTTTTGCATGATCTGTCCGACTACTAACAAAAAATTTAGGAAAATATATACTGCATAGACAGTGTAAGATTATCTTTCTAAAAGGAGCTTTTTATTGTATGTATTTTTTTATGTGATTTTTTTATATGTGATGCTGCCCGGTATCATGAATGTATATGTTTAACAATTAACTTTCTTTATAGAATAAGTCTACATCAGATTGAATAAGCGCAATCTCATTGTTTCTATTCCGTCTCTTGAAGGAGACAGCGTAATCGTGAGAGACAACTTCCAGCACTCACACGTCTGAAGTGTTCTTTAACCAGACCTGGGCAAACTGCAGAAGTCGGCCTCCCACCCTGGGGTCCCCAGGGGGAGGCCTGTCCCGTCATGCAGCAGGCTTGTCTCTAGAAGCAGGCTGACGGGCTGCCCAGGATTGTTTGGCCTTTGGCTTTGTGGTTTTGGGAGCACAAGACTGTCTCAGGTATGCAAGACCTTTTGCTTTCCCTTGAGGCCGAAAGGAATGAAAGGTGGAACCTTTTGCCTTCTCTGCTGAAGGATAAGTATTTGGGGGGAAAGCAGTCTTAGCAGCTGCAAATTCAGACACAATTTTATTCAGGTCTTCACCAAACAAAATGTCCCCATTGAAGGGGAGTACCTCCAAGGTCCTATGGAGTCTAGGTCCAGCTTCCATGACCTCAACCACAGAATATAGCGGGTCAGGATAGACGTAGATGACGCCTTGGCCGCCAGCACACCTGCCTCAGAGGACGCCTCCTGAATGTAATAGGCAGCGGTGGTAATGTGAGACAGGTATAGTCTGACATTGTCAGATATATCCTCGGGCAGCTCTTCCTCTAATGCCTGAACCCACGCTTCAATACCTTTTGCAGCCCAGGAGGCAGCAATAGTGGGTCTATGCACAGCTCCTGTAAGGGTGTAAATAGATTTCAGGCAACCCTCCACACGCTTATCTGTCAGTTCTATCAGTGAGGTGACAATGGTGACAGCTAGAGTTGATGACACCACAAGTCGGGTGAATTTTCCCATTTGCTACATAACTCTGCAGGGAGAGGATAGTGAGCCAAGGCCCATTTATGCAGAGGGAATTTCTTCCCTGGAGTAGACCAGGGTTCCCTTCTGATGTCCACTAAGTGGTCAGAATGGGGTAACATAGTTTTAACTACTTTCTGCCGTTTAAACATATCAGTTTTTTTTTGCCACAGTAGTGGAATCCTCATCATCAGAGATTTGTAGGATTTGTTAAATAGCCACCACTAAGGTAGGGACATCAGAATCAGTCTATACAATATTGTCATGACTTTCATCACAGTGGTATTACCAGGTAAAGTTTTTTCTTAAATAATATTGTGGGTAACTCGGCGGCAATTCCCCACCACTAAGTAAATAAAAGTATGAATGTTAGAAAGCAACCAGTTCGGTTTATTGAAGTGATGAAGCAAGATTGGAAAAAAGACGCTTGCTCAGTGAGCAGGATCGTACCCTTTATGATTCAATGTTAATCCACAGAATAGATTCTCAGTTGCTCAGTGATAGTAGCTGAATATAACTACTGAGGATGGTTCGGTACCAAATAGATTAGTCATGTAAAGTGAGTGAAATTCAGGGATCCAGTAGCTTCTACTTCCATGTAGTGTTGATAATTGTCTATAAGCGCCTAGCTCTATTTGTTTTTGTTTCCATGCTATTTGCATGCTAGTGATCTAGTATTCACCAGACTATGCTCCATCTCTGAACTCACTAACTCTCCTTTCCCCCTAGCAGATCACAACCTTATCACCTGCATGCTCTCCTCCGTTAATTCAAACCCTGTGTTGCTGAAGTCCTCCAATCTTCCTCAAGCCCGCAGAAATCTTAACACAATTAATCTTCAAGAACTTTCCACTTCACTCAAACAACTGCTTTCACCTATTTCTGCATTCACCTCTCCTGAGATGGCTGTATCACACCTGAATGAGACTCTAGAACTAACCCTTGATGAAGTGGCTCCAGCTACCCATCACACTCCACGTAGGCCTAGTCAACCATGGCACTCCAAATTAACAAGACAACTACAAAAACTCACACGAAAACTTGAACGTCAGGGGCGTAAATCTCGTATTTCAAGTGACTTCCTCACATATAAGACTGTCTACCATTTTTATAAAAATGCCCTGGACACTGCCAAACAAACATATTTCCAAATTCTTATCTCTGCTCAAGCCTCTAACCCCAAACGACTCTTTAATACATTTAAATCATTTCTGAATCCTCCCTCACCTACCCCACCAGCCACTATCGAGGCACAGGATCTTGCTTCCTACTTCAAGGAGAAGATTGATAAGATCCGAGATGAAATGGTATGCTCTTTGGCAGCCAGTGACCTGCTCCGTTCTTTACCTGAACCCTCTGGCACTCTTTCTTCATTTGATCCCACAAATGAAGATAAAATATCATCACTCTTCTCATCCTGCTTCTCTACTACCTCTCCTCTTGATCCTTTACCCTCACAAATAAGTAAAGCTCTGTCTCTGGTGTTAATCCCTACCTTAACTAACATCTGTAATCTCTCTCTCTCTACTGGTATTTTTCCTTCACTCTTCAAGCATGCAGTGATTACTCCTATTTTAAAAAAACTAAATTCTGACCCTAATGCTCTCTCAAACTACCGCCCTATCTCTCAGCTCCCTTGTCTCTCTAAGCTACTTGAGAGAACTGCCTACACTCGACTCACACAATTTCTTAACTCATACACTTTGTTGGACCCACTTCAGTCAGGCTTCTATTCCCAACATTCCACAGAGACAGCAGGCGTGCCAGGGAAAACGCAGGCGTGGCTGGGCGGGTGTGTGACATCAAATCCGGAAATGAATAGTCTGAAGTGATCCCAAGCGCTGAGTAGGTTTTGAGCTACTCTGAAACTACACAAAAAATTTTTGCAGGCGCTCTGCGATAAAAACGTTCGCACTTCTGCTAAGCTAAAATACACTCCCAGTGGGCGGCGGCATAGCGTTTGCATGGCTGCTAAAAACTGCTAAGCACTGACTAAAGTGGTTAATGATTTGGTCACTACGAAGTCTAAAGGCCACTACGCACTACTTATTCTTCTAGATCTATTTGCTGCATTTGACACTGTATACCACTCTCTTCTCATACAAACACTACAATCCCTAGGTCTTAAAGACACAGTCCTTTCTTGGTTCCTATCCTACCTATCTAATCGCTCCTTCAGTGTTCCAGTCATGCTGGAGGATTATGCAGGCAGCAGAACGTTCTCCTTGGCGTCTCCAGACTCTGTCACGTCTGTCACATGTGCTCAGTGAGAACCTGCTTTCATCTGTGAAGAGCACAGGGCGCCAGTGGCGAATTTCACAATCTTGGTGTTCTCTGGCAAATGCCAAACGTCCTGCACGGTGTTGAGCTGTAAGCACAACCCCCACCTGTGGACGTCGGGCCCCCATACCACCCTCAATGCGTCTGTTTCTGATCGTTTAAGTAGACATGCACTTTTGTGGCTTGCTGGAGGTCATTTTGCAGGGCTCTGGCAGTGCTCCTCCTGTTCCTCCTTGCACAAAGGTGGAGGTAGCGGTCCTACTGCTGGGTTGTTGCCCTCCTACGGCCTCCTCCACGTCTCCTGATGTACTGGCCTGTCTCCTGGTAGCGCCTCCATGCTCTTGCCACAGCTCGCATTGATGTGCCATCCTGGATGAGCTGCACTACCTGAGCCACTTGTGTGGGTTGTAGACTCCGTCTCATGCTACCACTAGAATGAAAGCACCCGCCAGCTTTCAAAAGTGACCAAAACGTCAGCCAGAAAGCATAGGAGCTGAGAAGTGGTCTGTGGTCACCACCTGCAGAACAACTCCTTTATTGGGGGTGTCTTGCTAATTGCCTATAATTTCCACCTGTTGTTTATTCCATTTGCACAACAGCATGTGAAATTGATTATCAATCAGTGTTGCTTCCTAAGTGGACAGTTTGATTTCACAGAAGTGTGATTGACTTGGAGTTACATTGTGTCGTTTAAGTGTTCCCTTTATTTTTTTGAGCAGTGTATATTTCCACCGGCCAATAGTAGATACCAACCTGATATCTCTATCACTGTTGAAAACTCGACTATCTACCATACCCCACAAGCTCGCTGCCTAGGTGTCATCCTTGACTCTGATCTGTCCTTTGTTCCCCACATTCAATCTGTCTCAAGATCATGTTACATGCATCTAAAAAACATATCCAAAATCCGACCATACCTTACACAAGACACTGCTAAAACTCTAATCCACGCTCTCATTATCTCCCGCATTGATTATTGCAACAGTCTCCTAACTGGTCTTCCCAAAACGAGACTCTCACCACTACAATCCATTCTGAATGCAGCGGCGAGGCTTATCTTCCTCGCTAGACGTTCATCGTCTGCAGATCCACTCTGTCAGTCCCTCCATTGGGTACCTGTACTCTACCGCATTCAATATAAAATACTTTTACTCACACACAAGGCCATTAACCAAACTACACCAACATACATCACTTCGCTTATCTCAAAATATCTCCCAACCCGACCTCTTCGCTCTTCACAAGACCTGCGTCTCTCATCCACACTCATTAGTCGCTCCCACTCACGATTGCAGGACTTTCATCGGGCTGCACCCACTCTGTGGAATGCCCTACCACGCACAATAAGACTTTCCTCTAGTCTCCAAACCTTCAAGCGTTCCCTGAAAACTCACCTCTTTAGGCAAGCATATCAAATTCCAGAACCGCCCACATAACTTTCATAAACCTTCCTATCAAATTGCATCCACTCTGCACAGTCCACACATATCCTCACATGTCTTCTCATTCGTCACTTTCCCTTCCTCTCGAACCCGGTTCATCATTGCTGTATGACAATATCATACAGCCCACCAAGAACCTTTGCAATCTGGCGAACAACTATGCAATAGATAGCACCTTTCCTTGTGTACACATGCCTATTTCCCTATAGATTGTAAGCTTGCGAGCAGGGCCTTCCTACCTCTATTACTGTTTGTTATCACCCAGTTTGTTATTGTTATTTCAAATTGTAAAGCGCAATGGAATTTGCTGTACTATATAAGAAACTGTTAATAAATAAATAATAAATAATAGTGCATTGGATGGCTGGAAAGAGTGCATGCAGGCTGGTCTGAGCAGAAGTAAGAAATAGGCATCTCTGCTGTCAGGAGTCCAGATGAGCAATCTCTCTGCTGCACCCGGGCATTGTAGAGAGATGTCATGAACTGATGAGAGAACGCTAGAAAGAGATAAATAAAATGGTCACCTTCCACCTTTGGCGATTTAGGAGGACTCTCAGTTGGCGCTTGTTTACCGGGTCCATGTGCGCTGCACGGAACCCAGAAGTGACATAACGTCCGTTTCACCCCAATGAGGGCTTGTTCACGCGTAGCCTGCTGGAGTGTCTGAGGCTAACGTAGATAAAGCATAATCTGATCAATCGCATGAAGTCAAACTAGACTGATACCGGTTAATGAGCTAAATGGTTCCAGAAGGGGTGCCCTCGATTTCAACCATAGACATTATCCTATAATATAATCAAAATATCTCTCTAATTAATGCAACATTTAATAAGCTCACAAAGTTGTTGGATTATAAAATCAATTTTTCACATAAATATCTATATTGTATATATCTCATTTGTAAATCAAAGACCATGATAAAAAATGAGCATGTATGAGTGCTGGTTTAAAAATAATGATGACACCTAGAATTTGTACATACGCGTTATGAACCATTGTGGTGTAATATGGCTTATGTTCCAGTGACTTATATTTGGAGCAATAAGAAACAATTATGAGGTACTAAAATTTTTTGGTAAGTATAAAAATATTTGGAAAAGTATCAACGTGAACACGGATATAAGTCTGAGGCAATCAACATAGATGTTTATTACAAGGGAGGATAACTGTATAAGGCTCACGCTGTGGCATGACGGACATTTTGTTTGTCATCTTATTATCATCATGTTATTTTCACAGATATGGTACCGACCAGCTAACTATTCTGATAGTTGAGAAATGTTATTTTAAATACGATTGTGTGTCACTTTATGGCACAGCCAGAACCTGGATGATTGTAGTCATAGATTGTTTGCCCCCACTCAGAGGTTTTACTTTCTTTGCCTCCTTGTTATCTTATAAGGAGACTAAGGGGGTAATTCAGACCTGATCGCTTGTGTGGCCGGAGAGAGACCAGCCAACGTGGACAATGGCGGCGCGGCACTGAAGGGGTTAACCCTCAGTGACCGGCGCCATATTCAAGGACAATGGGCGCTTGGCGCCACTTTTAAACTGTGCACTGGTGCTAAACGCCATCTTTAAATGTAGTGTGGGTGCTAGGCACCGGGTATTTAAAAATATATTTACTACTGTGTTTTCACCAATGTTATATTTAATGCAAATGCCAGCACTTAGAAGGAATGTGTAAGCTGTGTTGGTTTTAAAATGCACTTACTATAGATGTCTGAATAATCATCTCCTGTCAGTAGGAAGTGGCATGCTGATGGCCCTGTCCTAGCAGAGAGGTGTGAATGACAATACTTTTGATGTGTAAGTTCCTTAGAGAGATGTTACTCACAGGGATCTCCTTATCCCATATGTAAAGTAGTTCTGGACTTGGAACCTGTTTCATGTAATGATTTAATTGATATACGAACCCTGAATGGCAGATGCAGGAAGGAAGACTGTTTGTTTGTATTGTAGCCTTTCCTGTTGTAATCTCAAACACTGGGTTTGCCTGGAGATGTGAATGAGACAGAAACATTTCTATTTTGAAGCTATGTGATAAATTTATCAATAGTGAATGTTAATCTGATACCAAACGTTGTCTGGGTGACAGGAAGGAGGATATTTTGTATTATTGCACTTATCTCCTTTTGAAATATAATTTATTTATTGGTATTTTGTAAAATAACCTGATTGGTTGGAGAAGACAGGGAGGGCTTACCCCCCTGTGGTACTGTGTGGAAAACTGACATAAAAAGGAGACCTGCGTGCCTCCAGAGTTGTATTGTAGTTGTACCATCTTTATTCTGCTGAAACATCTGATTGTATGCTGTTGCCCCTAGCAATAGGGAGGATCCTTTTTAAAGGTTATTATTGAGCAAATAAACATCATTGCCTCAAGAAGATTGCTTCATCTTGTGACCTACAGGGTTATGCCAAACATAGCCCCGTCCTCCAGCTGTCCAGGGAAGCACCTAACGTCTCCAAGTTCCGCCTTCCGCCAGCTACCGGTAGAGGCCTAGCAAGTGGCTAGTGGGGATTCGTCAACACCGCACAGGTGTGGTAAGGCAGTGCGTCGGCACATACAGAGCAGAACCGTGGTTCCAAACGCCACGGCAGGTTAGGAGTTTGGTGGTGGCAGCATAAACCCGCCCACAACGCAGTGGGTGGAGTCAGTAACAGGCGGTTACTGACGGTAAGCGGGAATCCCCTATGTGGTCAGGCCTCGTGTGACTTGACCTTCCATTCTGTGCGCAGCCAACGGGACGCGAAAGCGGCGAGTGCTTTCGTACGGGACCGTCCTGTCACAGAAATTGTTGGCATAGCGGTGGGATTATCCCAGGCGGCTTTTCATCACCCGATTGGAGAAGCCGAGTTACTCAGGAGAGGAGTAACTGCAGCGCAGGAGAACGCACAAGATGGCGGAATTCAGCGGAATGTCCAAGGATGATCTGGAGATCGCGTGCCAGGAGAAGGGTGTGGATATCCCTTTCAACGCGTCCAGAAGCGTCATGAAGGCGGCGCTCATGAGCGTGGAGGAGTCCCATCGGGCGGAGGTGGAAAGCACTGACGGCGTCAGCATCGCAGAGGACGGCCCAACAGTGGACCTTCGTAAGGAACCGGTGAGAACCACAAGCCCCGCCCTCTCTCACAGCAGCAATGTTTCCCAGCAATCCCTAGCAGGGCCAGGATCCCAACGTCCCAGGGGGGGCGGCCCGGATACCCTAGCAGATCGGCTAGCGTAAGTGGGGGAAAGGGCAACGGAGCAAGAGCACTTGATCATCATCCAGATGTGGCGTGATGAGTGGGCACCACAGGCCGTGGTACCCCGGGAGCCGTTGTCAGCTGTTGTACACAGATCGGGACGCATTCAGTTTGCCAAGTTTGCAGACAGTAATGGGGACATTGATGGACATTTACAAGTTTTTGAAAGGACTTGTAAACTACATGATTTACCCAAGTCGGAGTGGGTGAGACACCTTGTGCCCCCTCTGCATGGAGAGGCATTGGAGGCCTATCGAGGAGTGGCCACGGAGGACTGTGGGAACTACGACGAAGTTGCGAAGGCCCTCCTCCAGCGATTCTTCATCACTCCAGAGTCTTACAGGAAGAAGTTCAGAGACTTGCCCAAGAATCCTAGCAGCACCCATGAGCAGTTCGCCACCCAGCTGCGGCAGCACGTGGTGAAGTGGGTGAAGGATTCGGAAGCCACTACATGGGACGCACTGATTGACCTGATCTGCAGGGAGCAGTTCTACCGCAGGTGCGCCGCAGAAGTGAAGGAGTGGGTGCTAGATCGGGAGCCACCCAGCTTAAAGATGGCTGCCCAGTTAGCAGACAAGTATGTGGCAATTCGGCCACAGGGCCAGAAGCGCCCAGCCAGCTCCAAAAGACTGTACCACCAAGGGGACACCCCTCTTCAGCTCATCACCCCCAAAGACAAGCATCTTCCAACCCGGGTGCTCTTGGCCAGCAACCGCACCGCAGCGTCCCTGCAACTGATCAGAGATCATCGGTGCCACGACTGGAGAAGAAGTGCTACGGCTGTGGGAAAATCGGACATCTGAGGATGAACTGTCCTGCATCCCAAGCACCCCAGACTCGTGAACCAAATCCGAGTGCTGGAGCCCGGCTCGCTTGTTTGACGAGAGGAGATGAGCCTACAGAGACTGTTCCCCCTCCAGTCAGTCCGATGGAGTGTGGCGAGAGACAGGTGCACTCTGCGGAGAGAGTCACCTGCATGGCCAAACAGCCCCTACACAACATGTGGAGGCACCTGCAGCCGGTCCACGTGGGACCCCTGCAGGGGGAAGGCCTAAGAGACTCTGGGGCCTCAATCACTGTGGTGAGCCCCCACCTTATAGATCCTGCTGCAGTATTGCAGGGTCGCACTGCCAAGGTCACCCTGGCAGATGGAATGGAGAAAGCGGTTCCCATGGCAAGAGTCTACATGGACTGGGGAGCTGGACCAGAGTTGCGAGAAGTTGCCGTCATGGATGGTCTCCCAACTGATGTGGTCCTAGGAAATGATCTGGGTGGTGGGATCGTCACTACGTTTGTTGGCGCCATTCCCCGGAGTCAAGTTCCACAACCACCGTTGACATCAGCTACTCCAGCACAGCCCAGCCCAGAGGAAAAGACTACAGCTGCTAGACAACTGCCAGCACAGCCAACCACAGCATCAACCAGCCCAGAGGAAAAGATTACAGCGGCTAGATCAGCACATCGACCCTGCATGCCTTTTGCCTCTGGTATGCCTACGTCCCCTAGCAACGCAGAGGATGTCGGTTCCAGCTCATTTGATCCTGTGGGGGTGCCCACTGATGCTCCTGACCCAAGTGGTTTGCCAACTCTGGCAGTGAGTATGAGAAACCACACTGACTTTTCCATGACTGACCCCTACCAGACTGACCCTAGTAGTCCCCACCTAGATCCCCCTGTAGAGTGTCCGAATTTAGGAGAGATTGAGGGCCACAGGCAGGAGTTTAGGGAGGCTCAACTCTCTGACCCATCCCTGAAAGGCATGAGGCGCCACTCTGGCAGCGGCCTTGACAGGGTTGGGGCGGGAAGTTTGACCTGGCGGGAAGGGTTAAGGTACAGGGTAGCCAGGAAAGTGGGAGGGGATAGACCAGATAGGGAATGTGTCCAACTGGTCCCCCCAGGGAACGTTTCTGCGCAACCGGTGTCGGTTGCCAGCAAAACCCCTTTGGGCAGTAACCCTGAGATAGACCGTACCCTGAAGTGCCTGACACAGTGCTTACCCTGGTCTGGAATGTCGGATGACGCCCAGACCAACTGTAAGGCTGGTGCCATGCGTTGGCAGCTGGGGCACTCCAGCGGTTGTGTTGTCTCTGGGCCTCTGCCCATAGGAGAACCCTTGCAGCAAGTTGCTGTGGACATAGCAGGTCCCCTGCCTGTGCGCAGTAGATCGGGGAAGACACGCAGCCTCCCTGTAGTGGATGCCATACAGGATCCAGAGGCTGGTGGTCTGGCCGCCATCACTGTGGCACCGGTAGCGGACGAGGAGGGAAGAGTAGGCCTAGGTGACAGGGTAGGTTTCCCGAGTCATAGGTCGACAGAAGAGGATTGGAGGGCAGGTCTGATAGTTCGGGCAGACAGTTGCCAGATAGGTATGATGGAGGTGCAGTGCCCGGGGCACCATGTGGGAGGAGACAGGGGTAGGCCAAAACCAGAGGGGGTGGAGGCAACCAGAGGCTGTCCCCGACCCACATCACCCAGACCGGTACTGACCTTAGAACCTGTAAGGCCCTACGGACACGTTGTCATTGACTTTAGTCCTGTAGTGAACCCCTTGACAGAGATGGCTAGGAAGGGCATTCCCAAGTCAGTGGACTTTGCACCCGCTTGCGAGTTGGCATTCCAGTCATTGAAGGAGGCTCAGGTACCCGCTCCAGTGCTGATGGCGCACATTCTTGACCAGGACTGTGCGTTACGAACTACTGCGCCACTGCATGGACTGGGAGCAGTACCGAGCCAGAAAGAGCCATATGGGCAGGAGCACCCTGTGGCCTGTTTGAGCAGTATACTGCTATTGTGGGAGGTGAGGTATGCCACAATTGGGACACCGTGGGTGGCACTTGTGTGTAACTGGCCCCCCACTGTGGTGACTTACCACCCACCTGTTAGGTGGCTGCAACCTACCTTGGGGAAATTGGACAGACTGTTGCGGATGGACTGTCACGTCAGGAGGAGCCTGAACCCCCAAAGAACTCCCGGTAACCTCATTAAGGACTGCGGGACCAGGGACCAAATCGTTGGGACATGGGTCCCTGGTTGACCCGCTTGAATGGGGGGGGGGGGGGGGGAGTGTGGCCGGAGAGACCCCAGCCAACGTGGACAATGGCGGCGCGGCACTGAAGGGGTTAACCCTCAGTGACCGGCGCCATATTCAAGGACAATGGGCGCTTGGCGCCACTTTTAAACTGTGCACTGGTGCTAAACGCCATCTTTAAATGTAGTGTGGGTGCTAGGCACCGGGTATTTAAAAATATATTTACTACTGTGTTTTCACCAATGTTATATTTAATGCAAATGCCAGCACTTAGAAGGAATGTGTAAGCTGTGTTGGTTTTAAAATGCACTTACTATAGATGTTTGAATAATCATCTCCTGTCAGTAGGAAGTGGCATGCTAATGGTCCTGTCCTAGCAGAGAGGTGTGAATGACAATACCTTTTGATGTGTAAGGTACTTAGAGAGATGTTACTCACAGGGATCTCCTTATCCCATATGTAAAGTAGTTCTGGACTTGGAACCTGTTTCATGTAATGATTTAATTGATATACGAACCCTGAATGGCAGATGCAGGAAGGAAGACTGTTTGTTTGTATTGTAGCCTTTCCTGTTGTAATCTCAAACACTGGGTTTGCCTGGGGATGTGAATGAGACAGAAACATTTCTATTTTGAAGCTATGTGATAAATTTATCAATAGTGAATGTTAATCTGATACCAAACGTTGTCTGGGTGACAGGAAGGAGGATATTTTGTATTATTGCACTTATCTCCTTTTGAAATGTAATTTATTTATTGGTATTTTGTAAAATAACCTGATTGGTTGGAGAAGACAGGGAGGGCTTACCCCCCTGTGGTACTGTGTGGAAAACTGACATAAAAAGGAGACCTGCGTGCCTCCAGAGTTGTATTGTAGTTGTACCATCTTTATTCTGCTGAAACATCTGATTGTATGCTGTTGCCCCTAGCAATAGGGAGGAGCCTTTTTAAAGGTTATTATTGAGCAAATAAACATCATTGCCTCAAGAAGATTGCTTCATCTTGTGACCAACAGGGTTATTCCAAACATAGCCCCGTCCTCCAGCTGTCCAGGGAAGCACCTAACGTCTCCAAGTTCCGCCTTCCGCCAGCTACCGGTAGAGGCCTAGCAAGTGGCTAGTGGGGATTAGTCAACACCGCACAGGTGTGGTAAGGCAGTGCGTCGGCACATACAGAGCAGAACCGTGGTTCCAAACGCCACGGCAGGTTAGGAGTTTGGTGGTGGCAGCATAAACCCGCCCACAACGCAGTGGGTGGAGTCAGTAACAGGCGGTTACTGACGGTAAGCGGGAATCCCCTATGTGGTCAGGCCTCGTGTGACTTGACCTTCCATTCTGTGCGCAGCCAACGGGACGCGAAAGCGACGAGTGCTTTCGTACGGGACCGTCCTGTCACAGAAATTGTTGGCATAGCGGTGGGATTATCCCAGGCGGCTTTTCATCACCCGATTGGAGAAGCCGAGTTACTCAGGAGAGGAGTAACTGCAGCGCAGGAGAACGCACAAGATGGCGGAATTCAGCGGAATGTCCAAGCAGTTTTTGTGCAGTCCTGCATTCGCATAGTCGCCACCCACCAGGGAGTGTATATTAGCTGTGGAAATGTGCAATCGTATGTGCAGCCAAACGGTACAAAAAGATCTTGTGCAGTTTCTGAGTAGTCCAGGACTGACTCAGCCGCTGCGATCACTTAAGCCTGTCCGGGACCGGAATTGACGTCAGACACCCGCCCTGCAAACGATTGGACACGCCTGCGTTTTTCCAACCACTCCCTGAAAACGGTCAGTTGCCACCCACAAATGCCTTCTTCCTGTCAATCTCCTTGCGATCGGCTGTTCAAATGGATTCTTCGTAAAACCCATCGCACAGCAACGATCCGCTTTGTACACGTGCAACGCGCCTGCGCATTGCGGTGCATGCGCAGTTCTGACCTGATCGCAGTGCAGCAAAAAACGCTAGCGAGCGATCAGGTCTGAATTAGGCCCTATACTGTTAATTCAGCGTCTAAGCCGAGGGAGCACCACCAACAGACATGCATATAAAACCAAGAGAAAGGATCTACTTTCTATCATTAAGTAATATGGTTGATCCACTTTTTACATAAGAAATACTTAAGCAGATACAGGCTCAAACCCCAATCCCTGCTTCTGACACTGCAATGTGACAGAATACCTATGCACATAGGCCCTCATTCCGAGTTGTTCGCTCGCTAGCTGCTTTTAGCAGCTTTGCACACGCTAAGCCGCCGCCTACTGGGAGTGAATCTTAGCTTATCAAAATTGCGAACGAAAGATTAGCAAAATTGCAAATAGACACTTCTTAGCAGTTTCTGAGTAGCTCCAGACTTACTCGGCAACTGCGATCAGTTCAGTCAGTTTCGTTCCTGGTTTGACGTCACAAACACTCCCAGCGTTCGGCCAGACACTCCTCCGTTTCTCCAGCCACTCCCGCGTTTTTCCCAGAAACGGTAGCGTTTTTTCGCACACACCCATAAAACGGCCAGTTTCCGCCCAGAAACACCCACTTCCTGTCAATCACATTACGATCACCAGAACGAAGAAAAAACCTCGTAATGCCGTGAGTAAAATACCTAACTGCATAGCAAATTTACTTGGCGCAGTCGCACTGCGGACATTGCGCATGCGCATTAGCGACTAATCGCTCCGTTGCGAGAAAAATATAACGAGCGACCAACTCGGAATGACCCCCTATATACTAAAATTGGAAACAAATTAAGGATTGATCCCTATACTTGCCTGTAGCCCAGCTATTCTCCCACTACCATCCGTATGAGGGGGGTCATTCCGAGTTGATCGCTAGCTGCATTTGTTCGAAGCGCAGCGATCAGGCTAAAAAATGGCAGTTCTGCGCATGCGTATGCGGCGCAATGCGCAAGCACGATGTACGGGCACAACAAACGTTTTGCACAGGGTCTAGCGAGGCATTTCAGCCGCACTGCTTGCCGCAGAGTGATTGACATGAAGTGGGCATTTCTGGGTGGCAACTGACCGTTTTCAGGGAGTGTGCGGAAAAACGCAGGCATGCCAGGAAAAACGCAGGCGTGACTGGGCGAACGCTGAGTGGGTTTGTGACGTCAAATCCGGAACTGAATAGTCTGAAGTGATCGCAAGCGCTGAGTAGGTTTTGAGCTACTCTGAAACTACACAAAAATTTTTTGTAGCCGCTCTGCGATACAACCATTAGCACTTCTGCTAAGCTAAAATACGCTCCCAGTGGGCGGCGGCATAGCGTTTGCACGGCTGCTAAAAACTGCTAGCGAACAATCAACTCGGAATGACCCCCGATAAGTAGGAAATTGCTATAAATAAATCCCATGGGTTCCTTAGTCAATGTTTAATGCACTTCAAGTTTTATTTTCCCTAATTTTACCACTGTCAAAAATAAGATGCATCCTTTGCTTTCCTGAAGATGAAACATTGCTACGGACATTTATCACAGGCAAGAGTCTTATGCTAGAGGGCTTCCCTGTCCTCACTGATGCAGTGAATCATATTACGGATTATGGGGGTCATTCCGACTGCACTTCCTCGCAGCCATGCGATTGGGTCGGAACTGCGCATGAGCGGCGGCCTCATTGCGCAGACGCATCGTTGCCCGGCGACGGGCGTCGCCAGGCAGTGACGCCGCTAGCGAGGAAAGCGGTCGCAAGAAAATTGACAGGAGGAAGGCGGAACCGGGTCGGCAACTCACCGTTTTCGGGAAATGGTGAGTCCAACGCAGGCGTGTCCAGGCATTTGGAGGGCGGATGTCTGACGTCAATTCCGGAACCTGCATCGCTGGTTCGATCGCACAGTGAAAGTAACTCTTACCCTGGCCCTCTTTTACAGGAAACAATTTTTTGCATAGCAGGACTGCACAAGCGTACGCAGCCCCATACAGAAATACACTCCCCCATTTGCGGCGTCTAGTTGATCGCATGGGCAGCAAAAAGTTGCTACGTGCGATCAACTCGGAATGACCCTCAATGTGCCTAATTCAGACCTGATCGCAGCAGCAAAATCTATCTCTAATGGGCAAAACCATGTGCACTGCTGGGGAGGCAGATATAACATGTGCAGAGAGAATTAGATTTGGGTGGGTTATTTTGTTTCTGTGCAGGGTAATACTGGCTGCTTTATTTTTACACTGCAAATTAGAATTCAGTTTGAACACATCACACCCAAATCTAACTCTCTCTGCACGTTAAGATCTTGTGGTGAGAGGTGAGTATACATTTATACATAAATACCCCAGGGTCATACTACCTAGGATACACAATAATACATACACTGATCTAGGGATTCAAAGAGGGATGTGCTGGAGAGACACAGGCAAATGTGCCTGACAGACTCCTGGGGTATGAAGACATGGGGGGGAGGGGGGCTAAGAGACACTGGGGGATGAGTTTGAGATATGGGGGGAGAGGGATGAGGGGGGGATGAGGCTAAGAGACATAGGTTTGGGGGTGAGGCTGACAGACACAGTGAGGATGAGAAACAAAGGGAGGGATGAGGCTGGAAAGCATGGGGGGGGGGGGGTGAAGTAGATAGACACAGTGTGAAGAAGAAGTCTGAGAGACAAAGGGGGGAATGAGGCTAAGAGACACAGTACCCCGGTCCTTGTGGGCGTTCAACGGCACTGCTGCTAGTACCTCATAGGGGTACAGGGGGAGTATGCACACACAACGGGCAGAGCCAGGGGCGTGGCACAGACAAGAGGGGAGGGCCCCCTATTTTAAGTGCCCTGGGGCCCTCAATGGTCTAATATGGCCCTGTTGACATTATGGCCCATATTAACTCAAAGAAAAACAAACTTGCATCTCAGGCTTTTTTAACATATGGAATGGTGACCAGTTTTGTTGTTACACCTGTCAAAGCAGATATTAATAGGGAGATGTACTAAGCAGTGATAAAAGTGGAGAAGTTGCCCATGGCAACCAATCAGCTGCTCTGTATACTTTTACAGTATGCAAATTATACATGTTATGTCAAGGCTGATTGGTTGCCATGTGCAACTTCTCCACTGACTCATTCCTGCACTTTTATCATTGCTTAGTACATCTCACCCTAAGTACCCTACTCTCAAAACTCAAAAACTATTATAATGTGCCAACTCAGAATCAATAGCAGTATTATACCTGCTTGTAATTAGTTACATCTTCAACTGATATTAATTGCGAATCGACTCCTCCTTCTCATCAACAGGTAAACCTATTCAGATCCTATTACCTCCACTGATTGCACACCTTGCCATTGTGACCTACATACAGTGTATATCATACTACTACTACTACTACTACTACTACTCAAGTGTCAGTTTTCCCGGTATCCGGTCTCTACGTCGACAGTACTTAGGTCGACACTGTCTAGGTCGACCACTATTGGTCGACAGTAAGTAGGTTGACATGGTTTCTTTCTAGGTCGACATGACAAAAAGTCGACATGAGTTTTTCCAATTATTTTCCAGTTTTTGAACTTTTTCATACTTTACGTTACACGTGGACTACAATTGGGAACGGTAACCTGTGCCGATCGCAGCAGAGCGAGGCCCCTTGCCCGAAGCATGGCGAGCGAAGCGGCCCATGCGAGGGGACGCGGTGCACTAATTGGGGATCCCAGTAACTGTACAGAGAAATTACACAAAAAAAGGGCAAAAACTCATGTCAACCTTTTGTCATGTCTACCTAGAACATGTTGACCTAGAGTCCCTGGCGACCTACAGTACTTACTGTCGACCAATAGTGGTAGACATACACACTGTCAGCCTAAGTGTGGTCGACCTTGCATACCACACCCGTTTTCCCATATATGCACTGGGCCCTTGTATGGCTCGCTTCCCACAGTATAACGTTTGTATTGCGCCCAACATGGCTACCTCATCTGGTACCCTTGTGGATGGGATGAAAAATACATGGACTTGGTGGTTTTGTTGGGACCCTACTCTGAACTTTAGGGCTCTGCAATCTCCCCATGTTGTGTTATCCCTTCTAGGGGTAGACTATTCCACCCAGGGTAATGCTACGCAGTGCGCCCAAGATGGCAGCCTCATCTGGTACCTGTGAGGGTGGAATACACAACCCTTGGAAGTTATTACCCAAATGCCTACACAAATCCTGTATTATGCTTACTGTGTGCTCAAGGTTTACTTTTATGTCTGTGTGTATATTGCTGCTTTACTTAAATCTTCTGTATTATGTGCATTGTTTTGGATGTCTGTAAAGCGCCTTCAGTCCTGTTGGAGAAAGAGCGCTATATAAACAAAATTATTACTATTATAAAATGAAAGTGAGGTAACATCATCATCTACATTAAGCCTGGGCAACCTGTGGCTCCCACCAATCGGATGCAGAGGTGTAGCTATGCGCCATGGTGCCAGGAGCAAGGGAATGTTTCAAGTGCCCCACTCCCCTGTACTGAATTAGGGGTCTAGCCAACATATGGGGGCATGTTACATTTGAAAAGGAACAATATTTAAAAATCCTAAATTGGTGACAGGGCTGGTTCTAGACCTTGTGGAGATCAGGGTGAAAGTTTCCTTTGTTTAAAATAGGGTCAGTGCGTGCCGAAAGCTTGCAACATCAATATAGAGGCATGGCTTCATTGGGAAGGTGCGTGGCCTTAGAATAGTACCAATTCACATTACACCACACAGTAATGTCCGTTAATCTCATTACACAACGTAGCAGTACCCTTTATACACGTTATGCCACACAGTAGAGACCCTTATACACATTACACCATAGTAGATCCGTTATGGAAGTAGCTGCATTTAACTATTTACAAATAAATTAAAAGTACTATATATGCCCTGACTGACCTGACCTCACATCTCCCCTAATTCCTCAATGAAAATAAAGCCCCAAATAAAAACCCTCAAAGACCTGATAACCACCACAATACATGAATGAAAATAATGCCCCAAAAACTGCCCCCCCAGATCTGATAATCTCCCAGTCCCTCATGAAAAATAATGCCCAAAATGTGACCTCCCACAGACCTGAACCCCCCCCAAACTCTGAATGAAAATAATGCACCAAAATCGCCCCCCCCCTGCCACCCCCAATTTTAAGATCTCTCAATGCCTCAATTAAAATATTACCCTAGAACTGCCATCCCAGACCTGATAATCCCACTATGCCTCAATGAAAATAATGTCCGAGAATTGCCTGAGAAAGAGCTGTGCCGAGGGGCAGAGAGATCTATTCCACAGCAGCCTGAAGGGCAGAGAGAGCTGTTCCACAGCAGCCTGAGGGGCAGAGAGAGCTGTGCCACAGCAGCCTGAGGGGCAGAGAGAGCTGTGCCACAGCAGCTTGAGGGGCAGAGAGAGCTGTGCTACAGCAGCCTGAGGGGCAGAGAGAGCTGTGCTACAGCAGCCTGAGGGGCAGAAAGAGCTGTGCCACAGCAGCCTAAGGGGCAGAGAGAGCTGTGCCACAGCAGCCTGAGGGGCAGAGAGAGCTGTGCCACAGCAGCTTGAGGGGCAGAGACAGCTGTGCTACAGCAGCCTGAGGGGCAGAAAGAGCTGTGCCACAGCAGCCTAAGGGGCAGAGAGAGCTGTGCCACAGCAGCCTGAGGGGCAGAGAGAGCTGTGCCACAGCAGCTTGAGGGGCAGAGAGAGCTGTGCTACAGCAGCCTGAGGGGCAGAGAGAGCTGTGCTACAGCAGCCTGAGGGGCAGAAAGAGCTGTGCCACAGCAGCTTGAGGGGCAGAGAGAGCTGTGCTACAGCAGTCTGAGGGGCAGAGAGAGCTGTGCCACAGCAGCCTGAGGGGCAGAGAGAGCTGTGCCGCAGCAGCCTGAGGGGCAGAGAGAGCTGTGCCACAGCAGTTTGAGGGGCAGAGAGAGCTGTGCCGCAGCAGTTTGAGGGGCAGAGAGAGGTGCTACAGCAGCCTAAGAGGAAGAGAGAGGTGCTGCAGCATCAATGTAGAGAGAAGTGCTGCAGCAGCTGGGGCAGAGAGAGGTTCTGCAGAAGCCGGTGCAGAAAGAGCTGTTGCAGCAGCTAGGGTATAGAGAGCTACTGTAGCATCTAAAGTAGAGACATGTGCTACAGCTTCCAGGAAAGAGAGAGATGCTGCAGCAGCAGGGGCAGAGAGTGACGCTGCAGGACAGAAGTAACCCTGCTGCACAGGTACAAGCAGACAGTGATACAAACAGATAAAAAGAAAAAGAGGAGGCTGCGCTTCAAGAGGAAAAGAACAATAATCCACCTTCGTGTCTCCTGAATCCTCTAGCGGCATATGGAATTTGTAAAGGACTCTCTAGACACCATCTAAAAGGGACTCGCTATAGTGGATTACAACTGGACCTATATCATTTAAGGGCAATATCGGGAACGGATCCTATAGAGCTTATGTGATACATGTCCTGAACCAATATCTTGGGTAAATTTTATTCCTTTCATGCATGCACATGGCACAATATAACTGCACAGAATACTGTTGTTTTTTAATGAGTTAGTGTTTTTAATAAATTGTCATAAAATTGTACACATTTAGTGGATTATTGTTCTTTTCCTCTTGAAGCGCAGCCTCCTCTTTTTCTTTTTATCAGTGTACATATATTGGGAGTGACTTCCCTCTTAACATTGGCTGCCGCTTAGCTGAGCACCTCGCCTCACAGCGCCCGAATACCCTTGGGTATTTCTTATTACCTTCTCTTGCAGTGATACAAACAGTATACAGAGGATGGCAGAGCTCCAGCATGTGCCGGCTGTCAGTGTCTCCTGCTTTCGCCACTGGCCTGCCCTGTTCCCTACTGCAATTGCCAGTATGGTGGCCCCCAGGAAGGGGGTGTGGTGGGTGGCAGCACGCCCTCTAACTTTTTCGGGGCCCGGAGCTCGCGCTCCACCGGAGTTACCCACGCTACACCCCTGATCGGATGGTGAAGTATGTTGGTAATTTCAAAACAGCAGGAAAGCCACACGGTGGCCACACCTGATCTACATCATAATGTGAGTAGTAAAAATATTTCTATATTTGTTCAGCAGACATTTTCCTAATGAAAATGCACAACATCAGGATAAATTGTGAGCATACAAAGACCAAACACCACTGTATCCTATGTACAGCCTGTATTTTGCCCCATATTATACTATTTGTATAACAGTGTGCGCTGCAGGTTGACTGCGCTGGTGGGATACCGTCAGATTTTTATTTTTGAAATACAGCAGCCCTACCAAAAGAATGGCTATCACTATAATGTAGACTCGCCAATACAGTCTCTTATCAGTGGAGCTGTAAAAGCACCAGTTTATTAATAATTTGTTCTGTTCTCCTGCTCTTATTAATACAAAGAGATGGCACATTACAGCCCATTTCTACACTTTTTCAAAAACAGGCTACTAAGACACGAAAGGTGGGAAGTATATTAGCAATCTTACTGATTCAAAAGAAGGACAAAGTCTTGGAGAGCTCTCAGACGTAGCTTGATCTGCACATATAAAAATAATGTTATTCCTATGAGGTTAGTACTGCAACAAGGGATAGAAAAAGGTCATTACATTCCTTGTGCATATATTTGCCAGCAAAAAAAATGTTCACTGTTGAATGATTTTTTTTAATATATATTTTTCCAATAAATTGAGAGGCAGTGCCTCCCCTGCCTACCTTTCCCGCACATCTCTGATAAAAAATTCCCAAAATTTCCAACAGTATATACTGCTGCATCTGTGCATAATGCCCACATGAACCCTTTGGCTCATATATTGTGTGTAAATCTGGCTCTGGTACTAGCCAATGCCTCCTGAGCCATTTACCTCACAACATGTCCCTGACAGACAGTGGTAAGCAGGTCAAGCAATCATTAATACAGTTTCTTTATCTGTAAGTATATTGTAACCTTCCACCTAAAGATTACTATTGGCTTGTGTTTTACAAGGCTAAAAGCCAAACATTGACCTTTAAATAAGGTTTAATTGGTTCATTTAAAAAGTGTAAAATGTGGTAAAGTGTTACACATAATAACGTATGTTTTGTGTGCTTGCAATCCTAACACACCTCATAGTTTTAGGGTTGCAAATCACACGTGGGAATCCACGTTACCCTTCGATTTCCACTATTTTGACCATAATTTAGCATGGCATTGGTTATATCTCATGCTGGATCCCCCAAAAAATATTTCAAAAAGTCATATATGAAACTGGTTAGCAGTACGTAATCAATGTAATAAGCAGTGGCGGTTGGGAGACGGATAAAACACAACCGCTAATATTGGCAGGAGTCTTCGGGAACGTAAGCTTAACTCACCGGGCACCACAGACACCTTCCAATATTAGTGCTTAGTGGTTATGTTTCATCCAGCTCCCCTCTAGCTTTTGTCTGTGCTGTAGTCCCGGGTGAACAACCACCACTGGTAACAAATGATACCTTTACAGGCAAAAAGGGGTCAAAATGGTGATAAATTCTTCTATGTCACAACGTACATGGGACCTAGGGGGTCATTCCGAGTTGTTCGCTCGCTGGCAGATTTTAGCAGCATTGCACACGCTAGGCCGCCGCCCTCTGGGAGTGTATCTTAGCTTAGCAGAATTGCAAACGAAAGATTAGCAGAATTGCGAATAGAAAAATCTTAGCAGTTTCTGAGTAGCTCGAGACTTACTCCTACACTGCGATCAGCTCAGCCCGTTTCGTTCCTGGTTTGACGTCACAACCTGGTTTGACGTTCAGCCAGCCACTCCCCCGTTTCTCCAGACACTCCCGCGTTTTATCCTGGCACGCCTGCATTTTTCCGCACACTCCCTGAAAACGGTCAGTTTCCGTCCAGAAACACCCACTTTCTGTCAATCACACTCCGATCACTTCAACGATGGAAATTCTTAGTTCGGACGTGAGTAAATCTACTAAGTTTTGTGCTAAAATACTTAGCGCATGCGCACTGCGTACCATGCGCATGCACATTTTCGCCTTAATCGCTCCGTTGCGAAAATCGTCAACGAGCGAACAACTCGGAATGACCCCCCTAATTCAGACCTGATTGTTGTGCTGCAAATTTGTAGAGGTTGCCGCCCAGGAAGAGTGAAAACCCGCCCCATGCAAGTGTCCGAATGCATGTGTACACCGTGCGAAAATTCAGCGGACATCTGCAAACCACCATCGAATGATTTTTCCAGTCTGTGCAGCCTGTGCGTAGCCCAAGACTTACTCCTACAGTGCGATAGAATCAGGCTGTTTGGGGCCGGAGCTGACGTCACACAGCCTCCCATAAAATGCTTGGGAATGCCTGCGTTTTTCCTGACACTCCCAGAAAACGTCCAGTTACCACCCACAAACGTCTCCTTCCTGTCGATCACCTTGCGAACGCCTAGCGATCTAAATTTTCGCACCATTCTATCGCTGTTTGGCAACGCGCATGCGCATTTTGGTGCATACGCATGCGCAGTCATTTGATAATCGCCAGCTGTGCGATTTCGCACACAACAGCTATTAGGTCTAAATTAGGCACATAGGGCCTTATTTAGATATGCATGCAAACTTGTTTTGTATGCGTGCTGAGTCTGGGGTCTGCATCTCCGTATGCAGACTTCCTGGCCCCGGCTGAGCAGTTCCACTGGTTATTCAGAATAAGCTGAGGCTTCAGATGGCCTAAGGCAGCGACCATTGAGACCATGCTGTCAAGGGGCGTCTTTTGTCCTCAGATGATGCCTCCTGCAGCATTAGAATAGCATCCATCTCTAAATTAGGCCCATAGTAAAACCGTTACGCTTCTGTAAATGTTTGTTCATTTAGGAGAACTGTCTGATTTGGGTGGCCATTAGGCCAGTGTCTATCCTCAAACGCAGCCATGGCTTGCATGATGGAAGCTGCCGGATCTGCTGCAGGAGTAGGAGCCGGGTCTTAAACTTGAGGCCTGGGTGGTGGCTTGGGGCTATTTGCGGGGATAACTCAAAAACTCACAAGCTATCATGTTTTCTGCTTCTACAAGTACTGAGACTGGCTCTGGCGGTGGAGAATATATGTGTTGACAATTTCGTGATCTATGTCAGAGCACTGTGTAAGTATTTTTTGACAAAGCCATATAAGATTTGACAAAGCTTCCAACAATTTATTACCTTTCATACAGTAAATCATTAAGACCCACCTGTTTGACTAAACTCTGTTGCCACTAATTTTTGTTCACTGATTTTGTTCAAAAATGTAATAGTAATAAAACTGCCTCCAGGACAATGCAACATTGGCCTCTACCTCATCTGATGCATATACTGTAAATCTCCTATATATTAGCCCTGTGACTCTGTGGCTGCACTTCTAACGCTGGGTGGAGTCACAGACCCTGCCCTGTCTGTGTCAGCACACCACATGACACACCATAGCAGAAGGGACCACCAGGCAGACACACCATTCTCACTGACGGCCCACACTGCCAGGTAAGCAAGGAGACCTACACACCCTCACCCCACTCTACCCCTCCCCTGCAAACACCCACCATGGCAACACACACACCCGCTAACAAGTCCGGTGCTAGTCCGTCCCCCCCCCCCCCCCCTACCATCTGTTACACTGCAGCCGCGCCGTTGATATACAGTCACGGCCGCACACATTGCTACACACACTGGACTTACGGACCACACCGCACAGCCAGCCTCCTTCACTTCCACCTCCCTTCAGCAGCCCCGTAACCCACACCTCACGGAGGTGCCGTACAGGACCCACCACCGCAAAATACACTCACGGCCGCACAACTGCACACACTGCACTTACGGAGCCCGAGCACTCCGCACAGTGACAGCCAGGCTCCCTCACTTCCACCGCCCTTCAGCAGCCCCCTCACCCACAGCTCACGGAGGTGCCGTACAACACCGCACAGAGGACCCCCTTACCACACCTTGGGAGTAAGGCTTATATTGTTGGGGGGGGGGGGGGGGGAGTTCAATTCATGCCTGTTATTGTGCTGGAAGGGGGGGAAGTGGAATGCTTTCACCCACCACAATCCACCCTCCCCATCCACCCCCCGCCCCCAACACCATCAGCCTATCTGCTGTATATAGGAGCCACACACTTACGGCTAATCACACACCGCTCCCCACTACCGCTGCACACACTGTCACGGAGGCGCCCGACAGCACACCGCCAGCCTCCCTCACTCTCAGCCCCGTCACCCGCACCTGTCTTCCTGTGCGCAATAGGGCCGCACACACCGCTTCCCCCCTCCCCACTACCGCTGCACACACTCTCGCACGGAGCTGCCCGACACCTGGCCGCCATCCTCCCTCACTACCAGCCCAGCTACCTCTGCCCTTCACCAGCCTCCTCACCTGCACCGGTTTTCCACCGCCCGACAGGCCTGCACACACCGCTCCCCCCCTCCCCACTACCGCTGCACACACTCTCTCACCAGCCTCCCTCACTAGCACGCCAGCTCCCTCTGCCCTTCACCAGGCCCGTCACCCGCACCTGTCTGCCTGTGCAAGACACTCCTGTTGCCACTCCAGCAACACCCACTGCAACCTTCACCCAACACCCTCCCCATCCACCCGCAGCCCCCAACACCATCATCCACACAATAATCTATATGGTTTATATACGAGGCAGCAGCAGCGCACCCCTCCCCCCTTCCCCACCTGGGAAGGAAGGCTGTTATGGGGACGACGACGACATAACGGAATGCCTGATATTATGGGCGAAGGGAGGGAGGGGCATGCCTTATAAAGGGGAGGAGATAACTGATATTGGGGGAGGGGGATGGCTCATGTTATGGTGGGGGGGGGGGGCATCTATTCTTGTGTCCCTATTTGCCATGGTGGAGGTGCTGCGATGGGAGAGGTTTTTTTTTCTACCTGCCGCTGGAGACAGGACTGCCATCAGCCCTGTCATCCCCACCCAGGCAGTTGCTGCTGACGCTACTGTGGACGTGCGCAGGGTCCGGACGTTGTGGTGATGCCCACTCCTGAAACAGTGTGGGACCGAGTCCCCTGTATTATACACTTTCTGCTGGGGTAGTGGGGAGGGCTGGAACCTTCACTGTAGCCCCCCTGTTTCCATCACTGTGTGACCCCAGCACATCTGTAAACCAACACATGTTGGGGGCCTTTGCAGACCTCTATGTTGCCCCTGTCTGCGCCGACGTGATGGGGAAGCTGGGTGTACTACGCTAACAACATACATCACTACCCAACACTTTTTACTTACACACACACACACACACACACACACACACACACACACACACACACTTACCCCTCTGCAATTACACTGCAACACCTACATAACCTTCCAGACCCTCCACAATTCTGCACACCACCACACAACCCCTACTACACACCCGCCACCCTCTCTATACAGCCAATGCATTCTGACAACACAATAACACAACCATATGCCCACAATGGAGCCCTCCCCCCCACACATGCAATAACATGCCAACTCATGTCCACCCCCCCCCCCCCCCAACTTCCACACACTACAATACCATATACAAAGTTCCAAAAACATACAACACACAGCCATGCCACCTTCCGGTCCCATCCACATCTTCCCCGCACCTGCCACTCCCCCAACCACAGCACCTACTAGGTGATTCACCAGGCCCTGCGTGCGCTGTTCACGCCGTTGCAAAGGGCTTCGACCCCTTAACCATTGCACACCCTTTGTCCGTGCAATATTTAACCACTCAAACAATTATGATTGGATGTAATACTCCATATAATAAAAATATTGCACGCCACAAGGGTGTGCAAGAGTTAAGGGGGCATAGCCCCTTACGACGGTGTGAAGAGCGCCCATAGGGCGCGATGAATCACCTAGTAAGACTATATTCCCCAAACAATTATATTAAAAGGGGATTGAGGTACTGTATATGTACCATTTATATGACAAATGTTTATGGTACAAACTTTGTATTAAAGATACTCACCAACTGTTTGGGCAGATGGAGGTGTAGATGACATTTCAATCTGCGGCAATCCTGACTCTAGTTGGGAAGCTGGTGGCGGAAACCTTTCAGATGAAGATGATGTTCCTACAGAAGAAACACACTTCTGAGAACAAGGCCAAGCTATGGATTGTGAACACAATGTCACAGACATTTGTAACACCACTTTACATGCCACGTCATCATCCTTGATGACGACGGGGCGAGACTTGGTTGGCTTGGAGGGCT
The DNA here is from genome assembly GCF_028390025.1 of Pseudophryne corroboree. NCBI lineage: Eukaryota > Metazoa > Chordata > Amphibia > Anura > Myobatrachidae > Pseudophryne > Pseudophryne corroboree. The sequence continues at coordinate 168,892,314 of NC_086445.1, forward strand.
GTGCTTTGAATTTTTTTAAAATATGCATTGAATGCAATAAAATCAAAATTACACACTTTGTTTGACTGCAGATGGGCACATCACACATTAAGTTACATACAGGAGGTATCTCAGCAGGTGTGGGCCAAGATTTTGGTAGCCACCAGTACAATGCTACTGAACCAACATCCTGTCTATCTCTGCATACATTCATTAACAAGGACATTACAGACAGCATTGGAACTATACAGTAAGTAAGAATGACACACAAGTATATTGGACACATGTTCAGCAATGACGCACACTGCAGTATTTAAAACAACAAAGGTACTCACCCGGCTTAGGTGAAGCATCCCTGTAATGCAAATGGAGGGCCCGGGTCACTTCAGGTGGGATGATGGGCTGCAATGGTTTTTCATAGTCCTGATACTCCATTGCCAAAGGGGACCCTTCACCCAAGCCTCTGTGATGTTTACCCTGTGTTTCAGGTCACTAAACCAGTTTTCAGGGTTCAACTTCATGCTACATATGTCCAGCAGAATTAACTGCATCCACAACCCACTTCCAAATGAGCTTTTTCCATCACACAGTAGATGTCCAAGCAGTATATTCTGCACAGCCTTGGTTTTAGTGCACTGTGTGGATGCATTATCATCAGCTCCTCAGACTCTAACCCACCCTACTGGGCTACCTCCTCCTCTAGTTCTGCCTCTGCCATAACCTCCTCATCCTTTTTCCTACTCCCATCCCTCTCAATTCAACTTGTCACATATAACACAGATAAAAAAACACAGGCAACTTAAACCTAAACTAACACGCACCACAAATACACCCCAGCCACATAGTCACAAGACAAAATAAAAAAAACCACTGCAGACAAATAGAGTACAAGTCTACTACAGCCACAAGCAAGACAAAAAGACACCCTAAACTCCTCCACCTCCAAAAGCCAGTACAGTGCACATGTTTGGACAGCTTGGGGCATCTTTATAAGACAGTTGTGGTGTAACAGATGCATGTGATGCCTTCTACCAAGAGGAAAACGATATGAAGTTTATTTTCGGATTCTGTCAAATCTCATTGGTTTATTTGTATAGAGAGTCTATCGTAAATGTGTTGTGTGATGGAATTCAATGCCAGAACAAACCAATGAGTTTCACTATCGAAATTCAATAGACAGTCATACGCTTTGCTTAGTAAATCTAGGATTCAGACACTCCAAACTGACGGCGATATCCAAGATTTGGATCCAAGATTTAGTTGAACAGAATTTTTTTTAAATTGACTCCCAAGTTTGAGCTTTCAAATCCACTGTGCATGCCTGGACCAGCTAGCCGGGTCACGTGTGTATATCCTTTGAGACTGGTCTGGCGAATGTTAAGTCAAGCCTTTCCACTCCAGGCCAGCATCATGGAGGCAGCTGCATATCACAATTTGTTTGTCTTGTTTTTATAAATAGAACACCTCTTTTTTTTTATAATAGGCGATTTTATTGGCTTTTGATTGTTATTACTTATGTGCTGTTTAATGCAGTGTGATTGAAATGTAAGATGTTTATTTATGTGAGTTTTCTGCGTGCAGTAAACCAGAGATAAATTCCAGGTATACGGAGGTAAACTTGGGCAATAAAAATTGATTCTGATTTTGCTTTCAGTGCACGTGCATGTGCATATGCTAATTTACACACTTATGTCCATCCTATTCAAGTCCGAAGGAACTTGGTTGGATCTATCGTTCCGTGTAATTGTGTACAGTATTTCGGTTTGGCAACTGTCAGTGACAATGTGAGTGCAAGGTACAGCCCTGTCTAGTAGGCGTGTATCCAATGCTCCTTGAGATCCTGGGTCATGCATACAGGAAGGGAAGCCTGTTTCTGACATATCTTTTGCGCCTAGCTGGGGGTTGGTGCAAGGGCTAATACTAATGATGACTGTTGTGGCAGCTGGTTAATGTCAGTGAGCAGAGCAGCTTTCCGCTGGTAGTTGCAGGAATCTTCGCACTAGTCCTACGGATTTTCATATTAGCATAAGGTGGCAAATCAGGTTTCCTCGGCTGCCTGCAGCTACAGCTACTGTGCCTGCCACTCAGAATCAGCTCCAATATGTGTTTCACATTATTGTTATTTAATAGCAATAGCTGTATGTCCTCAAGGGATTTTTGTCTTTGTCCTCAAACTCCCTTACCATTGCTGCTGTGTGATAAAGAGGGTTTTGCAGACCTTATGGGGCTTTTAATCTAAAGGAGAAAAAAAAAAATACATCAGAAAAAGTATCACAGTTATAAGTAAAATACTATGATCAACAAGCACAGAGACATTGACATTAGAATATTAGTAGGGTGATGATGGGAATTGTCATGTAATAAAGTCCTGAGAATGTTTACATTCAGAATGATGACGTGTACAGTATGTCGACATTCGTATGTAATGCTGTAATAAGGAATTTCAAATGGCCACATACCTGCATTGCAATGTTGCTGAAGTTGAACTGTTTAGAAAGAGCCCCTGAAAAAAATGAAATGTACACAGTGAAATAACACAAAAAAAAAAAAACAGTCAGGCACACAGAACAAGTGCAAGAACATATCTGTAGTGAATAGGCCGTTGGGGGAAAAAATAGGAATTTAATACCTACCGGTAATTCCTTTTCTCCTAGTCCGTAGTGGATACTGGGGTCTTATATCTTAGTACCATGGGGTATAGATCAGGCCCACTGGAGCCTGGCACTTTAAAATTTAGTGTGTGCATGTGTGTGCTGGCTCCTCATCTATGCCCCATCTAGCAGACTCAGTCTAGGAAACTGCACGAGGAGACGGACATAATCTGACCAAAGAACAAAACAACAGCGGTGAGGCATTAAGCCAACACACAACCATAAACGAAAGGAGGGCGCTAACCAGAACAGAGGATAGCAACACCAACCTAACCAGGAAAGCACAGCTATCCCAACAGCAGAAGAGGACCGCAACATCGGTCCAACCAAAAACTTACACAGGTAAGCAGGAACGAAGCACTGAGGCGGGCGCCCAGTATCCACTACGGACTAGGAGAAAAAGGAATTCCCGGTAAGTATTAAATTCTTATTTTCTCTTACGTCTTAGTGGAAACTGGGGTCTTATACTGTAGTACCATGGGGAAGTCCCAAAGCTCCCAAACGGGCGGGAGAGTGCTGAAACCCCTGCAAAGCCACCTGACCAAACTTAAGGTCATCCTTTGCCAAGGTATCGAACCTATAGAATTTAACAAACGTGTTTGAACCAGACCAAGTTGCAGCTTGGCACAATTGTAGAGCTGAGACACCCCGGGCAGCCGCCCAGGAGGACCCCACCGACCTCGTCGAGTGGGCCTGAATAGACGTCGGCAAAGGCAGAGCCACCGAAGTATAGACCTGTTGAATAGTCAACCTGAGCCAACGAACAATAGATTGCTTAGAAGCTGGCCAAC